>NC_091356.1:8694992-8752492 GCF_038502225.1 Cherax quadricarinatus | reverse complement strand
GAGGAGGATCAGGAGTTTGAGGTAATCAGTCCCTCAGCCTGGAGTCGATGTGTTCAGTCTATGGATTTTGATGAAAGTTTTTAGAAATAAAATACTCACACGTTGCGCATGTGTCTCATGTATCACCTTGTTCGAGTCTCATCCTGCGTGATGGAATGAGACCTTATGAGAGTTACCACTGAATAACTCTCATAAGGTAGCAGCACAATGCTGATGTATCCACTTTTACTTAGAATTACACACACACACACACACACACACACACACACACACACACACACACGCTTTTCCCTCTCTATCTTTCCCCTCCTGCTAATTTTGTTTTCTCCTCTCTCTCCCTCCTTATATATTTCCCTTCTCATTATCCATCACACTATTTCCTTTATAATCAAAGTGTATGTGGATAATGGTACATCTTATTTTTATTTTCAAGAAAAAGCGTTCAATCCTTAAGGGGTCGTAGAGCACCTGGAGAATGAGAGACAGTTTCTCATCACTTTCTGTCACATTTATAACAGTTACTCTCTCTCTCTCTCTCTCTCTCTCTCTCTCTCTCTCTCTCTCTCTCTCTCTCTCTCTCTCTCTCTCTCTCTCTCTCTCTCTCTCTCTCTCTCTCTCTCTCTCTCTCTCTCTCTCTCTCTCTCTCTCTCTCTCTCTCTCTCTCTCTCTCTCTCTCTCTCTCTCTCTGACGATATGGGTGTCCATTATTTACTGATTCCCTTTTGCTCGATTTCCCCTTCTTGTTTCTTTTAATAACCGGCTCATTCTGCCAGTTCATTATCCCTTTAACTCACTCTTTCGTCCTATCCCTATGTCGCATCATAATTAGTCCTATTATCTTCTCTTCTGCTTCCCCTCTCATACGTTGCACAATGAGAAGTAATTCCCTGCATAAGAAAGAAAAGAGCCAGTGTCTCTTGTCTTTCAAACTACGTCAAGTTATAACTATAGAATGAAGATGGATACCTGGTAAGGAGAGGATTAATAAACAGAAATCTAGCATGGTTTTCTGCCTCACGAATCGTTAAGTTAAACGACAAGGTAATAATAGTGAGACAAGGGGAAATATGGGTGGACTGCATATTCCTAAACTCCAGACGCGTCGGTCTGGAGTTTTACGACTCGCTCAACGCGAATTCAATCCCCACCCGTACCGTGGTTTGTGTGCAATCATGCCATTACGATTTTTTGAGTGTTTAGAGAGTATTTGACACAACCGCACGAGAGACTGACACAAAACTAGAGCAGGAGGCAGGAGTAACATGGAAAGCACTATAATGGATAAAAAAATACTTAACATAAGTGATTTTCTGGGGGGAGGCCGTAAAGACTGTATTACAAGACGGGTTCCACAAGGATCGGTACTGGGACCGGTAGTGTTTCTGGTGTACTTAAACGGCCTGACTCGTGTAACTCTGTCATAGGAATAAAACAAAAGCAGGAGGGAACAGTGAAAAGCTACAAACATAGCTGGACAAGCTGCAGGATTGGTCTGAGAAGTGGCTGCTGGAATTCAAGCCAAGCAAAAACAAAGTCACTAAAAATCTCATGAAGATAAATATGGCCAGGTGAGCACAGATTTTTTCCGATTTTCCCACCGCAGTGGCTAGTTTATTATGCACGTTATATCCATCCTGTGGAGGGTAGGACAAGAGCATATGGCCTAGGAACTGGATCCTAACAGGGTTAACAGGCGTTCATCTGGATTTATATCTACAGTTGACTTATTCGTTAAAGGCAAATGTAGGAAATTGGCGTAATATATCTGATATCTTTTTTTCACCAGTAACATATCCTAACATATCACATAGGTTATTGCACTATCTCCATATTCCTCAAGAAGTGGACAGTTAAGCACAGTGTTCAAGATGGTGACGATAGGGTTGGCCACATATTTTTCATTTGATTTTATCACCTGTGTCTGTCAGATTTCCAGAAGCACCTGTAACCAAGCCTAAGTCTGGCCACTGTAACATCAGTCTGTTCACGTTGCAAGTTACTACATAAACATACTTATCTACGTTCATGTTATTAAGCTTCTAATTGCATTCTTATAACATTAATTTTCATTAATTAGTTCTATCCTAATATTATTCCTAGACACAAATACACCTAAGTTATATTCTACATTATACTTTAGCTAACTCTCTTGGCTAACATATCAACTTTGTCATGAAGGAGTAATCCAACGTGTGATGGAGCACCGAGCGTATAGCCCTAGATACACATCACCCGAAGAATATCTGCAGCATTTGCAGATCTGTCAATCCTACTCTAAGATTATCTTAAGGAATCTCAGCAAGGAGTCATCTCTTGTCTGTGTCTTAATTTGTCTGCTTATAATAAAGAATTTTGGATATTACTTTCTGTTGCAAAAAAAACGCGATTTCTAATAAGCATAAAGATCTCCATTGAATACTAGAAAGGACTGCCCTTCTAGCATTCAGCCTGTTACTGGGTTTTCGTAACAAGTAGTCAGCATCCTGGTCCAATTACCCATTAGAATTCAGTAAGAATTGTTAGTGCTTCAGGATTACAACTGGTAGGCTACTAACTACCAGTTTATTAATAATAATGTCTAGAGGTATAAGGTCAAAGTAAATTAAATTAATCAACTGAATGTAATACAGGATGCAAGTTCCTACACTTCTCTCGTGTACAGTAGTATTGTGCTGAAAGCACATATCACATTTATACATCTTAAGTGCTCTATGTAGTTCGCTATGTCTCACGACTCGACTAGACTTAAACCAGTGACTGACAAAGTCCTCACATTAACTAACTTCTTGACCACCTGGCAATCAGAACAGCTTGCTTGAACAATAAACGACCGCTAAGCCCAACAGCAATATAACAAGCAACTGTGACACAGAATCAGGATCAAGGAGATAATATAACAACACTAAGTAGGAACCATCTGCAGATCCTCCACAAAAGTCACCAAACTCCCATACTACTGAATCTAAGTTCAGCATAAGAAAATCCCCGACTGTGACAGTACACAGATACCAGTACAAATTAGGTCAGAAGCTACAGCTCAGGACCTGAGTTGCTCAGAGTGTCGATGAGACACACAACCTCAGTACAACGTCGAAAATCACTAAGTCTAGACAATATTCTGTGAACAGTTCTACAGAACCAACAACAAGAAAGCGACAGAGACGATCTTCCAACAAGGGCCAATAAGGGAGAGTTAAGCACGTCTTGTCAGGAATACGTCCAACCACCAAGAGAGTCTAGCCCAGACTGACTACTTCAGGCGAGGTGTGAACACCCCCCTCGATCACGTGATTGCTCCGTGGACAGTTGCTGCCCAGCAACACCGAGAAGCCGGAAGAGTAACGAGCCACAAGCGATAATTACAGTAGTTAGACAATCAAGATTTGAACTATGAGCACATAATATATAAATGTTACATCCTTCCTAACAATATAACTAAGTCAAATAATAATATAAAGCAATATATTTACGATTTAGCTATTATCGCAAATATAAGCAATATAAAATTATATGAAAAGGTAATATACATTATATACATTGTGACCCATTCAGGGGTTGCAACACTTTCCATGTGATAACTTGTTACTACCTCTTTCTTCCCTTTCACTTAAAATCTTCATCACTAACATTGAACTGCATTACAAACTTACTCTGCACTCTGAACTATGCCTTTCGAGTGCACTGAGGTACTAAGGCTCGTGCAGTGATCGAAATACATATAGTTAGAGTTTATAATTACAAGTGGTGTGTGTGTGTGTGTGTGTGTGTGTGTGTGTGTGTGTGTGTGTGTGTGTGTGTGTGTGTGTGTGTACTCACCTAGTTGTACTCACCTAGTTGAGGTTGCAGGGGTCGAGACCCAGCTCCTGGCTCCGCCTCTTCACTGACCGCTACTAGGTCCTTTCTCTCTCTGCTTCCTGAGCTTTGTCATACCTCGTCTTAAAGCTATGTATGGTTCCTGCCTCCACTACATCACTTGCTAGGCTATTCCACTTCCTGAAGACTCTATGACTGAAGAAATACTTCCTAACATCCCTCTGACTCGTCTGAGTCTTCAGCTTCTAATTGTATCCCCTTGTTTCTGTGTCCCCTCTCTGGAACATCCTGTCTCTGTCTACCTTGTCTATACCATGCAGTATTTTGTATGTCGCTATCATGTCTCCCCTGACCCTCCTGTGACCCTCCTGTGTTTGTGTGTGTGTGTGTGTGTGTGTGTGTGTGTGTGTGTGTGTGTGTGTGTGTGTGTGTGTGTGTGTGTGTGTGTGTGTGTGTGTGTGTGTGTGTGTGTGTGTGTGTGTATGTGTGTGGGTGTGTGTGTGTGTGTGTGAGTGTGTGTGTGTGTGTGTGTGTGTGTGTGTGTGTGTGAGTGTGTGTGTGTGTGTGTGTGTGTGTGTGTGTGTGTGTGTATGTGTGTGTGTGTGTATGTACTCACCTAATTGTGGTTGCAGGGGTCGAGACTCAGCTCCTGGCCCGCCGTGTGTGTGTGTGTGTGTGTGTGTGTGTGTGTGTGTGTGTGTGTGTGTGTGTGTGTGTGTGTGTAATGTTTCCAGTAGACTTTGGCGTAACCTGTTGAACACGTGAAGAACACGTCTGTGACGTGTGGTATTTACCTCCATAATATCCGCTTATCTCCTCTTCCCTCATCTCTTTTTCTACCATCTCCCTCTCTGTTCCTTCTCTTTTTCTCTTTCTCTTTCTAGGAGTGGATCGAAGGGAGCATTGTCAGGTGGCCGTCAGCGGCGTCTGGGGATTGCTGGGAGAAGACGGGAAAGCGGACGGCACTCTGAAGAAGTAACGCCACCATCACTCTTGCACACTGCCTGACAACATGTACCTTCACTGCCTCACACAGCACGTACCTGCACTGCCTCACACAGCACGTACCTGCACTGCCTCACACAGCACGTACCTACAATGCCTCACACAGCACGTACCTACAATACCTCACACAGCACGTATCTGCACTGCCTCACACAGCACGTACCGGCACTGCCTCACACAACACGTACCTACACTGCCTCACACAACACTCACCTATGGAAATAAGTCACATTGACTGACATTTTTGGGTTATTCTAGGGTCTCTACACATATGCTGCTATGTATGATAATCTATGTAACTGTATTTGTGTATACCTGAATAAACTTACTTACTTACACTGCCTCACACAACACACATCTACACTGCCTCACACTACACTCATCTACACAGCTTGACAGTCACAACACGCACCTACACAGCTTGACACAACATGCACCTACACAGCTTGACACAACACGCAAATACACAGCTTGACACAACATGCACCTACACAGCTTGACACAACACGCACCTACACAGCTTGACACAACACGCACCTACACAGCTTGACACAACACGCACCTACACAGCTTGACACAACACGCACCTACACAGCTTGACACAACACGCACCTACACAGCTTGACACAATATGCACCTACACAGCTTGACACAACACGCACCTACACAGCTTGACACAACACGCACCTACACAGCTTGACACATCACGCACCTACACAGCTTGACACAACACGCACCTCCACAGCTTGACACACCACGCACCTACACAGCTTGACACACCATGCACCTACACAGCTTGACACACCACGCACCTACACAGCTTGACACACCACGCACCTACACAGCTTGACACAACACGCACCTCCACAGCTTGACACAACATGCACCTACACAGCTTGACATAACACGCACCTACACAGCTTGACACAACACGCACCTCCACAGCTTGACACAACATGCACCTACACAGCTTGACATAACACGCACCTACACAGCTTGACACAACATGCACCTCCACAGCTTGACACAACACGCACCTACACAGCTTGACACAACACGCACTTACACAGCTTGACACAACACGCACCTCCACAGCTTGACAACACGCACCTCCACAGCTTGACACACCACGCACCTACACAGCTTGACACACCATGCACCTACACAGCTTGACACAACACACACCTACACAGCTTGACACACCATGTACCTACACAGCTTGACACAACACGCAGCTACACAGCTTGACACACCACGCACCTACACAGCTTTACACAACACGCACCTACACAGCTTGACACAACACGCACCTACACAGCTTGACACAACACGCACCTACACAGCTTGACACAACACGCAGCTACACAGCTTGACACACCACGCACCTACACAGCTTTACACAACACGCACCTACACAGCTTGACACAACACGCACCTACACAGCTTGACACAACACGCACCTACACAGCTTGACACAACATGCACCTACACAGCTTGACACAACACGCACCTACACAGCTTGACACAACACGCACCTCCACAGCTTGACACAACACGCACCTACACAGCTTGACACAACACACACCTACACAGCTTGACACAACACACACCTACACAGCTTGACACAACACACACCTACACAGCTTGACACAACACGAACTTACACAGCTTGACACAACGCCCACCTCCACAGCTTGACACAACACGCACCTCCACAGCTTGACACACCACGCACCTACACAGCTTGACACACCATGCACCTACACAGCTTGACACAACACGCACCTCCACAGCTTGACACAACACGCACCTACACAGCTTGACACAACACGCACCTACACAGCTTGACACAACACGCACCTACACAGCTTGACACAACACACACCTACACAGCTTGACACACCATGCACCTACACAGCTTGACACAACACGCACCTACACAGCTTGACACAACACGCACCTACACAGCTTGACACACCACGCACCTACACAGCTTGACACAACACGCACCTACACAGCTTGACGCAACACGCACCTACACAGCTTGACACAACACGCACCTACACAGCTTGACACAACATGCACCTACACAGCTTGACACAACACGCACCTACACAGCTTGACACAACACGCACCTACACAGCTTGACACACCACGCACCTACACAGCTTGACACAACACGCACCTCCACAGCTTGACACACCACGCACCTACACAGCTTGACACACCATGCACCTACACAGCTTGACACACCACGCACCTACACAGCTTGACACAACACGCACCTCCACAGCTTGACACAACACGCACCTACACAGCTTGACACAACATGCACCTACACAGCTTGACACAACACGCACCTACACAGCTTGACACAACACGCACCTCCACAGCTTGACACAACACGCACCTACACAGCTTGACACAACACACACCTACACAGCTTGACACAACACACACCTACACAGCTTGACACAACACACACCTACACAGCTTGACACAACACGCACTTACACAGCTTGACACAACACGCACCTCCATAGCTTGACACAACACGCACCTCCACAGCTTGACACACCACGCACCTACACAGCTTGACACACCATGCACCTACACAGCTTGACACAACACAGACCTCCACAGCTTGACACAACACGCACCTACACAGCTTGACACAACACGCACCTACACAGCTTGACACAACACGCACCTACACAGCTTGACACAACACACACCTACACAGCTTGACACACCATGCACCTACACAGCTTGACACAACACGCACCTACACAGCTTGACACAACACGCACCTACACAGCTTGACACACCACGCACCTACACAGCTTGACACAACACGCACCTACACAGCTTGACACAACACGCACCTACACAGCTTGACACAACACGCACCTACACAGCTTGACACAACACGCACCTACACAGCTTGACACAACACGCACCTACACAGCTTGACACAACACGCATCTACACAGCTTGACACAACACACACCTACACAGCTTGACACAACACGCACTTACACAGCTTGACACAATACGCACCTCCACAGCTTGACACAACACGCACCTCCACAGCTTGACACACCACGCACCTACACAGCTTGACACACCATGCACCTACACAGCTTGACACAACACGCACCTACACAGCTTGACACAACACGCACCTACACAGCTTGACACAACACGCACCTACACAGCTTGACACAACACGCACCTACACAGCTTGACACAACACGCACCTACACAGCTTGACACAACACGCACCTACACAGCTTGACACACCACGTACCTACACTGATGATCAAGAGACATATTCAAAACTTAGGTTTCTATATTGCAGAAACGTTTCGCCTACATAAAATGTGTCTTCAGTCGAATAAAAGTGATTACAACACTGGAGACAGTAGATGTGATGTTGACGTGATCAGTCTGTCTCTCTTAGGAGGTGATCAGTCCCCCAAGAATAAGGCGTAAATACGCGGCTACGCCTTATATACTATAGCAGAGGTGAGATGAAACAGCTGGAGGTGGCGACACAAGTGAGCGTGGCCCATTAGTGGAAGCAATTCATGCTTAATAGTTCAGCAAAGGAGTTACAGAAGATATCCCTTCTATCAAGATACCGTAGTTGCTGTCTTAAATAAGTATCTTGCTTCAGATGGTATGCAACACCGGCAAATTGATGGATAAGAGATATGCAGCGCATGGGTAACTTTATTGTTAAATGCTTCGCTTGCACAAAAGGCTTTTTCAGTTGAATATAGGCAAATACAACACTGGAAGTGGTTTTGAGGTGATTAGTAAGTCACCCTTGGTAGGAGGTCCCCTCAAGTCTTATTTACATGATATGCAGCCACACTGCTTGACGCAGCTCAACCTGCCACATTCAACATGAATTACACATGTGATGAATGGTTTTGAAAACCGACAAGATGAAGAATTAAGACACTTATGCAACATATGGGATGGACATACTGATGGACTGAACATATCGACTCCAGGCTGGGGGATTGATTACCTCAAACTCCTCCTCTCCTTACACCTTCCTGCTTTGTATAAGACTGATGAAGCCACTCTTTGGCGAAACGTTTCTTCAATAAAGATTTCGATATGTTGCATAAGTGTCTCAATTCTTCATGCATTACGCCTACACAACGTGCGCACGTACATACGACTCGCATACACATGCTCACACACATTACTATCCTGACTTACGACTCAGAAACCCAAGTTTTAAACATTTTGCACTCTGGCACAATTGATATTCTTTCTGTCTCGTTAACTTGTAAAATAAAAAAAAGTAACTTTTACAAACTTTTTATTACATTCACTATACAAATATGTTATACTTTCCTATGTATTTTTGAAAAAAGTTTTTTTGACCCGTAATATTTCCTTCCCACTTCGGGTCTGGTCTGCGACCGGTCCCCAGTAGCGAGGGTCTCCACCATCATTAACAAATATAATAGTCATAATATCTCCCAACGCAGAAATTAAAACTCATAATTTAGGATCAGATGTAACTACAGTGGATTCTCGCCGGGTTCAGAGCCGCGTCAGCAGACATTTGGTTAAAACATACGTCAGCAGACATTAATCCTGATTAAGGAAACACTAGTATTAGCCAGTACAAATCCCTGGAATGAAAGAGAATCGAGAAAAAGCTAATGAATCAGCATTAGAAGGACTATCCACCACCACCATAACCCACCACAACCCACCACAACCCACCACAACCCACCACAACCCACCACAACCCACCACAACCCACCACAACCCACCACAACCCACCACAACCCACCACCACCAACTACCCTGGCGCAGCAATGAAGACTAACGCTCCATTCCCACAGATGCAAATATTTTATTTCTTTTATTAAGGGTTAATTCTCACTGGACTCTAGTGGTCCGTGATCACAAAACCCGATAGCTTAAGAAATTTCATATACAGAAAACCCTGTGGGGATTTTTTTTTTCATCGTATTATGTTTAAATTCCACCAGATTGAGATCCTAACTTAGCCTTCCCCCAGACTGAGATCCTAATTTAACCTTCCCCCAGACTGAGATCCTGACTTAACCTTTCCCCAGACTGAGATCCTAATTTAACCTTCCCCCAGACTGAGATCCTAACTTAGCCTTCCCCCAGACTGAGATCCTAATTTAACCTTCCCCCAGACTGAGATCCTAACTTAGCCTTCCCCCAGACTGAGATCCTAATTTAACCTTCCCCCAGACTGAGATCCTGACTTAACCTTTCCCCAGACTGAGATCCTAATTTAACCTTCCCCCAGACTGAGATCCTGACTTAACCTTTCCCCAGACTGAGATCCTAATTTAACCTTCCCCCAGACTGAGATCCTAACTTAACCTTCCCCCAGACTGAGATCCTGACTTAACCTTCCCCCAGACTGAGATCCTGACTTAACCTTCCCCCAGACTGAGATCCTGACTTAACCTTTTCCCAGACTGAGATCCTGACTTAACTTTCCCCCAGACTGAGATCCTGACTTAACCTTCCCCCAGACTGAGATCCTGACTTAACCTTCCCCCAGACTGAGATCCTGACTTAACCTTCCCCCAGACTGAGATCCTGACTTAACCTTCCCCCAGACTGAGATCCTGACTTAGCCTTCCCCCAGACTGAGATCCTGACTTAACCTTCCCCCAGACTGAGATCCTGACTTAACCTTCCCCCAGACTGAGATCCTGACTTAACCTTCCCCCAGACTGAGATCCTGACTTAACCTTCCCCCAGACTGAGATCCTGACTTAACCTTCCCCCAGACTGAGATCCTGACTTAACCTTCCCCCAGACTGAGATCCTGACTTAACCTTCCCCCAGACTGAGATCCTGACTTAACCTTCCCCCAGACTGAGATCCTGACTTAACCTTCCCCCAGACTGAGATCCTGACTTAACCTTCCCCCAGACTGAGATCCTGACTTATCCTCCCCTAGATTGAGATCCTGCTTGCGCCACCACACTACCACCCCAGCTACTACCATCTAAATCACAACGACCAACACCATCACACTCCACCACCACCACCACAACCCCTCGCCTCACAGCAAGTGTGGCGAGTCGTTAGAGGAGTTAGCCAAGGATGGCAGCAAGAGACGACGTCTTGTTTGTATCTCGTTAGTGTCAGGTGCAAGCTTCACCCACCGACCGACTCTGTGCCTTTACTGGCCTACCTCAATTTCCCTCTGACTGGATAAACTGTTTTCTGACAATTTTATATCCCATCACGCGACTCCAAATCCACTGACTGTGGATTACTAGTGTCATGCATTTTGGGACCAGATGGCTTATTGAGAACAATATCAAAAATATGATCACTAATATTACTACTACTAATATTATTACTACTATTACTACTAATAATATTACTACTAGTAGCAGTACTAATAATAATATTATTACTACTACTATCACTACTACTACTACCTTCTTTCTCTGGCACCTACAAATGGTATGATAGAAATGGTGTATAATTCTGGAAAGTTATTGACTGAGACTTTTCGTGCAGGCGAAGAAGCAGCCTACTGTGCAGGTGAAACGTTTCGATCAATAATGAAGATACCCAGCTGTCGCCCATGCCTTTTATTCTTCAACTTACCGTGTGGTCTTCAGGCCTTCTCTAATTTTCTCAACTCACTCGTGACTTGACAGTGATCCAAAACACAACGAAACATCGCCACAAGTGAGGATTTTTTGCGAATATTGTTTAAAACAAATACGACAGGTAGCAGAAGAAACCTTCGCTAGGACGACGTTTCGCTCGACGCGGTATCAAATAGTTGTTAAGGCGCTTTCCTCCTCTTCCTTGGATCATCATTGACTACCTCCATTTTATGGGCACCGCAGTATCCCTATAGGTTTAACGCTTCACTTGAAAATAATGAACAAATACAAACATAAAAAAATATAAAAATTAAAACTAAACAAAAAACAAACAATATCAGATGCAAAAAAAAAACCGACAACCATAAAAAAGACGAAAATAAAAAAAAAACAGTAAACAAGAAAAAAAAAAGTAACACCAATATCTCCAAAAATAATAATACCGAAAATAATAATGTCATAACTATGCGCTAAACCCACGAGGGTCATATAGCACTAACCAATAATAATAATAATAATAATAATAATAATAATAATAATAATAATAATAATAATAATAATAATAATAATAACAATAATAATAATAATAATAATTATAATAATAATAATAATAACAATAATAATAATAATAATAATAATAATAATAATAATAATAATAATAATAATAATAATAATAATAATAATAACAATAATAATAATAATAATAATAATAATAATAATAATAATAATAATAATAATAATAATAATAATAATAATAACAATAATAATAATAATAATAATAATAATAATAATAATACCAATAATAATAATAATAATAATAATAATAATAATAATAATAATAATAATAATAATAACAATAATAATAATAATAATAATAATAATAATAATAATAATAATAATAATAATAATAATAATAATAATAATAATAATAATAATAATAATAATAATAATAATAATAATAATAATGATAATAATAATAATAATAATAATAATAATAATAATAATAATAATAATAATAATAATAATAATAATAATAATAATAGATAATAACATCTTAGTGGAACACCGTAGCTACGTTCCGAACGAAGATTTGACAACGTCCAAGACAACCCAGAAATCTAGAAAAATTTGCAAGTGAGACAGTAAGAGGGAAAAACTACGTGTATAAATTGAAGAAAATGATACTCGCCTTAAGGGAGTTAAGTCCCACTTGCAAAATCGTCTGGTGGAGGAGAGGAGCGCTTAGTACGTGATCTCAGCAACATGCTTCGTTGAGTACGTAGGTACGTGTTCTCGGCAACATGTTTCGTTGAGTACGTAGGTACGTGTTCTCGGCAACATGCTTCGTTGAGTACGTAGGTACGTAATTTTAGCAACATGTTTCGTTTGAGTACGTAGGTATGTGATCTCGGCAACATGCTTCGTTAAACACTATATAACCACATCATGTTAAGCATAGCATCATGATGCACTACGGTGGATTACAAGATACAGTCACGGTACCTATAATCAGTCTTTACTAGTAATGAGAGGCACAGGTGCTGCGTTAAAAATAGCTGCCACAAATAGGAGCTTACTGCGCTGCTAGCAAAGCCCTTCACATAAAATCTTACAGAAATCTTGGTTAATATTGACAGAATTTCTAAGTCACAATTCAGTGCACTTTGTTGATCAAAATAATCTGAAATCGACGTGGCTGTGCAGGAAAAGCACTTGTCTGATGTGGAAAATTGTTATTTATCAAAATACATTCCAAAATTATTATTATTATAATCAAGGGGAAAGCGCTAAACCCATAGGTTGACAAGACTAGGTCAAGCAAATTATTACTGCTGATAGGCTCTGTTGCACACTGATTCAGAAAACGGTCCTGAACTGTTTCCATAAAGTCACTGGACTCCAGATTACCAGTCAAAGAAGTCCAGTCAATTTGACTAAAGTTAAAATCCCCTACTATCACTATATTATTTTGTCTAGAAGCCCTAACAATTTCGTCCGAAAGAAGTCTCCCTCAATGGTGATCCAAGCCTGGAGGTCTGTATATTACACCTAAAATAAATTTTTCTTGACCTTCTACAAACTCTACCCATACAGATTCTGTTACTGTTCCATCTATTTTCATACCTGTTATTATGCAACAACTATTATTTTCTCGAACATATATTTTCTCGTACATATAATCCAACTCCTCCCCCTTCCCATTATATCTATCTACATGGAACAACTTAAACCCTTCAATATTACACTCAGCAATCATATCCCGACTATTTAAATCATACCATGTTTCAGTTATTACAATGACATCAAAGTTCCCAGCACATGCTACCAAACGTAATTCATTATTCTTATTTCTTGCACTTCGACTGTTAGCATAAAATACAGTAATATGTTTATTCTTCTGCACATTTTTCCTATTCACTTTTTCTTTTACATAATTTCTGTAATTATCATTAACCAGCGTTACTCCATGACTGTTATTATTAAGTTTCATAATATCAAAGCCTTAGTCAATGTATCCTTACTCATTATTTTTCATTTCTAAACCCATACCTTTAACTAATCCTAGCTTGAAGTCCTAACAACACCCTCAACTGAACTAGCAAGAAATCCCACACCTGCCCTAGATAAGAGAACCTAATCCCTGGCATACAGGTCATTTCGGCCGTAGAAGTGCTCCCAGTTGTCAATGAATGGTACTGCATTATCCATACAGTGTTTGTTCAGCCAGCAATTAATACCAATTACTCTGGTTGGTTAATTAGCTTTAAAGCCTACCGACTACACGAGGGTCATCAAGGCTGCAGGTTCCCAGTGTTCACCACCAGTCCAGGTCTAGCATTGTGCTAGGTGCCAAGGTATTGTCCAGTGTGGTGAGAGTGATACAGCACTGCGTACTTTGTTCCAAGGTTCGTAGGTTCGAGTCTCCTTCGGCCAAAGATAAGTGTTAAAATCTCTTGTAAGGCTGATGCATGCAGGGGACGAGATGGAAAGCTGTAAGCCTTCTCCCTGAAAGCTGGCTGCCTTGGATCAAACGTGTAGTGCAAGCTACACGCCAAGGTATTGTCCAGTGTGGGTAGATAGGTAAAGCACTGCGTACCTTGTCCTAAGGTTCGTAGGTTCGAGTCTCCTTCAGCCAGAGATCAGTGTTTGTGTATATTTCGCCTACTCTCGCGAATTCCTTGTATATATATATATATATATATATATATATATATATATATATATATATATATATATATATATATATATATATATATATATATATATATATATATATATGGGGGTCCACCTCTGGTGTAAATTGTGGGACCCATAGCCTCGGAGAAGTGGATAAAAAGGCTTCAAGGAAGAATATTTGGATTTCTTCCTGAAGCCGTTTGAATATTCCACTTCCCCTACCACCCCATCTTTTAAAATATATTTTTTTTACCAATAGGAATATTTTATTACATAATATGGTACAGAAGGTTGATATAAAGGTGGCATATAAGGTACATGTTGTTACGTGTGTATCACCGATTATAAGGCGAAAATCTCATCCAGCTCCTCAGAGCTGGGACGTGTGCCCAAAATACAGCAGGCATTACCCCTTTGAACAGCCGCACTGAGCCGCTGAAACAGAAAACTAGCTGCCCTGGGATCCCTAGTTACCCTGATGAGTCTTTTTCCCAGCTCCTTAAGGAATTTAGATGCACTCTTTCCCCATGAGCCAAGGGTCTCTGAGCCTATGGGAACAAACATATAATGATGGACAAGTTCTCCATATTTTCTAGACTTTTGGGACTCCCTGAAGCTGGCAGCTGCCCCTCCTTCCTCCTTGGTGTATTGGAGATAGGTATCAGCCAAGGTAGATGCACATGTATAGTCCCACACCACCTGCTTCCCATCTGTCCAGGCTTGAAGGGTGAAATCATCTGGACGCTTCTGGCTGCCATCAGATCTGCATAGTTGGGGTGGCTCCCTTACTGCTGGGCATCCGGCTGTTGTGAGGCTCCTCTTGATAATGTTATTAACCTCCTCATGTTTTGCAATCTTTCCCTCGGATTTACGGCACACAAGACCATGGTACCCGAATCGGTCTGTTGCTTCACTGCCACAAATACACCTGTGTTCGGCGAGAATAGGGGCGGCAAGTCGAAGGGCAACACCGATGCGGATGGTCTGTGGGTCGAGGCGTGTGCCAAGGCTGGAGTCGGGAACAGCCAACAGAAAGTCCCCAGCATGAGGGGCTCTCACTGCCAGGAGGCGGGCTCTATCCTTCCCTGACACACTCTGAAGCATTGTTGAGGCTATATTTTCTACTATTGGACCATCCCAGTGCGATTGTTTGTAGTTGTTGGGGGGAGCAGGTCTGGTTTCAGAGCCTGTTAGATTATCCCAGATCATTGCTCCGTCAATGAATTTTTGGTCCTGGATTCCAATCTTGTCCCTAAGATGTTCAGGGAGAATCGCTGCTACAAGCTCTCTGGATGCAATACACGAGGACAGAAAAGCAGGTAACGCAAACTGTGATGACTTGCGGACGCCTATGCCTCCTAGTCTGACTGGAAGTGTAGCTTGGTTCCACTGCCCGTCTTCTAGAGTAAGGTTAAGTACTTTCGTAAAAATCTGCCTCAGAATACTGTCATATTCGTGCAGTATAGGGTTATCATATGAAGGTGCACATCTTAGGAAATATGTCAACCTGGGCAGACTCAAGCACTTTGTGAGAAGGTACAAGGCATCGTGGGTGTCCAGATTGCCTATTCGTTGTTCCATTCTCCTTAACTCTTCCAATTTCTTCCTGAGAATTGTGTCAATGGCATTGCTTCCCAGAGGTGCTCCTAGCAAGACACTATTTGTGGGGGCAATGACTGCTGCTCCTGGTAGTTTTGATCTCACTGCATTTATCACTTGTTGACTGACTGAGATGATTTCACATTTGGATGGATTCAGGACGAGACCCATTTCCTGTCCCCGTGTCATTACCTGTGTAAGGTCATGTAGGAGGGACTCCTTTGTACCTGCTAGTGTGCCATCATCTAGGAACCAGATGTTTAGCTCGCTGGTCAGTCTGACTGTGATTTCCCTAACTGCTATACAGAAGACAAATGGTGCAAGAGGATCTCCTTGTTGGACACCCCCCGATGATGTGATTTCATGCTCTCCAAAGAGAAGCATTGATTCCTTGCTATACCCAGCTGAAACAAAAGGGAAGCGACCAGGGAAATGTTCTTGTACTGCTGCTAATACCACGTCTCTTTTCAGGAGATTGAACGCATTCTTGAAATCTATATATCTATATATTTATATATATCTATATATATATATATATATATATATATATATATATATATATATATATATATATATATATATATATATATATATATATATATATTTTAACAAACCGGCCGTATCCCACCAAGGCAAGGTGGCCCAAAAAGAAAAACGAAAGTTTTACTTTTTAAATTTAGTAATTTGTACAGGAGAAGGGGTTACTAGCCCCTTGCTCACGGCATTTTAGTCACCTCTCACAACACGTATGGATTACGGAGGAAGAATTCTGTTCCACTTCCTCGGTGGGAGACGACCGACTTGTTGAAAAAAAAAATATACATATATATATATATGCAAAACAACCACTCTGAAAGAATAGAGAAATTCCAAGCGCTTTCGTGACTACTCACATTATCAAGGAACTATGAAAGTAAAGCATCCAAGGAAGCTATATAAGGGGTCTGGCCGGCACCTCACTATCAGATCCCACAACGGTTTAAACACCTGACGCGCGCCGACCCAACTTGGATAGGTCCTTGGCACAACTCACCCCACAAACTATTCTACCCAAGAAATAAGAAATTTTAAAGATTATTTGTCCAGTGTATTATTAAATTCTTCCCAAATTCTATTAATTATAAATGGATCTAATTTATATAAACCAAAGGAAATATTCATATTATTGTCAAAACTGCTTTTTATGAAACAAGATTCAATTATATTCCTGAAATCACCTGTTTACTGTGATCTTATTGCATATATATATATATATATATATATATATATATATATATATATATATATATATATATATATATATATATATATATATATATATATATATATATATATATATATATATATATATATATATATATATATATATATATATATATATATATATATATATATATATATATATATATATATATATATATATACATGTATATATATATATATATATATATATATATATATATATATATATATATATATATATATATATATGTATATATATATATATATATATATATATATATATACATTTATATATATATATATATAGATATATATATATATATATTCTATATATATATATATATATATATATATATATATATATATATATATATATATATATATATATATATATATATATATATATATATATATATATATATATGAAATACTAAACTTGGTGATTATACAATGAGAAGAGTATAAATTTTCGGTGTATTATATTTACACTGAGAGACATACATCTCTCGGCGCGCATACACAAAGACATACACAACTATATGTATATACACTAACATACGTATCTCAGTCTATATAACCCAAGAGACATACACCACTCGGTGAATATACTCAGGAGAGACATACACTTCTCAGTACATAACCACTGAGAAATATTCATCTCTCGGTGAATATACACCGAGAGGCACATCTGGGTAACAAACACCACTCGATTTTCATACACTAAAACACATATACATCGCGATATACACTGATAAACATTCAATGACTCACAAAATTGTAATGACACGATTGCAAACAAACCATACCACGGGTGGGGATAGAACCCGCGATCAGAGTCTCAAAACTCCAGACCGTCGCTTTAGCCACTCCAGACCGTGGCTAACGGGACTGTCTGGATTTTTGAGACTCTCTGTTCGCGGGTTCTATCCCCGCCCGTGGTATGGTTTATAAACATACAATGGTTAGTAGACTGACCTGTGAGTTTTAAAACTCGCTAACCATGGGTTTAAATCACACCCGTTCTGTGATTTGGGACATAAATATCTCTGTGATAGACACTTCTTGGTATATATACACTGAGAGACATACTGTCATGGAGATACACTGAGATACACCTCGGTAACATACAAAATTAGATGTATATGCACTGAGAAACATACACATTTCTATGCGATGTAAATGGTTTACAAAACCAGCTACATCACATGAGACATTTGCGCAACATTTTGGGATCTTTTCCGAGGAAAAGTTTCGCCAGCAAGTGGCTTCTTCAGTCCAATAGAGAGAAGAACGCTGGAAGATGATGAGTTTGAGGTAACCAGTCCCTCAACCTGGAGTCGATATGTTCAGTCTATCAGTCTTCAGAAAACAAGAAGTTTCTTTGTACATCCACCGATACACATACGTGTCTCGGTGATATAGCCTTCTCAGTATATATACACTGAGAGACATACACATCCGGGTGCATTTAACCTGGATACCCAGCCTCCACTAACTTCCTGCTTGCAACCCGGCAGCACAACACCTTAATTTCACAACATGGAGGCTAAACAAAAAGTATTTTGCTTTGTTTTAATGCTAATACTTGAATTTTATGCTGGAAACCAACGACACGGGTCACTCTTGGGTATTCTAATGACTAAAAATGATTTTTGTCTATATTTCACAATACCGTAACTGGAACAATACATACACAATCCCGCACGTAGGAGACTGAAGCTTATGACGGCGTATCGGTCCAACTTGCACCATTCTGTCTGACTAGTTAATAGTTCAAATCAGATCGTGTGAGTAGTCTGTCACATACTGTAGCTTCTTTTGTAATGTGCGTGACACACGTGTAATATCTCAACAGGTACTGAAGATTGACATGTATTGTAATGACTGTCGATGGCAGTTGTAATAAATTAAGAAATGATAAACATCTGTCATCCGAGTTGTTTATTACATCTTAATTTTAGTTCATAGACGTTGTGGCCCTGAGGGGGGGGGAGTTAAGAATACATTAAAGCTCCTGGGCCGAGGGAAGCAGCTCAGCTGGGTTACAGTTGGTGCCTCTGACGGAATATAACGCAGTAAACATTAATTCTAATTCCTTCCTATTAGAGGCCTCGACGGCAGAGTATCGGACTATCAATTTATGACCGCTCGAACCGCGGTCCGTAAACTGACATTTGAAAAAAAATATGAGAGATTAATTCGTCTCCTTTCTTGTTAATATTTGCTTAATTTAACCTTAATGCGATTAGGTGGATAACATTGGCTTAAAATATTAAATTATGCAAATTAAAGCCTCCAAGGTATCAAATTGCATGGTCCTCGGTATTTAATGTTAACATATATCACAAAGCGGTTCAGAAAAGTTCATGTTTTGTCCAGAATATTCACATTTTTAATCTAGAAAATGAATCACAGAACTGTTGGGGTTCAAACCCATGTGATTTCTTTGTAATCGTGTTATTATGATTTCGTGAACTATTTAAACAACGTTTCAATTCAACTTGCAAACAGCTTGACTGGACCTAGACTGTGCAACGGTCAGTGGACGGTCAATCAAGCCTCGGGTACTCCCTCTAATGAATGACCCATACGGTTTTAGTGCTACACGCAAATAATAATGATAATGGACATATTATCAAGCAGTGTGTTCTTTACTCCCGAGCTGATAATAATCTAGAATGAATCGAAACATCTCGTGGAATTCACGACAAACCCTCAAACTGGAAATGAAACTAGATGTTACATGGGAACTGTGTGAGGTACAGTATTGTGGGTTAGTTGTGAATTGTTGCAGCCACGGTATTTTGGGTTAGTTGTGAATTGTTGCAGCCACGGAATTGTGGGTTAGTTGTGAATTGTTGAAGTCATGGTATTGTGGGTTAGTTGTGAATTGTTGCAGCCACAGTATTGTGGGTTAGTTGTGAATTGTTGAAGTCATGGTATTGTGGGTTTATTGTGAATTGTTGCAGCCACGGTACTGTGGGTTAGTTGTGAATTGTTGCAGCCACGGTATTGTGGGTTAGTTATAACCTGTTCCAACCACAGTAATCAAAGCTACTTATTATTTCCTTTAAAAGCGGTATTATGGGTTACCTGTGAGTTATTCTAGTTACGGTATTGTGATCTCATACGGTAACGAGCGTAGATATATCTTCCACGAAGGAATATTACGACAATTTAGACTTGATCAGAAAGACATGGTGGGGTAGCGTCCTAAAATGTAACTAAATCTCTCGTCTAGAGATCCCGACAGTTGAAATAATGAACACAATGAAAATATTCATGTTTTTTTCCCCTCATACTTTTGATTATACCAGAAATTTGAGAGAGCGAAGCTCGCTGTAAGGCTTTTTGGCCGGCGCTGTGAGGTTACTCTTTGTTATGGAGATGAGAACAGCTCTTCTGTCTCTCTCTCTCTCTCTCTCTCTCTCTCTCTCTCTCTCTCTCTATCTATCTATCTATCTATCTATCTATCTCTCGCTCTCTCTGTCTCTCTCTCTCTCTCTCTCTCTCTACACGAGCAAGGACGGCCAACTTTATTTTGTATAACTCAAACGTGTAATTCAGAAGAAGAATGTATGTTAGACGACGTTTTGCTTACTCCAGAGCAAAAGACAGTGAACTATGTTTGGGCAGAATGAGGCCAGAGAGAAACTCTAGTGGAGGTCCGTAGCGATTCTGGTTAAAATCAATGTCTGTTGTGCATTAACTAACATTAAACAGCAACACACACGCACACATACACACACACACACACACAAACACACACACACACACACACACACACACACACACACACACACACACACACACACACACACACACGCACACACACACACGCACAGAAACAAGGGGACACAATTGGAAACTGAAAACCCAGATGAGTCATAGGGATGTTAAGTATTTCTTTAGTCTTAGAGTTGTCAGGAAGTGGAATAATCTGGAGAGTGAAGTAGTGGAAGCAAGTTCCATAAATAGCTTTAAGAAGAGGTATGACAAATATCATGGAGCAGGGAGAGAGTGAATTAGTATCGACCAGTGAAGAGGAGGGGCCAGGAGCTATGACTCAACCCCTGCAACCACATATAGGTGAGTACATATAGGTGAGTACACACACACACACACACACACACACACACACACACATGTACACACACAGTAGATTAAATTATGTATCGAGTAAAAATGACTTGTCCCTGAGCTCCATAAATGTTGAACAAGCAGCAGATCCTTTTGGGAATCCAATTGCTGGGTGTTATGTCAGACGCCATTTTACCTCCCAGTTGGGACGTTGGTAGCTTTTGCATGTATATATTTATGTATATGTATATATATATATATATATATATATATATATATATATATATATATATATATATATATATATATATATATATATATATATATATATATATTATACATATATATATATATATATATATATATATATATATATATATATATATATATATATATATATATATATATATATATATATATATATATATATATATATATATATATATATATATATATGCAATAAGATCACAGTAAACAGGTGATTTCAAAATATGCAAAACAACCACTCTGAAAGAATAGAGAAATTCCAAGCGCTTTCGTGACTACTCACATTATCAAGGAACTATGGAACCATAGTTCCTTGATAATGTGAGTAGTCACGAAAGCGCTTGGAATTTCTCTATTCTTTCAGAGTGGTTGTTTTGCATATATATATATATATATATATATATATATATATATATATATATATATATATATATATATATATATATATATATATATATATATATATATATATATATATATATATATATGTGTGTGTATATATACATATATATATATAAATATATATATATATATATATATATATATATATATATATATATATATATATATATATATATATATATATATATATATATATAGTTCCTTGACAATGTGAGTAGTCCACGAAAGCGCTTGGAATTTCACTACTCTTTCACAGTGGTTGTTTTGCATATATATATATATATATATATATATATATATATATATGTGTGTGTGTGTGTGTGTGTGTGTGTGTGTGTGTGTGTGTGTGTGTGTGTGTGTGTGTGTGTGTGTGTGTGTGTGTGTGTGTGTGTGTGTGTGTGTGTGTGTGTGTGTGTGTGTGTGTGTGTGTGTGTGTGTGTGTGTGTGTGTGTGTGTGTGTGTGTGTGTGTGTGTATCACACACACCAGTTCAACTCTGCTCTTCTGGCCTTCTCTTCACATATACGGAGCAGGACTTATCTTTGGGAGTGCAACGAGAACCACACTTTGATAACTAGTGACAACTTCCACAAAGGTAGGAGGATATCAGGAAGCAGTCTATGTGCCATCATAGACAGGAAGACAACTGAACATATTCGCTATGTTGTCACCATTGACAGTGTTCATCAGAGGTTACTGTTCTCCTGTAGCATTTGGATAAGCAGTGACAGACCAATTCATTCTATTCCACAGATAGCATCACACAGTTCCAGAGAACATTTAAGTTTTCTTAACCACTAACCAACCTCTTGTTTCCGGAGACGCCTACACAACCAGGCTATTTGTGAGTAAACTTTGGGACAGTCACACCTAAAAACGAATATCAACATTTTCACTTCTGGCAATGTTCATCCGAGGATGAACAATGAACTCACGACCCAGTGTTCCAACAGTCATGAAAAGGACATAGTCAGACTAAAGGTTATCCACCTCAACTTTGATCTACATCAAGGAGAGTCATGCAGATACAGGAATCAAGGATTTTTCAAGTTGGGTAGCTTGAAATATAGGCCAAATGAATACATGGGATTGGATTTGAGTGTGACGTACACACGAGTTAATAGAGTCATCGAAAAATGGTATGATGATACCAATAATATGTGGAAAAAGACACTTATTTACAGTTCAGGACATTTTTTAGAGGAAGCGTTTCGCCACGAGTGGATCTTCAATTCTGATACAGAAATAACTAAGAAACTAGTGTATATAGCGGTAGGCGTCAGATGGAAAGTGGCGTGGGTAGTAATAGCAGAGTTAGAGGTAGCAGTGGTAGTAATTGTGAGACGGGTGTCTTCTTATCACTGTAACATTATGTTACAGTGGTCTCCAGAATGGGTAATATCCTGTTGATTAGCGGTTTGGATATAATGAAACTTCTGGGCTTTTGATGGATAGTGTTCTTGGCAGCAATTAGAGCAGCTTCTGTACACTTTAGCCGTCATAAATCGTCTTCCCCAATGACTAGTTTAGCCTCACAGTTACTACCTCTACTATCACTAATACCACGCGACCTTCCACTTGACTCCTGCCACCATATATACCGTTGAAATTAGTGTAAAATACCGTTGAAGTTGAAGATTAAGACACTTGTGCAACAATTGGATATCATCAATAAAGATACCAACTGTTGCACACGTGTCTTAATCTTAACTACATATACTCGTTTCCTGGTTACCTCAGTATTAGGACTGAAGAAACATTTCCTTTAATAAATGCCCTGAACTGTACATAAGTATCTTTATCTGCACAATATAATCATCAAAACTTACTCCTTGGGTAGCAATGAAAAGGGGCTGGGAAATTTTTTTTGTTAGTGTGCTTGGGTTTGAGAAGGACCTACCTAGTATGGGGCAGTAGTCCTGCTGCAAGGTTCCTCCTATCTTATCTACACAACTACGGTGCTCTTCACACCAACTCCAAGGCTGAGGGACTGTTTACCTCATCTTTTGTATATAGTCCTACTGTCTTCAAATTACGTCCTAGAATCCGTATTGATAAAGGTACTGGATGGTGAAACGTCTACAATAAAGATACCCAGATTTGTAGATGAATGGTTCAGAGAACCGACATGTTGATAAATTAGACACATGTGCAACTCTTGGGTATCTTTATTGAGGAAACGTTTCGCCACACAGTGGCCTAATTCTTGGGCACGACCTACTTCAACATTGAACAAATGTTACACGACCTATGACTTCTGCACCTCTCCTGCCAACGGTTTATGAGCTCCTTCTCAGCACGTATGCCGTATTCTATTCAAGATTGATGGACTGACCACATCGACTCAAGGTTGAGGGACTGATTACCTCATTCTCCTCCTGTTCTTCAAGATTCTCCTTTGTATGGACTGTGAAGCCACTGTGTGGCGAAACGTTTCCTCAATAAAGATACCCAAGAGTTGCACATGTGTCTAATTTATCATAGATACCCAGATGTTGCACTTGTGTCTAAATCTTCATCTTGTCGGTATTGTATACCGACAAGATTCTTATAGTTCCCACTCCGTCTGCATATTCTCTCATTTTCCAAGTACTCTCCATAGACTTAAAAAAGCTTGATTTCCAAGCTTGTTCTCCGTCTTGGTCTACATTTAACATAGAATGTTATTCCCATTTAATACACATAGAATGACATATGGTAAATACACATAAACTGATACCCCTGGTATAGATACGTACAATGATGTCCTTAGTTATCATATATAGAATGATGTACCGTGTAAATATACATAGAACGATGTCCCAGTTAATATACATAAACTACCGCGTTACAAGGTGGATCCAAGTATAGTACTGCTAACAACAGTTAATTAAAGACACAGATTACACAAATTACTTTTATTTGGACAACGTTTCTCTCTGTGTAGAAGTTCATCATATCACGATCTACACTAAGCGAAGCTCTGACCCAGTAAAAGCTTGCACCACAACCTCTCTTTTGTTCAATGTTGTCATCTGTATCGTTGTAAGACGAGAACAAGAGCACAGAGCAACAAAGAAGCGAAACACCGTAAATTCGAGATTCTCCCTTCGGAAGATGAGATAAAATGTGGCGAATGGGTCCGGTAAAACATTTGATGGCACTCCGGGAAATATATAAAAATAACATTTATTTGATTTGTTGTCTCTCGTCCATTGCTTTGCTGGTGGATTCTGACGCTCCACCGACCTTGATGCTGGTGAAGAGCTCTCGATCCGTGGAATTGTGGCTATCCTGTAATCCTACCTTAAACACCATTATCCCTATCAGCTCCAGGGTAAGCATGTACATCCAAGAGTTTAAATATTGTGGTAATTACCTTGGTAATTGTGGATATTGTTTACTTTGGTAATTGATACCGACAAAGCCTTTAAAAAATTCGTGAACAAGCATTAGGACAAATTAGAAAATGTTTCGGTCCTCGGACCTTGAACATTTATAAGGTATTAGAAATGATCAACTTTTTCTAGTGATAATGTTGGTAGAATTACCGGCAATATGTTGGGTAAGAGAACACATATGCAACTAATGGGGTATTTTATTGTGGCAGCGTTTCGCTCTCCAGGAGCTTTGTCAAGCCGTTCGCTCCTGGGGAGAGAAACGTTGCCATAATAAAATGTCGCATTAGTTGCGCATTCACCTAATGTGTCCTAGTGTTTGTTGACGCGTCTTTCTCAAGGTCCTTTGCAATACCATAGAAATGAGCAGCACATAGTATCGGATGGACTTCTTTTGATGCTTCCTACGATACCGTGTGATGCTTCTATAGTTTCGTGTCGAAACAGTATTTATCATAACTTATGATGTATCTAATTCTTTATGCGGGGGATTGGTAAGCTAGAGTAGTGTACAAATTAATTGGGACGGAAGTAACTTTTGTGATCATCTCGTAATAGTTCTTAGTCTCAGTCTCAATTAATGAAGTTTGGGGTTTTTTCTTTTCAGAAGAGTTTCCTACCGACTACTTGCAAGCATCCAGCTGTGGTGTTACCCTGCAGCTCTTGTCAGTGCTACAACAGCTGTTGTTCTGTAAGGTTATTCCTGCAAGAATGCTCTGTGAGTGAATGAGGTATCGACAAATTCTTCCCTTCAGTTCATAATTACTGCTGAAATTACTAATGGATGTTACACCTTGGAATTTTCAAGTATTGTAACTCTTAGAAAAAAACTGATTTCAGTATCAGATAGATCACCAAAAATTTGTGTATAGCAAAGTCAACTGTTGGTCAGATTCTGAAGAGAGCTGAGGACACTGGTGATCGTGGAGCGCTGCATCGAGGAAGATGTGAAAGAAAATGCAATACAACACCTCACGATGACACCGTTATCATAAGAAATAGTGTGAAGGATCCCAAGAAAACCATCAAAGATCTCCAGAGAGATTTAGCTTCAGCTGGCGTAAATGTTGATCCTTCAACTGTTCAATGAAGGCTCCTTGAAGTTGGCAGAGCTGCCAGAAAGCAGGTAAAAAGAGACAATTACTGACTGCTGCTATGGGGAAAAACGGCTGCGGTGGGTACTCGATCATAAAGAATGGATGACAGATGAATGGAGAAATGTTATATTTTCAGATGAGGCTCATTTTGAAGTACATGGGTACAAAACAGGGGTAGAGAGACAGAACAAAGGCGAACCTCTTCGGTCTGGACACATTCAACAAGCGCCAAAACACCCACCTAAGATGTTTTGGGGTAGTTTTACTGCTAAAGGCCCTAGGCAGGTTGTTATTAATGAGGGAACGATGAGCAGTGACAATTACAAGGCAGTCCTGGCAACTCATTTGCTTCCCATTGTGGATAGAGATTTACCTGTTGTAGAAGGCCTTTTCCAGCATTATCTTGCTCCATGCCACACTTCCAGAAAAATGCTTACGTTCTTCTAAGAGCAAAGGGCTAAGCGTTCTAAAGTGGCCTGGAAATTCTCCTGACTTCAACCTAACTGAGAATCACAGGATCGCGAGGCAGGACTGTTCAACTATGGAGAAGCTAATTACTGCTGTTATTAGAACCTGGTACCACGAAGAAGAATCTGCCAAAATGTGTTCAACATTGGTCGATTCTATGCCAAAGCGTGTAGCAATGCTTATAATAATAATAATAATAATAATAATAATAATAATAATAATAATAATAATAATAATAATAATAATAATAATAATAATAATATCTTTATTTACTACAAGTACATGTACATGGTATACAGGCCTAGCTGACATCAATGAAACTACTATATAGAAAGCCACTTGTTATGCTGAGCATTTCGGGCAAATTAGGTCAGTTTTGTCCCAGGATGCGACCCACACAATTTGACTAACTCCCATGTACCCATTTTACTGATGGGTGAACATAGACAACCGGTGTTAAGAAACACGCCCAGTGTTTCTACCCTCGCTGGGAATCGAACCCAGGACCTCGCCGTGTGAAGCAAGAGCTTTAGCCACCAGGCCACGGGACACCGCTATAAAAGCATAGGGTAGTCATGTATCTTATTAAAATAGTTATCTATCATATCATTGCCCTGTATTTTTCAAATAACTATTAATTTTCCAAATAAATGTCTTATTTCATCGCTATCCCAATTAATATGCACACTACTGTAGAGGAAGGTCTCTATTAAATGACTAATAGCTCCTCTAAACGGGTCATCTTATGACTTAAACAAGCTTAACATTATTCATTATTATTACATAAATAGTTTAGAAAATCTATAATTTTTTTCAGCAGATCAGCTGAAGAGGACCTCAGGTTGAGATCGACATATACAGTTCGCAAGAATTTAAAAAATGTTCATTACATTGGAAAATTTCCACTCATTCCTGACAGTACGTATACTTAAAACTTCCTTAAACTTTACATGTTTTTTTTTTCAGAATAAAATGCAAAAAGGTATCCTTGAAAATGTCAGAATGTCATAATATACATAGCCAACAACGTCTATGTTCAGAGCTCTCAGGGGCATTTTAACATGTATTTTCAGAAAGAAAAAGTATATCTAACAATGTTCGGAGCTGCCTAATGTACTACTGAAAACCTTTTATGAATTAGCACCTTCATGCGAGTCCTGCTGTGTATTCTTCACAGCAGCCCGAGTAACACGCACCACAGAAAGTTGAATTAGCACCTTCATGCGAGTCCTGCTGTGTATCTTCACAGCAGCCCGAGTAACACGCACCACAGAAAGTTGAATTAGCACCTTCATGCGAGTCCTACTGTGTATTCTTCACAGCAGCCCGAGTAACACGCACCACAGAAAGTTGAATTAGCACCTTCATGCGAGTCCTGCTGTGTATCCTTCACAGCAGCCCGAGTAACACGGATCACAGAAAGCTGACCTAGCACAACAGCGTGTAGATCTCAGCGTATATTCAATGAGAATTTACTTAAATCCTCATTGCTTTGGCGACTAGAGCATAAATGCTGTTAGTTACCAGTTAGATTGTGGCTTTAGGCCTCAGGGCAAGCACACTGCGGAGTTCGGTTGGTAGCGCACTCAACTCACACACGGAGGTCCGTAGTTCTATCCCTGGTACAGGTGGAAACATTTGGGCGTGTTTCCTTAAGACACCTGCTGTCTCTGTTCACAAAGCAGTAAGTAGGTACCTGGGTGCTAGCCAACTGGTGTGGATCGCATTCTGGGGACAAAATTAACCAATTTGCCCGAAATGCTTTCTATACAGTATGTCAATGATGTCAGCTATGTCTGTATACACTGTAACATGTACCTGTAGAAATTGAAATAATAATAATAATAATAATAATAATAATAATAATAATAATAATAATAATAATAATAATAATAATAATAATAATTATTATTATTATTATTATTATTATTATTATTATTATTATTATTATTATTATTATTATTATTATTATACTAAGTGGTTAAAAACACTGGCTGATAAAGTCCCTCTGTTAAAATAATGTACTGTAGGTACACCGAGTTTTAGCTGTTTAATTTTTAATTTTACAGTTTTATTAAGCACAGTGTGGCCCAAATAATAACTGGAAAATACTTCTTTTAATTGGCTTCAAACCCTAAACGCCCATTTATTCCAATTAGATCATTTTTTGGATAAATCATATATGGTGTAGACGTCAATTTGTGAGTTCTGTCGAAGAAATTTGAAAATTATAAACATTGGTTTTTCATACGATATTAAATTAATAATTTAAGTCACGGAAGAGGCCAGTGCGCTAACAACTCGGCCAGGTGGTTAACGCACTGGCCTGTGAGCTTCAGAACCCGATTGTAATAGGTTCAATCCCCACCCGTTCCGTGGCTTATTTACGATTTTGTAAGTCATGTGAATCCTTCATTGGATAAGCTTGAAACTTTCAGTGCTGGATTGTTGTTGGACCGTGTAAGTGACACTGAGAATTTTTGTTTTTATTATTTCTGTCTCTCAGTGCTTCCCTGGCAGCTCATAGCAGGTATGTAAATTCTACTTATTTAAATAAAATCCATTTTTCATCCCTGACAGAACTGCGGAGGATGTGGAATAAAATTTTAATTAGAAAAGAAAAATGAGAAATAATGAAAATTCATTTTTTTTATGGGATTTTTAACTTTGACAAGTTTAGTGGTCACTTGTATATGATGTTGTGTGGCAGTGGCAGACATATTCCCAGGTACAGTGTTATTTTCTCCTTTTTCTTCTTCTCTTCCTCCTCATTCTTCTTTTTCTCTTCCTTCTGCTTCTTCTTTTTCTTGTTTTTTCTTCTCCTTTTTTCTTCTTCATCATCCTATTATTATTATTATTATTATTATTATTATTATTATTATTATTATTATTATTATTATTATTATTATTATTATTATTATTATTATTATTATTATTATTATTTATTATTATTATTTTATTATTAAAGATTAGCCGGTATTCTCCCGCCCCGGGCCTTTTCCAAGTGGTGGCCCGGCCTTGGCTCCCTCTTTAGGGAGTGTCTGAGACCTAAGTCTCCCATGGGAGGAGGCACAAGTACCTCCTCATCTTTGGGACCAACTGTCCCCAGGCCTAGCCACAAGCTAGGCCTCTCTGGTCTGCCATCCCCGCCCCAAGGGGGCAAATGGGAATGACAGTCTTATGAGCTAAAGGCTCGGGCTCAGGCACCTACCCTACCCTAGAAGGGTTAGGCATGGTGTCGATGTATTATTATAATTATTATTATTATTATTATTATTATTATTATTATTATTATTATTATTATTATTATTATTATTATTATTATTATTATTATTATTAACATTATTATTATTATTATTATTATTATTATTATTATTATTATTATTATTATTATTATTATTATTATTATTATTATTATTAACATTATTATTATTATTATTATTATTATTATTATTATTATTATTATTATTATTATTATTATTATTATTATATCTATGAAAATACAGTCGCTTAACATATTACAACGGAACAGTTTCTGTTACTAGATTAATTTTACAAAAGATTAATGTATGTCATAAAATATGACAATTCATCTCTGTCTGTGTCAGCGAAATATATAAAAAAAAGTACAGCGTAGCTTTTACTGTATATATAAATATAATATATATATATATATATATATATATATATATATATATATATATATATATATATATATATATATATATATATATGTATATATATATATATATATATATATATATATATATATATATATATATATATATATATATATATATATATATATATCATACACAAACTTATACATTGTGTGTGTGTGTGTGTGTGTGTGTGTGTGTGTGTGTGTGTGTGTGTGTGTGTGTGTGTGTGTGTGTGTGTGTGTGGGAGGCTCGGTCCTCCATTGGGGGATTGAAATCCAAGTGTAAACTAATCTCCCTGGAAAATTTGTTGTTTCGACTACCTATGTGTTGATAGTTACTGGGATCATTCGCCTTCCACGGTTCATTGTTAGACCAGTCCTCCTGGCTTTTAGCCAGATCAATCAGGCGTTTGGTGCTAGTATCACGCACTCCTCCGTCAACACCAGAGCATTGGATGGTCAGAATCTCCCTGGAGAAATCCTGCTAGTTCCTCTTGATACAAGTTTGCTCAGATCTACCGTCTGGTATTTGCATGATAGAAATTCTACTGTCGCAGCCTAACTTACCCAGATCAGTGTAACGTAACTTGTATGACTGACTTATGTGATAAATACTTTGAAAACCGACAAGTTGAAGATTGAGACACTCATGCAACATACAGGAATCTTTATTAAGGAAACGTTTCGCCACACAGTGGCTTCTTCAGTCCAATACAAAGCAGAAAGAGGTAAGGAGAGGAGGAGTTTGAGGTAATCAGTCTCTCAGCCTGGAATCGATGTGTCAGTCCATGTGGACTGAACACATCGCCACTGTATGGCGAAACGTTTCCCTAATAAAGATTCCCGTATGTTGCATAAGTGTCTCAATCTTCAATTGACTGACTTACACTGGTATTTGTTGACAATGTTTAACACTCAGATATCGTATTCACACGAATTTCCCTTACATGACTGACCTAAAGTAGTGTTTGTTGAGTGCCAGTGCCTCATTTGAGAAAATAAAACACCCAGGTATCGTACTCATACGATTCCCACAAGTTCGTGAAAACAATGCCAGTCGCTACAAAGTTTTATTACCGTTTATCACGAGGTACATTAAGCATTATTAACAGTTAAGTCAAGGTGGAATGGTGTTTAACTGGTGCAGGGTGTTCATCGTGCGGGTGCAGAGATGGAGACACTCTCACAACACCTGGCACAGCTCTCATCTGAGCGAGGGAACGTGTTCAAGTTTGCCTCTGCGTCAAGAGCGTTTGTGGAGGCGGACGTCAGCTAGTTACTCCCAGTTATTGTGAACTGAGCCAAGGACGCCTGGCACCGGGAGAATATTGGGTCTGCCTCGCTTTAAGAGACGGAGGTTCGAGACTCCTTAGGCATAAATTGTTTAAAATTGAAAGATAAATCAAAATGCTGTTATTTTTTTATAGAATGTTATCGGACAGACAAAAATAAAATCTTAAAGCCTTTTTTTTTTCTCAATTAGTCTCTTCTTGCGTTGAGTGGCCCAGACGGGTTTAGCTTTTCATGAACTACAGTACAATACGCCAAAGAAGCCAGAATTTGGATTGAAGGGGTAATTTCCCTTCGCATAAGAGGCTACGATAGTTAAAACATACGGAGAAAGTGTTCAGGTATTTATTTTTAAATTTTCCTGGAGGTTATCAGCAGATAAAAGTCTCATTAACACACCTCGTGACTTGATAATGGTCCAGGACACGCCGAAACCTTCTTAAATTCTCATCTTAGAAACTTAGATGAGGTTAGGTAAGCATATTTAAAAGTATCTTGAAGCATAAATAAACACACTCAAATACACAAATAACCCGCACATAAAAGAGAGAAGCTTACGACGACGTTTCTGTCCGACTTGGACCATTTACAAAGTCACATACATACATACATACACTCACATACATACACACAGAAACCAAGCTTACAGGTATGATAACAGATGCCATCTTTCCAACGGGATACCAAATCCTGAGGAAAGACAGAGGGAACAGGGGGGGTGGAGGAGTGGCGTTGCTGATTAAAAATCGCTGGAATTTTGATGAGCTGGAGAGAGAAGATAGCGGAGAAGAAAGTGATTACATAGTGGGAACACTTCACTCTGGAGGTCCCAAGGTGGTAATAGCAGTGATGTATAACCCACCACAGAACAGCAGGAGGCCAAGGCAAGAGTACGACGAGAGCAATAGAGCGATGGTTGACACACTGGCTAGAGTGGCCAGAAGAGCTCATGCATGCAGGGCAAAGCTCCTGATCATGGGTGACTTTAACCACAAGGAGATAGATTGGGAGAACTTGGACCCACATGGGGGCCAAGATACTTGGAGGGCTAAGATGATGGAGGTGGTACTGGAGAACTTCATGTACCAACACGTAAGGGACACTACAAGAGAGAGAGGAGAGGATGAACCAGCAAGGCTGGACTTAGTATTCACCTTCAGTAGTGCAGATATCGAGGACATCACATATGAAAGACCCCTTGGGGCCAGTGACCATGTGGTTGTAAGCTTCGAATACACAGTAGAGCTACAAGTGGAGGGAGAAGCAGGAAGGCCAGGACGAATGAAGCCAAACTACAAGAAAGGGGACTACACAGGAATGAGGAACTACCTGAACGGGGTTCAGTGGGACAGAGAACTGGCAGGGAAACCAGTTAATGAGATGATGGAATATGTAGCAATAAAATGCAAGGAGGCTGAGGAGAGGTTTGTACCCAAGGGTAACAGGAGTAATGAAAAAGCCAGGATGAGCCCGTGGTTTACCCAAAGGTGCAGGGAGGCAAAAACCAAGTGTGCTAGGGAATGGAAGAAATATAGAAGGCAAAGGACCCAGGAGAATAAGGAGAACAGTCGTAGAGCCAGAAATGAATATGCACAGATAAGAAGGGAGGCCCAAAGACAATATGAAAATGACATAGCAGCGAAAGCCAAATCTGACCCGAAACTGTTGTACAGCCACATCAGGAGGAAAACAACAGTCAAGGACCAGGTAATCAGGCTAAGGAAGGAAGGAGGAGAGACAACAGGAAATGACCGGGAAGTATGTGAAGAACTCAACAAGAGATTCAAAGAAGTGTTCACAGAGGAGACAGAAGGGACTCCAGAAAGACGGAGAGGTGGGGCACACCACCAAGTGCTGGACACAGTGCACACAACCGAGGAAGAAGTGAAGAGGCTTCTGAGTGAGCTAGATACCTCAAAGGCAATGGGGCCAGATAACATCTCCCCATGGGTATTGAGAGAGGGAGCAGAGGCGCTATGTGTACCCCTAACAACAATATTCAATACATCTATCGAAACAGGGAGATTGCCTGAGGCATGGAAGACAGCAAATGTAGTCCCAATCTTTAAAAAAGGAGACAGACATGAAGCATTAAACTACAGACCAGTGTCACTGACATGTATAGTATGCAAAATCATGGAGAAGATTATCAGGAGAAGAGTGGTGGAACACCTAGAAAGGAATGATCTCATCAACAGCAGCCAGCATGGTTTCAGGGACGGGAAATCCTGTGTCACAAACCTACTGGAGTTCTATGACATGGTGACAGCAGTAAGACAAGAGAGAGAGGGGTGGGTGGATTGCATTTTCTTGGACTGCAAGAAGGCGTTTGACACAGTTCCACACAAGAGATTGGTGCAAAAACTGGAGGACCAAGCAGGGATAACAGGGAAGGCACTACAATGGATCAGGGAATACTTGTCAGGAAGACAGCAGCGAGTCATGGTACGTGGCGAGGTGTCAGAGTGGGCACCTGTGACCAGCGGGGTCCCGCAGGGGTCAGTCCTAGGACCAGTGCTGTTTCTGGTATTTGTGAACGACATGACGGAAGGAATAGACTCTGAGGTGTCCCTGTTTGCAGATGACGTGAAGTTGATGAGAAGAATACACTCGATCGAAGACCAGGCAGAACTACAAAGGGATCTGGACAGGCTGCAGAACTGGTCCAGCAATTGGCTCCTGGAGTTCAATCCCACCAAGTGCAAAGTCATGAAGATTGGGGAAGGGCAAAGAAGGCCGCAGACGGAGTACAGTCTAGGGGGTCAGAGACTACAAACCTCACTCAAGGAAAAAGATCTTGGGGTGAGTATAACACCAGGCACATCTCCTGAAGCGCACATCAACCAAATAACTGCTGCAGCATATGGGCGCCTAGCAAACCTCAGAACAGCATTCCGACATCTTAATAAGGAATCGTTCAGGACCCTGTACACCGTATACGTTAGGCCCATATTGGAGTATGCGGCACCAGTTTGGAACCCACACCTAGCCAAGCACGTAAAGAAACTAGAGAAAGTGCAAAGGTTTGCAACAAGACTAGTCCCAGAGCTAAGAGGTATGTCCTACGAGGAGAGGTTAAGGGAAATCAACCTGACGACACTGGAGGACAGGAGAGATAGGGGGGACATGATAACGACATACAAAATACTGAGAGGAATTGACAAGGTGGACAAAAACAGGATGTTCCAGAGATTGGACACAGTAACAAGGGGACACAGTTGGAAGCTAAAGACACAGATGAATCACAGGGATGTTAGGAAGTATTTCTTCAGCCACAGAGTAGTCAGTAAGTGGAATAGTTTGGGAAGCGATGTAGTGGAGGCAGGATCCATACATAGCTTTAAGCAGAGGTACGATAAAGCTCACGGCTCAGGGAGAGTGACCTAGTAGCGATCAGTGAAGAGGCGGGGCCAGGAGCTCGGACTCGACCCCCGCAACCTCAACTAGGTGAGTACAACTAGGTGAGTACACACACACAAACACATACAGACACACACACTTACAGACACACACACACACACACACACACACACACACACACACACACACACACACACACACACACACACACACACACACACACACACACACACCTAGTCAAGCACGTCAAGAAATTAGAGAAAGTGCAAAGGTTTGCAACAAGACTAGTCCTAGAGCTACGGGGATTGTCCTACGAAGAAAGGTTGAGGGAAATCGGCCTGACAACACTGGAGGACAGGAGGGTCAGGGGAGACATGATAACGACATATAAAATACTGCGCGGAATAGACAAGATGGACAAAGACGGGATGTTCCAGAGAAGGGACACAGACACAAGAGGTCACAATTGGAAGTTGAAGACTCAGATGAATCAAAGGGATGTTAGGAAGTATTTCTTCAGTCATAGAGTAGTCAGGCCGTGGAATAGCCTAGAAAGTGACGTAGTGGAGGCGGGAACCATACATAGTTTTAAGGCGAGGTATGATAGAGCTCATGGGGCAGGGAGAGAGAGGACCTAGTAGCAATCAGCGAAGAGGCGGGGCCAGGAGCTGTGACTCGACCCCTGCAACCACAAATAGGTGAGTACAAATAGGTGAGTACACACACACACACACACACACACACACACACACACACACACACACACACACACACAGAAAACATTCTTCCTGCCGCCTGGCCAGGTTGACACACTGCAACTCAGCGTCAACTGTCGCTTTCACAATTCGTGTTTACTCGGGTGAAAGAAAAACCTTCGAGGAGTAATATTTTCACGGTTGGCAGACTCTGTAGAAGACAATGGAAGAACCTGCCTGCCAGGGTAAACTTTCCGTGATTAGTGGACGGAGGATCGAGCCTCCACAATTCCTTGCAGTGAATAATTCACACATGCTCAGCACTACCTCATAATAATAATAATAATAATAATAATAATAATAATAATAATAATAATAATAATAATAATAATAATAATAATAATAATAATAATAATAATAAAAATAATTATAATAAAATAATAATAATAATAATCTTAATACAGCAATTATGTTTCGTAATGAAGGTATGACTTTAATTTTTATATTTTATTGGTTAGTGTGACTTTGTAAATGGTCCAAGTCGGACCGAAACGTCGTCGTAAGCTCCTCTCTTTTATGTGCGGGTTATATGTGTATCGTTCCAGTCACGATATTGTGCCTTTTTTTGTTACTTATTGGTTCTTATTCGAGTACTCAAGCACTGATAAATGTTCATGATAGCGCATGACTATGATAATAACGAGACTGCCAACTAACTGAGATGATACACACCTCAGTGATAAGAGCATTCTAAGTATAACTAAAAGTTCTCGGGTTCGATTCCCGGTAAATCATATTGGAAAATTTCCCTACATCCTTGTTGCTGGTGTATATCTAACACACCTGCCTGTGTTCAATTGACACACCTGCCAGTGTTCAATTGACACACCTGCCTGTGTTCAATTGACACACCTGCCTGTGTTCAATTGGCACACCTGCCTGTGTTCAATTGGCACACCTGCCTGTGTTCAATTGGCACACCTGCCTGTGTTCAATTGACACACCTGCCTGTGTTCACCCGACATACGTGCTTGTGTTCCACTAGCCACTTCCAAAGTCTGTTATCATCTATTCTGCACTAACAAGGAAACGTATAAGAAGAGAAAAAAGGAGCACTGCAGGAGGCCTACTGGCCAGTGCTAGGCAGGTACAAATCGCACCGGCTCAAGAAGGATGGAACACTGCAGTAAGAACATAAGAAAGAATGAACACTACAGCAGGTCTACTGGCCCATGCGAGGCAGGTCCAAGTCACCTACCGGCTTAAGCCAATGACCCAACCTAGTCAGATCATGTCACATTGACTTAAGGTCAGGTCATATTCACTTAAGTAATCCAAAGCCCATTCTTGCATTACGGCCAGGGTAGAGCGCTAAATCCGTAGGGGTGATTTAGCGCCAGGGAAATAAGATGCAATCAGATTTAATCCAAGAAAATTAAATTTAACCTTCAATTTTTTGGAATCAATAGCTTTTCAAAGGCATCAAAACACACTCCTTGAAGATTAGAACAGGTTATCAGCAGTTCTAAACTTCAAGACATCGGCAACCTGGCTTCTACCTTTGGAAAATGACTTCTACACCTTCTCACCGGATTTGCATTCTCTCACTGCTAGTGATACCATCAGCTTATTTGCAAGCCAGGGCAAACCCTATGGGATTGTCGCCCATGTCGCCCATCTGGAGACATCTTCGCAGCATTGTAAAGGCATCGACTTCTACTTGGTGGACGGACCTCTTGCTGTTCTCAAGAATTTCCATGTAAACAAACCATACCCCCGGCCGGGATTGAACCCGCGGTCATAGAGTCTCAAAACTCCAGCCCGTCGCGTTAGCCACTAGACCAGCTAGCCACAATAAGATTCATCCAACTAGTTATATTTCTACACCATAGGAAGGTTAGCACAGGCACCACTGTGACCACACATGCAAGTTTTTACAGACGAATCTCCAGCTAGCGTGACCGTGACGAACTCTAGCTCAAGTCCCTTCACTGCCGTCAACATGACTCAAGAAATCGTAATGACACGATTGCAATCGTGTCATTACGATTTCTTGAGTCAAGTTTCCATGTAGACTGTACAATGTTTATGTTCCTTAATCTCTTAATCTCTTAGACCCTCTCACTTTCCCTGAGATCCCCTCAGGGAAGGTTCCTTGATGTTGGTGAGGGGCTCTTGATTTAGGGAATTGGATCTGTGCTCCAGTTCCCCGAATTAAGCCTGAATGCCTTCCACATCCCCCCCCCCCAGGAGCTGTATAATCCTACGGGTTTAGCGCTTCCCCCTTGATTATAATAATAAAATTCACTGCCTTCACATCTGTACAAGTGAAGTACTGTAAACACCCATGTTGCAGAAAGAGCTTTCAGTGGAACAAAGTTTCGCCCAGTGTCGGATTTATCGAGAAGAACAAAAGTCACTGTACCGTGGCTGGAACAGCTCACAAATTAACCCGCACTTAAAAAGGGAAATTTGACGAAGATATCTGGGTTTATCAAGTCACGAAAAGTGCTCTTCATAAAGCGAAAGAGGGAAACGTTGTCCCGACAAAAGCTTCGGCATCGTGGACTTCTGCAGTACACTGTTTGAATCCAGATTCTCTGGTAGTTGCAAAGATCTGGAGACAGTGGAATAAAAGAGTTGAATTCAGTTGAATTTTGCCTTCACCGAAAAGTTTTTTTTATTTGAACACCCGGAGAGAGGCTCTTGATCCAAGGAAGTGGATCTGATCTTCCCTCCTTTGGATCGAGGTTTATTGCTTCTCACATTAGAGTAACATGATTTTTAATAAGAAAAGAATCCGTTGTTGAGTCGATGAGTGAATTTATTGGGCAGTGACACTCAGCCTGTAAGTGAACATCCTGTCATAATGACAGTATTGGACAGTGGCACTCATCCTGTGAGTGAACATCCAGTCATAATGACAGTATTGGACAGTGGCACTCATCCTGTAAATGAACATCCAGTCATAATGACAGTATTGAACAGTGGCACTCATCCTGTGAGTGAATATCCTGTCATAATGACAGTATTGGACAGTGGCACTCATCCTGTGAGTGAACATCCTGTCATAATGACAGTATTGAAAAGTGGCACTCATCCTGTGAGTGAACATCCTGTCATAATGACAATATTGGACAGTGGCACTTATCCTGTGAGTGAACATCTTGCCATAATGACAGTATTGGACAGTGGCACTCATCCTGTAAATGAACATCCAGTCATAATGACAGTATTGAACAGTGGCACTCATCCTGTGAGTGAATATCCTGTCATAATGACAGTATTGGACAGTGGCACTCATCCTGTGAGTGAACATCCTGTCATAATGACAGTATTGGACAGTGGCACTCATCCTGTGAGTGAACATCCTGTCATAATGACAGTACTGAAAAGTGGCACTCATCCTGTGAGTGAACATCCTGTCATAATGACAGTATTGGACAGTGGCACTCATCCTGTAAATGAACATCCAGTCATAATGACAGTATTGAACAGTGGCACTCATCCTGTGAGTGAACATCCTGTCATAATGACAGTATTGGACAGTGGCACTCATCCTGTGAGTGAACATCCTGTCATAATGACAGTATTGGACAGTGGCACTCATCCTGTAAATGAACATCCAGTCATAATGACAGTATTGAACAGTGGCACTCATCCTGTGAGTGAACATCCTGTCATAATGACAGTATTGGACAGTGGCACTCATCCTGTAAGTGAACATCCTGTCGTAATGACAGTATTGAACAGTGGCACTCATCCTGTGAGTGAACATCCTGCCATAATGACAATATTGGACAGTGGCACTTATCCTGTGAGTGAACATCTTGCCATAATGACAGTATTGGACAGTGGCACTCATCCTGTGAGTGAACATCCTGCCATAATGACAATATTGGACAGTGGCACTCATCCTGTGAGTGAACATCCTGCCATAATGACAATATTGGACAGTGGCACTCATCCCGTGAGTGAATATTCTGCCATAATGTCAGTATTGGTCAGCGGCACTCATCCAGTCAGTGAACATACTGCCATAAAGGCAGTATTGTTTAGTGGCACTCAAACTGTGAGCATTAGACAGTGTCACCCAGTCAGTGGCACTCACACTGTGAGTATTAGACAGTGTCACTCAGTCAGTGGCACTCATACTGTGAGTATTGTACAGTATCACCCAGTTAGTGGCACCATACACACAGTATAAGTCAGACTATTTACTAGATCCGGCAGTGACACTATCCCCTTTATCCCTCGCTCTTGCAATATTCATTCATTTCTCGCTTTGCAAATTATCATTTTGCATTTGTACCAACAATCCGCAAAATTTGTTTTTAAATTCTATGAGCCTTAGTCGGATTAAATATGGCTCATCACACATTAAATTTATTGCATAATCTATGTTAAAAAAAATTATTATTTCGATGTAAACAAAGATATGCATTCTCTTTTTTTTTCATAAATTTTTCACTGGAAGCTTCTATAATGAAAGCCTTGTTTATTATATTAAGTTGAGTTTAAAGACACACGGGGGATATATACAATGAGAGGTATCTATACCTCTGAGCGTATATATGTTAAGAGTTCACTTTAATCCCTCTGTTAGGGACTAAAGTATTCCTGTTTGTTGGTGAAAATGTTAAGTGCAGACTTAATGGTCCTCTTGCAGTCGATAGGCTTTAAACCTCATTAACCAACAATTAGCCAAGACACAGAGGACATATTTACTTTAATTCCTATGTTAAGGACTAAAGTATTTTTGACTGGTGGTTAAAAGGTTGCGTGCAGCCTTAATGACCCTCGCGTAGCGAACACTTAAGACGTTTTGTTACGCAGCGTTTCGGTCATGAAACCTTGCTCACTCCATGTGAAGTAAACATATTTCTATAAAATTGATGTACTGAATGTTTGCCCATGCGTCTTGAACCACGAGCGTTATTTTAGAGTATATTACGATCTGAAACTATTAGTCCACACAATACTCCTGTCCAGGTGGTGCCATGAGAACTGCTGTGAGAGTTCCATCGTCATTTTGAGTCCATAGATAAACCTAAGCGAGAGTAGAAAAATCCGATTGAATTTCAAGCCATGAGGAATCCTTACCCAGTAAATTCAACAAACAGTGTTTGACTTTACTGCGATACACTACTTTAGTTTACTTGTATGTTAGTATATACGATAATCGTAAGAATCTAAACTAGTGTAATAAAGTGAGGAATTAGACACATGTGCAACATCTGGGTATCTTTATTTGTAGACGTTTCGCCCACCAGTAACTGTATCAATACAAGTACATAAATCTGAAGAATGTAATTAACATGTATTAAAAACTCACTGAATTACTTACGTATTCACTCGTTTACTCAATATTTTCCCTATTACAACACGAGGATTTGCTCACAGACCCATGATAGGTAGCAATATTGCACAGTTGACTTGATAAGACCTAGTTTATCACTATCTTCACCAACAGTACCCATCCAGTCAACGTGAAAAAAGAGAGTGAACAACTGGAGGGGAAAAAAAAACACTGACAACAAATAAAATACTGATTGAACAACAGGAAAAAAAATGTCTATACAATAGAGAAAAAGAGATATGTACAGTACAACAAGGTAAAAGGGGGGGGTGTACAGCAAGAAGAGAGAGATGCACAGCAGACAACAAAGAGAGAAGCACGACAGGGGTAAAGAGATATACACAGAAAGATAAAGGAGAAATATACAGCAAAATGGAGATATGAACCGCGGGAAAACACAGAGGTATTCAACAAGAAAAAAAACATAACTGAACGACAAGGAAAAAACAAGTATATACCTCAGAAAAATACTCACACGTATTCAGCTAAAACAACACGTATTTTAAGCTAGGAAAAGACGAGCATTTAGAGGTTAAAGCCCGAGCATTTACACCTGGAAAAACTCGTACTTATAACTAGAAAACATTAAGAAAACTCATTTACAGTAATAAAACCACTTTAACAACCAGAAAACAAGCATTTACAAAAAGAAAAATAAGCATTTACAGCTGGAAAAAAAAGTAAATAAAGAGGCAAAAATATTTACACCTGGAAAAATATGCATTGTTCAGATAACAAATGTTCAAAGCATAAAAAACCATACCCCCGGCCGGGATTGAACCCGCGGTCATAGATTCTCAAAACTCCAGCCCGTCGCGTCATTACGATTTCTTGAGTCAGTTCAAAGCATATATACAGGTACAGCACAAATAATGTAAACCAGAAAAAATCTCTGACAGCTCGTTCTCGAACTCTAAATGTTAGTTGTGCAATGTCTGCACATGTGTAATGTACCTGTGCAGTGTCTGTACCAATGTATATGCATATATATTATTATTAGCGTACAAAGGTATGACTCTTTCAAAGCGCCACCACCATGACCATTGCCTATAAGGAACGCAAGAGGGTAAGAGTGCTGCAGCAGGTCTACCGGCCCTTGCAAGGCAGGTTCATCACACACACAACCTTTCTTACTCCAATATCTGTCCAACCTTTTTCTAAATAAGAAAAAGGATTCAATGCTAAATGTTCTTTATGAAACGATTCTTAACCAAAATACTAACGTCTCACACAACGAACAGAATTACAAAGAAGAAACTTGTGTAGTTGATGTATATTTATGTAAAATATAATTCCTGAGCCTCTAACAAAAGCAAAACAATTATGTTGATGCATTGTCGTCTTAAAATTCACCTTGCGCTACAAAAGTGATGCATATCGCTGTAAATCAAATTGGTACAACAATAAATCGTCGTATAACAATCAGTACCTTGTTTGTTTTGAAGTTGTGCTCATTACATGTCAGTTTGTTTACCTAGAGAACGATCAATAACGCATATTCTCCGATGCATTGATGCATGCATGTCTCTAATTGGATATACATTAGGAACAACAGTGTATATATAACGAGACTGTTATATATATATATATATATATATATATATATATATATATATATATATATATATATATATATATATATATATATATATATATATATATATATATATATATATATATATATATATATATACATATATATATATATACATATATATATATATATATATATATATATATATATATATATATATATATATATATATATATATATATATATATATATATATATATATATATATTTCTTGTATATTTCAAGAAAACTATTCAACAATATGTGTACGAGAGAATTCAACAGCAGATTTTCCCGTCAAGGAAAGCCTGATCCAGGAGATCCAATGTCAAATATTTCTCGTCTTTCCAGAGAGATGCAATAATCGCCCTTTCGTGTGTCGCAGAGGTGGAACGAAGAAGCAGTAGGAGGAGAAAGAGGAGAGAAACAACACAATATCTGCCAGACTGGAGCCCAGAGGTATGTCATGGTAACGAGAGGTAATCAGCCGCTAAATGGACTGCAGGTGCAAGGAAGCAGGTTCACTCAGTCTGTGGAATGATGTTCCCGAAGCGACTTGCACGTGCAAGATTAAAATTGAAAATACATGATGAGTTGCAGTCATGCAAGTGCTTAAGATACTGACTGGTAATTTGAGGCTACAGTGTTTCCCTCAAGACAAAAGAAACCAAAGTATGATTCACATTCTGAGAGTGGCGTAGCAGACCCTCCATACTACCTGCTGCCAATGTTCATCTATCAGTAACTAAGAACCTGAGTGTCAGTCAATTGTTGTCGATGGCATCCTGTGAGAAATGGTAGTAATACTATAGATAGAGCTCAAATTTATAAATGTGCTGATTCAAGATAAAACCTCTTAGCCTATAAATTGAATTGCGTAAAAAACATACCATTTGTTCCCCTGATAATGATAAACTAAGAAAAACACCGTCGCAGATAAATCATTTAATGACAGACTGTCTGTAGGTTGGTAGACGGCAGCTACCCAGGGAGGCCCTACCGTCCAGTCACAGGTGCGAGACGGAAAACTGTGAAAATGCATCACAGTCTGACAGGAATGCTGGTCTCTTCTTTCTTTCTCTTCAACGAGTAAAATGAGAGGTAAATCTTGCAACTACTACTACTACTACTACTACTACTACTACTACTACTACTACTGCTACTACTACTACTGCTACTACTACTACTACTACTACTACTACTACTACTACTACTACTACTACTACTACTACTACTACTACTACTACTACTACTACTTATACAGTGTGCGTTATCATATTAGCTCTCCTTGTTATTTTGTAGTTAAAAAAAATTTCCCATTATTCTCACTACTTTATTCTTAATGTTAATTTTCCTTTTGCTTGAAATAATATATAATGAATTATTAAATTAAATTTATTACATGGTGAAGAGACGATATATTAACACGGTAACTGCATTTCAAATCATTTTTATTCTTGTCATAATGATGGGAAATAAATTTATGCCCCAATTTCCCGTTGGTTACTATTAATAATAAATGGGCCAACCCTTACCCTACGAAGGAAATGGGAGGCAATTAAGTCTGATCCAAGAAGAGGAACGATAGCTCCTATTTCTTCGATCAAGAGCACTTGATCGAAGCACTATTTTCACACAGTTTCATTATTGTAACGTTATTATATGTATCGACCAGTAAATTAGTAAGAACATGCGACAGGGACTGATTACCCCATATCTGCAAAGCCACAACTTCCGCATGCCCTGTATTTCGACTGAAGAAGCCTGCTGAACAAGCGAAACATCTCAGTTCAAATACCACACTTGTTTTACATGTATCTTGCTCTTCTACTCATTGAGAGTTTTAATTTAAAAAATGTTACTACGTGATGGTCATTTTTCAGGTTCCGATTTTCCCTTATTTGCTAATATAAAAAATATTTTCATTCTTAAAATAAGGATTGAAACAAATTCTCACTGTGTATATACTGAGAGATGCAAACCTCTCCGTATATATACCCTGAGAGACACACCTCTCCGTATATATACCCTGAGAGAGACACACTTCTCCGTATATATACCCTGAGGGACACGCCTCTCCATATATATATCCTGAGAGAGACACACCTCTCGGTATATATACCCTGAGAGACACACCTCTCCGTATATATACCCTGAGAGAGACACACCTCTCGGTATATATACGCTGAGAGAGACACACCTCTCGGTATACATACGCTGAGAGAGGCACACCTCTCGGTATATATACGCTGAGAGAGACACACCTCTCGGTATATATACGCTGAGAGAGACACACCTCTCGGGATATATACGCTGAGAGAGACACACCTCTCGGGATATATACGCTGAGAGAGGCACACCTCTCGGTATACATACACTGAGAGAGGCACACCTCTCGGAATATATACACTGAGAGAGACACACCTCTCGGTATATATACACTGAGAGAGAGACACCTATCGGTATATATACTCTGAGAGAGACACACACCTCTCGGTATATATAAACTGAGAGAGATAAACACTAAGAGAGACACACCTCTCGGTAATAGATACGCTTAGAGTTACGCGCTTCTCGGTACATATTACACTGTAGGAGACACCTCTCTCTCTGAATATATATACAGTGATTGATGCACACTTCTCAATGAACATACACTCTGTTTACAAGCGTATTCGGCTTTAAGGAATATTGTGATATTTTGTCACAAATAACTAGATCAGTTATAAAAGTCGATTTTTCACAAAATTCTAGAAAGTAACAACATAATTTAGATAGCTTTGGGTTATGAAATAAGATGAAGTAGGATAATAGCTCCTAGCATGCAAAGTGAATTATGAAAAAAAATACCACGAGTGCTATTTTTTAAATTCCAAAGAATGGAAAATTAATGGGGCAGTAGCCAAGCCGGTTTACCACTTCCTCACACCGTGCGTGTTCGTGAAGCCCCATCAATCATAATTTGCGAGGTTTGGTGACATACTGGCTTCCCACTGAGTATAAAACTTCATTTTAAATTGCATGTATCTCTTACCACGATGCTTAACAGGATAGAGGACAGTCAAAATATGCATTATTATATAACTAGGGAAAGCTTCATATTAATAGGGGCATACAATGCATTAATGATGGACGCTAATCAGTTTTGACAAAAGGAAAAGAAGGGTAACTCCAACTCAATGGATCAAGAGACCTCCAATAACACAGCAGTTCCTTAAGACTGATCAGATACAAGGGTACATCAACACATAGTGTAAGACAATCCCAGCTCTCACACGAGTGAAGGTCACAACACTCCGGAGTTTTAAAACCAGAAGCATCAATAAAATCAATGTGCTAATACTACTCTTCACTTCTTGACACACTGAACATAGTCACACTCTATACGTCTCATTATATATATATATATATATATATATATATATATATATATATATATATATATATATATATATATATATATATATATATATATATATATATATATATATATATATATATATATATATATATATATATATATATATATATATATATATACATCACTGAGTTCAATTATATAATGATTTATTTCCTTTGCTTGTATAATGTATTAGATTTGTACCAGTGAATATCTTCATGAATGTCTATATTAATGCAAACAAATTACCCCACAAACCAGCCCGCTTTTACGGATGTAAACTTGAGTTAATATATTCAAAATTCTTAATGGCATTCCTCAGCTGTGGTTTGATTAGCTGCCCAGCATCAAAGAGACTCAGCTGTGCCTCTGATGCTGTCATCTCCCGGTGATGCTCGCTCTTCCGGCAGCGCCTCATTGTTTCTGATCCAAGGTCATGGAGGTGGATGTGAGATCGATACTTCCTGTTATCTTGCTTGTTGTTATAAGAAGGTGTACACACAAGTGAAAGCAATCTAGCTTTATTGGTTGGAGTAAGAGAGAGAGAGAGAGAGAGAAATACTGTGTGTGTACTTACCTATTTGTGGTTCTAGGGGTCGATTCACAGAGCTTGGCTGTGTGTGTGTGTGTGTGTGTGTGTGTGTGTGTGTGTGTGTGTGTGTGTGTGTGTGTGTGTGTGTGTGTGTGTGTGTGTGTGTGTGTGTGTGTGTGTGCGTGTGGTGTGTTTGTATACGTGTGTGCGTGTGTGTGCATGTGTGTACTCACTTAGCTGTGGTTGCAGGGGTCGATTCACAGCTCCTAGCCCCCCCTCTTCGCTGGTCACCATTTAGTCGCTATTCCTGCTCCATGAGCTTTATCATACCTCTTCTTAAAGCAATGCATGGATCCTGCCTCCACTACATCACTTCCCAGACTATTTCACTTCCCAACAACTCTGTGACTGAGGAAATACTTCCTAAGATCCCTGTGATTCATCTGAGTAATCATCTTCCAACTGTGACCCCTTTTTGCTGTGTCCCATCTCTTGAACATCCTGTCTCTATCCACCTTGTCGATTCCTTTCAGTATTTTGTATGTTGTTATCATATCCCCCCTATCTCTACTGTCCTCCAGTGTCGTCAGGTCGATTTCCGTTAACCTCTCCTCGTAGGACATACTTCTTAGCTCCGGGACTAGTCTTGTTGCAAACCTTTGTACTCACTCTAGTTTCCTTACGTGCTTGTCTAGGTGTGGGTTCCAAATTGGTGCTGCATATTCTAATATGGGCCTAACGTACACAGTGTACAGGGCCCTGAACAATTCCATATTAAGCTGGCGGAATGCTGTTCTTAGGTTTGCCAGGCGCTCGTAAGCTGCAGCAGTTATTTGGTTGACGTGCGCTTCAAGGGATGTGCCCAGTGATATACTCACCCCAAGTTCCTTTTTCTTGAGTGAGGTTTGTAGTCTCTGGCCCCCCTAGACTGTACTCCGTCTGTGGTCTTCTTTGCCCTTCCCCAATCTTCATGACTTTGCACTTGATGGGGTTGAACTCCAGGGGCCAGTTGCTGGACCAGGCCTGCAGCCTGCCCAGCAGGCTGCAGGCCTCGTCCTCGTCCGACTGAATTCTTCTCATCAACTTCACATCATCTTCAAACAGGGACACTTCGGAGTCTATTCCTTCTGTCATGTCGTTCATAAATACCAGTGTGTGTGTGTTTGTGTGTGTGTGTGTGTGTGTGTGTGTACTCACCTAATTGTGGTTGCAGGGGTCGAGTCATAACGCCTGGCCCCGTGTGTGTGTATGTGTGTGTGTGTGTGTGTGTGCTGGCTGATTTGATGTAACAGGACCATTGATGAAGCTAAACCCATATTGGCCATATAGCTACTGGAGAAAGGGAGTAGCTCGGGTTTGATCCAAGGAAGGGTAGCTCTAGTTTCTGGGATCAAGAGCCCTTCACCGATCTCAGGGTAAAATCTTCTCTATATTGCTCTCCACTTCTCTTTTGGTAATCCTGTTTTTTTTAGTTTTCATATTCATCGAAGTATTTTATACGTCTTAATCATGTCTCCTCTTCATTTTTAGCTGTTCTCAGAATCTTGACTAGTCTGGTTGAGAACCTTTGTACCTTTTCAAGTTTTTTCTTGTATCAGCTATGGATTCAAAGTATCATTGCATACTTTATAATTTGAGTGGAGATGTAGTAAGCTTCGATCCAAGGCAAAAGTATCTCTAATTCCTTGGATCAAGAGCCCTATACCAACACCTGCAAGCCTGTTCGGCGAATCATTATATTAATAGTTCACAGTACCGACAAGTTGATAAATATGACATATATGTAACAGCTAGGTAACTTAATTTCCGCAACGTTTCGCTCATGAAGGTTTTTTCAGTCGAATACAGAAGTGACTGAATATGGAGGTTGAGGAATCAATGTTGAGGTACCGATGATGTAATCAGTCTGTGTAACCTACGTCATCCTTCACCGTAGTTAGTTTTGCGGGGAAGGGGTCAGTCCCTTAGTCATGAAAAAGTAGTTTTAAGGTGATTAGCCTATCAGCCTTAAAGTAGTTTTGAGGTGGTCAGTCCCTCACTCTTGAAGTAGTCTAAAGTTGATCAGTCTCTCAACCTTGAAGTAGTCTTTAGGTGATCAGTCCCTCACCCTTGAAGTAGTCTTTAGGTGATCAGTCCCTCACCCTTGAAGTAGTCTTTAGGTGATCAGTCCCTCACCCTTGAAGTAGTCTTCAGGTGATCAGTCCCTCAACCTTGAAGTATTCAACTCCATAGAGAAAGAGGTATAAAGCCAGGTTTAGTGCTCTGGACACTTCTTCTAGGTTCCTCAATGATATTTTTTTATTTTTATGAGTGTGGAGAACACCGTCAATGTTCTTTATTTTGTGTGTGCGTCTGGAGGTAGGTTGAAAGTTATGTTTACGTTGAACTTTGTTTCCCGTCACACTTTTGTTTCTTCCTGTGTGTTTCCTTGTGACAGTTGGAGAGTTACGTCAACCCACCCTGTTCTTTGTTATTCTTTGTGTGCTTGTTATTGTGTTTATCTTGATACTCTGATAGTTATGTTCATTCTGCTGTTTGTTGTTCTTGGAGTGTTTATTCCTTGAGACAGAATATGTGTTATGTTCTCTCTCTCCCTTCCACGCACTCTCTGTTATTCTTTGTGTATATTTTTCTCATGTGTGGTTTGGTAATAAGAGTTTTGTTTACTTAATTCTCAGTTGTTGTTTCCCTCTTTATTTACGAGTGCTTCTAGCGATATATATATATATATATATATATATATATATATATATATATATATATATATATATATATATATATATATATATATATATATATATATATATATATATATATATATATAATATATATATAGAAAGTAAAACTAGACAATTAGCAAGAACTCATTTAAAATTAAGTCCTTTCTAAAATTTTCTCTTGTACGTTTAAAGATTTTTTTCTCATATATGTTAATGTAAAAATTAATGATTTTGTACCGAAATACCGAAAGAACCTTAGAAAACTTACCTAACCTTATTTTAACAAGCGCAATTTAATTTAGCCTAATCCAGCTAAATATATTTTAGATAATATAATAATTTAATAATAAACAAACGCAATGAAATATATTTTTTCGTTAGGTTCAGAATGATTTTTGCGAAATTATTGCATAAACACAGATTTTTGCTTGCCTTATTCGGCAAGAAGTGCGTTGCTACTTAAGCCAAAATCGCAAGTTTTGCTTATTCGGTACTACATATATGTACAAATGCAAAAGAACCACTGTGAATAAATAGTGAGCTTCCAAGCGCTTTCGTGATTTCTCACATTATTAATCACGTAAGCGCTTGGGAGTTCACTATTTTTCGCGGTGGCTGTGTTTGCTTATATATAATAGGTGATATCACGATAAACAAAAACAACCACCGTGAAAAAACAGTGAACTTCCAAGCGTTTACTTCTAAAACACGATTTGTAAAGGAAATTAATATGCGTCGTTTTGGCCCCCTGCTGGACCCTTATCAAGTTATGAATGGTAAATTCGTGACAGTTTTTCATTACAAGTTTTCGAGAAACGAAGATATGAGGAAAAGATGCTGGAAAAGAAATGATCTACTTGAAGCAGAGAAATGCTCTTTTCTTTGATCCGCCTTCGGTTTTGAATCTATAGTAAAATTTTATTATTCCCAGTGTGCTGCTGGTTGTATAGGTTCACCTGGGCTTTGATACGGAACTTTCGTTAATTTCTGCGATACGTCTTTGATGCCTAACCTAATTAAGCAGTGCTCGTTTCAGAGCAATTAAAAATAAAATAAAAATTGTTTTCAAGAGCGAATGTCGAAACATATTTACACAACACAGTCCAGCTGCATGAGGAGGCAGCATAAAGATCGGGGTTTGATTTCCTAGTGTGCGAAACGTTTGAGTAATTCTTTATATACCGGCTGCCCCTGTTCACCTAACAGTAAATAGATACCCTGGTTTTAGTCGGATGTTGCGAGTCGCATCTCGGAGAAGGAACCGGAATTACCCCACCGGAAATAAGCCACACTGCTTGGTTTTCTTGGGTTGCGTTTGGTTAACATCCCCGGGGTCAGTATACTGAAGAATGTCTTTCACATTTCGCTGCGTGGTTACTTCAATTATTTTGTGTAAATAACCTTCCAGAGAGACGGAAAAACTCGCTTTTTTTCGAAATTGTCTGTTTCAAAAATAAATGGTAACTTTATAGTTCGTCTAAATAAATGTCTACTCTCAAAGAATTTGGAGAATTCGTGTTTACCTGCTAAGAGTGTGGCACATTCTTACCGTGCATTTGGGGAATTCCTCAGGGGCGCGTACTTCTTTCCAGCCTAGCAAAGGCGGAATGGAGACGAGGCCAGAGAAGAGCCACACAGCCACAATCATAATGGCCGCTCGCTCCGGTGTTCTCTTCTTCAGGTAGGCCACTGCGTGGGTGATGCTCCAGTAGCGGTCTAGTGAGATGAGGCAGATGTTGTTTATGGAAGCTGTGGATAATAGAACGTCTATGGCGGCGTGGAGTTCACACCAAAGGTCGCCAAACATCCAGTAGCCCATGAGCAAGTTAGCGAGACTGAAAGGCATGATGACCAGCCCTAACAGAAAATCCGACACTGCCAGGGAGGCAATGAACCAGTTGGTGATGTTTTTAAGTGCTTTCTCTGTGGCGATGGCGATGATCACTAGCATATTACCCACCACCACCACGATCATAGCCACAGTAATGATGACAGTGATGATGACGATTTCGAGAGTGCTGTAGCCCGAGGGGTACATGGAGCTACCCCAAGGATATACCCAATAGGTCCCATTGAAGGTGTCGTTAATAAGCGCCAGGGAGCCATTACTCTCAAAGCCCTCCAAGTCTTGGTCGTAAGCTTCTACATACTCCAGGAAACCGGCAGAATCTTCTACCTCAGCTGTTAGGTTGACGGTCAAGCCATCCATGATGAGTCCAGGACTTCTATTCTCAGGTAGCAGACATTGGGTTAAGAAAACTCAGGCTTCTTAAAGACTGATGTGGGCAAGAAGACAAAGAACAAAGCGGAGGGTGGACAAGATGGGGTAATAAACAAGGGGGTAGGGAAGGGAGGGACGGGAGGGTCAAGGGTGGTGTGGAGTAAAGCTTGAAGGGTCCAAAGTGGGTCTTGGAAAGTTTAGTCACCCCCTTGGACCAATGTGCTGAAGAGCTCTACATATTTGTTCTTGCAAATGACGCTTTAATAAATTTATCAACAAAGGTTATGCAGTTCTCCACGCTCGTTTTCTTCCGTGCAAAATCTTGTTCTATATATTTTTTTTTCAGTTCAGTAAACCCAAAATTTGATCAAATATAATTGGAAAATACTTTGTATACTCATTAGTTTCTAATTATCATAGATAATACCAAAACAACATTTTGCTCTTAAATGTTTTAAGGTCACGCCTTCTGCTTTTCAAACACTTCATCAGTCGCACAGTTTACAACCAAAACAACTTCATCCTGATCACCCGTCACATACTGCTCAAGTAGATATTTCTCGCTCGAACAATAGCGTTTTGTACCACAATTAGTTTCCCACCACCACTACTTCTCACCCCAAGGCACACACAAACACATAGATCTTTTCTCCAGACGACACAATTATGTTTTTAACTGATAGTTGTAAGGAATCTTGAGGCTGCCATGCACACAGAATCTATTAATCGTCTCAGGTACAAGCAATGCACTCCCCGTCATCTTCTGTTGCTGAAAGTTTGTTATATCTATTTGTATCTATTGTCGATTCCTGTATTATTTAGATGATCGAGTGAGTGAAAAATTTTGTTAATGAAATTTGACATTTAAGCACCAATTTATCTCAGTAGAGGCTGTGTTACGCTTTCAAACAAAAACAAATCATACGTAACTTGTATAACAATAGGTATTATCATTCGTGAAATTACATTCTTTTAATTATTTAAAAGGAAGTAAAATTAAGTATATTTCACTGGCCATATGATAAAAGAACAATAACACACTTTTTCTTAACGAAATTTATCCTGCAATAAAATGCAACCAAGCGTTCATCAGTCCCAGGACCAGGTTCGTACAAACTTTACATTTGATCACCATCCTGATGGAGTGAGCGACCGCGAACGTGTGTAAACGAGAGAGCAGTAGAAACCTCCCGGCATCACCGCATGCGAATCATCTTGCCACGAAACATCCCTCTTTTGCTCTGTCTGGAGTAGTCCACGAGTGTGAGAGTGTCTGGGGCTTCTTCATGGTGATGGCTGATCCACGTCACTACAGTACTAGTTGACGCAGACGCTGGCCGAACTACACACACGAGGACCGCCAGTGAGGTGAAGGGGGAAACTGGTTGTGAGGGGAGTTGTTGAGCCGAGAGCGAAGAGACAGGTGGTACGCGCGTCCGTCCTAAGTGACTGCGCGGCGCTGACTGCCTGGGCCAAGCCTGCCTGCAGGAGCAACAGATCGCGCACCCCAACACGTCAAGTTATTACTTGGCCCTACCTACCTCTCCCCCCCCTCCTTCCTCTGCCCAATCCATTCTGAGGGACCCAGTACCCCCAGTCTAACCCGGTCCTTCCTCGCATTGCCCAATCCATCTCAGGGATCCAGTACCCCAGTTTAACCCTACCCTTCCTAACTCTGCCCAATCCATACCAATGAGTCTGTCCTTTCTTCCCTCCTCCTCTCAGAAGAATCCATGCAGGGATGCCCCGTGCCAGAATCCAACCAGACCCTCCCTCTCTGTCCAATCCATCCCAGGGACCTCATACCCCGGTGTGTATACCCTGTTGGTGTTGAGCTTCCAAAATGCACATGAAAAAATATGTTTTGAAATAAGTATGTTGGGAGTGAAATTCCAGATGGGTGAGCAACATGTTTCTCTCTTGATTTTTAAATTATTGTTTAATTTCTAGGACAACGGGATGTAGTGACGAAGCGATGGCGAAGATGATATATAATTATATATATGTATATTTTTAATATTTTTTGTGGCTATCTGTTGATTCTGTATCCTCAAAAATATTTTTTTGTTTGGGTAAGTAGTAGAGACATGAAAATTCTGGTTCGTCACAATATAGATTATATTCGAAAGAAAAAGCACCAGAGGAACAGCAAAAATTCGCAAACAAAAGACAGCCGCCACGGATTTCGAGAAGTTAAATCCTGACTTACGAACTTTTTCGACAGGAGGCAAGAAAAATGAAATAAAAAGAAAACAGGAGTAAGTGAACCGCACATTCTTTGGCTAGAACAGACCATAGATTGCTGCGCAGACTGGAAGAGCAGAGAGGTTAAGGTACTACACTAGAGACAGAATTGATGGTCAGTTAGGAGGTAGACGAGTAGAGCACAAGTGCCCTATACAGAAAGCTTCTTCTGCTGAATACAGAGATGACTAAATATGGAGACAGCTGATGCAATGGAAAGGGAAAGATGATGTGATCAGTTAATCAGGTCTTAAGGTAGCAATTTTGAGAAGGAAGGGAGACAGTTCTTCAGCTTGGAGAAGTATTCATCTCTATAGTCTTGTGCCATATACATTAACTTGTAGGCATTCTATGCTATTACTAATATAATACAGGGAATAGGTATCAAGGCGAGCAAAAGTGATAATTGGGGTACCTCAAGGATTAGTGTTGGAACCAGTACTGTCCCTCACATACATTAACAACATGACAGAAACGACTTAATCACTTGCGCTGCTATTCACGTATGATGTCTTTCAGGTGTTTCTTAAAGTGTTAAATATCTGTGGGTGGTTCAGCACAAGGAGTGGTGGAGGTTCAGTGTTCCCTCTCTCATCGCGACCCTGTCTCTGGCCACCCAGGGATGTGAAACTAAGAAGAAGAATAAAAATACTAGAGAAAGTATGGAAATCCTACACGAGGACATGGACAGACTGCATTGATGGCCAGACAAATGGCTGCTGAAATTCAGTCTAAGCAAATGAAAAGTTATGAACCTCAGGGAATCTGAAAGACAACCTGTGACGCGTGAAACAAGCACTAGCAACAGTGAAGTCCTTTGGTGGTGCAACATTTATCCATGAGTGTCTCTTTTCACCACTCGTCGGCGTTGCGACTCCAGTTTGCCAATGTAACATCGTATATCATTATAATTATATTTATGTGTATCAGTTGGATTCATTTCAGTGGGACGAAGCAGAGACTAGGGAGGTTAAGTTAGGTAAAGTTTGTCAGGAAACAGGACAAGTGTTTCCTGACGCGGGTCTTAGTCATATGATGACCCGCCACTGAAGCTTCTGGTCATCTGACCGAGGCCCTCCGCTGGCTTATTGATCCACCCCTTTAAAAATTAGTGATTATTATAAAAGACTAGGAGTAAAAGGCTACAAACCACTAGCAGGAACAACAACCTCAGGGTGTACATGGTATCGACCACATTACTGTAGGCGTACCTGGGCAAAATAGCGCCTCAGAGTCAAGCCTCAATATATTTAAGAGCGCAGAAAGGTGAAATGTAGGACGTAGTCTGGAAAGTAAAAGAAACTGAAGAGTTTAAGGTTAGGAGAGGGAGGGAACACGTGATAATACACAGCAAAGAGAAGAGGCAAATGTATATGTACATGTCGATAAACCTAGTAGCGATCAGCGAAGAGGCAGGGAAAGGAGCTGAGTCTCGACCCCTGCAATCACAATTAGGTGAGTACAATTAGACGAGTACACACACACACACACACACACACACACACACACACATATATATATATATATATATATATACATACAGGTAGTCGTCAACTAGCGTGTTGTATCACCAGCTGACACAACACGCAGGGCAGTGTGCCATGAAGACTAAAATGATGAAAGCAGAAGGGGATGAAATTTAGAAATGGTAGGTGCAGTTATTCAATATAAATATATGAAAAAATGAGTAAGCAATCTAACGAGTAGCAGAGAACATGTGAATAAACTCATTATACAGGAGGAAAAGGAAGGATGAGGAAATACAGAGAATAACAATTAAATGAGAATAATTCTGTTGAGTATAAATGGTAAAGTTTATGGCAATACACCTGTGGATGGTAGTCACCCCATACCCATCTTGTGGATGGTAGTTACCCCATACCCATCCTGTGGATGGTAGTTACCTCATACCCATCTTGTGGATGGTAGTTACCCCATACCCATCCTGTGGATGGTAGTCACCCCATACCCATCTTGTGGATGGTAGTTACCCCATACCCATCCTGTGGTTGGTAGTTACCCCATACTCATCTTGTGGATGGTAGTTACCCCATACCCATCTTGTGGATGGTAGTTACCCCATACCCATCCTGTGGATGGTAGTTACCCCATACCCATCTTGTGGACGGTAGTCACCCCATACCCATCTTGTGGATGGTAGTTACCCCATACCCATCCTGTGGATGGTAGTTACCCCATACCCATCTTGTGAACGGTAGTCACCCCATACCCATCTTGTGGATGGTAGTTACCCCATACCCATCCTGTGGATGGTAGTTACCCCATACCCATCTTGTGGACGGTAGTCACCCTATACTCATCTTGTGGATGGTAGTTACCCCATACCCATCTTGTGGATGGTAGTTACCCCATACCCATCTTGTGGACGGTAGTCACCCCATACCCATCTTGTGGATGGTAGTTACCCCATACCCATCTTGTGGATGGTAGTTACCCCATACCCATCATGTGGATGGTAGTTACCCCATACCCATTCTGTGGATGGTAGTTACCCCATACCCATCTTGTGGATGGTAGTTACCCCATACCCATCTTGTGGATGGTAGTTACCCCATACCCATCTTGTGGATGGTAGTTACCCCATACCCATCTTGTGGATGGTAGTTACCCCATACCCATCTTGTGGATGGTAGTTACCCCATACCCATCTTGTGGATGGTAGTTACCCCATAATCATCCTGTGGATGGTAGTTACCCCATACCCATCTTGAGTACGGTAGTCACCCCATACTCATCTTGTGGATGGTAGTTACCTCATACCCATCTTGTGGATGGTAGTTACCCCATACCCATCTTGTGGACGGTAGTCACCCCATACCCATCTTGTGGACGGTAGTCACGCCATACCCATCTTGTGGACGGTAGTCACCCCATACCCATCTTGTGGATGGAAGTTACCCCATACCTATCCTGTGGACGGTAGTCACCCCATTCCCATCTTGTGGACGGTAGTCACCCCATACCCATCTTGTGGATGGTAGTTACCCCATACCCATCCTGTGGACGGTAGTCACCCCATGCCCATCTTGTGGACGGTAGTCACCCCATACCCATCTTGTGGACGGTAGTCACCCCATACCCATCTTGTGGATGGTAGTTACCCCATACCCATCCTGTGGACGGTAGTCACCCCATGCCCATCTTGTGGACGGTAGTCACCCCATACCCATCTTGTGGACGGTAGTCACCCCATACCCATCTTGTGGATGGTAGTTACCCCATACCCATCCTGTGGACGGTAGTCATACCAT
>NC_091356.1:8684992-8689992 GCF_038502225.1 Cherax quadricarinatus | reverse complement strand
TAGAACTGTTTGAAATAGGTGCATAACTGGCCTTTTATTGAACTGGAAGACTTCACGAGCACAGAAGACTGGGGCCAGGACCGACTTTCTGGCGAATCTTACAAATCAAGTTTGGTACTTTTCTTGCAGTCATGTAGTACCAGGTTGTGCTAAAATCAACGCTTATTAACAGTCCATCGTAGGTAAACGAGGCAGTACAGCACACACAGTGAGAGCTTGTCATTTAACCGTAATCCATCACCAGACATGTTTACAGACATATACACTGTGTATATTTGTACACCAAGTCAAAAACAAGTAAGTTCATACGTAAACAGAGATTACAATAATGAATAAAGAGTATACTTTCGACTACAACAATGAACACACACACACATGATACGAAGGTAGGTAACTGATTTGCTGTGAACCAGCTGCCGGCTTGAGGGAGTCTAACTGAGAAGAACGCTCCATAGAACGTTATCCTTTGACCACTCATTCAACCCACCTCTGAGAGGTCAGACAGCCACAGCACACAATTAGTCGACCAGACCAGCTTAGGGTCGTATATTACAGCCAGATAACCTTGGCTATCATCCTTGTAGATTTCTGAGTTGACTTGGTTCCGTAATGCTTGTGTTGAATACGAGACGAAGACAAAATGTAAGGTCTTAATGAGTTGCAGTGCTCGCAAACAGTACAACAGACTTTGCATATGTCCGTAATCCCTAACAAGAGAGTCACCACCAGAATGAACTTATACCAGACAATCCTGAACTATCCTAAACCAATCAAGTCTATCCTTGGTTACCCAAGCCTATCCAAGCCTCTCGTAAAATACTCTGCAACACGTGGGTCCTAGGCTATCCTAGCCTATCCAAGCCTCTCACGGGATACGCTGCAACACGAGGATCCTAGGCTATCCTAGCCTATCCTAGCCTTTCATAGGATACGCTGCAACACGAGGGTCATCATATCGCTCAAGAGTGTGTGAAAATGACCCGTTTCTTTTCAATGTCAGGCCTCATTTTCCAAACTCTTCTCTTGCCTTACTTCCCTCATTCTTTCATTTTTATATTCATATCTTCATTCCTTCTTTAATTCTTTCCTGCTTTCATTCGTATTTGTCAATATTAATTACTTTATTGTCTCCCATATATTTATTCCTTCATTCTCTCTTCCTTTAGTTCTACTTTCCCAAATTTATTTCTTAATTCTTTTCTTTATTCGCTCATTTTGAGAGAGAGAGAGAGAGAGAGAAAGAGAGAGAGAGAGATTCATCCACGCACCTGAATTCACTCCAGGAACTACGACGCTTCACTTGAGACCATTAAAGCCAGTCACTATGATGTTTCAAAGCTTTCTTGTTCTCTCTCTCTCTCTCTCTCTCTCTCTCTCTCTCTCTCTCTCTCTCTCTCTCTCTCTCTCTCTCTCTCTCTCTCTCTCTCTCTCTCTCTCTCTCTCTCTCTCTCTCTCTCAGCAGCGATGTCAGCTTCAACAAGCTGATAAACGCCACTTACTTCCTCCAAGGACTTCAGACACTTGTAATCCACGTCAAGTTTTTTTTTTGTATCTTCGATAATTACGTTCAAAATATGGCTTATCCTAAGTCTACTGTCTATCTCCTCTCGCATCCATTCCTTCCTACTACTTGTTTCACATCCTCAAATCACTCCGCTAACCTCTCTCTCTCACTCCCTCTACCTTCCATACCTAACCCATCCTTGTCCACATGTAAACAACACGGAAGTGTGATGGAGTTCTGTTTGATTGGAAAATGTGTCCTGAAACAGGTTTTTATCAGATACTGACCGGATCAGTTCTTAAGTCACCCCTGGCTTATCGGTGATATATACCCGTTGTTAAATAAGTAGTGGCTTATCGGTGATATATACCAGTTGTCTAACAGCCACCAGCTTACCGGTGTTAGAATTCTACCGCATTAAAAACAGATGATAATGCACACACACATACACACACACACACACACACACACACACACACACACACACACACACACACACACACACACACACACACACACACACACACACACATTTAATGCTATCTTATATACCAAATTACACTAGCCGTCCTGCGCCAGTAATCAGAGATATTTGCACAACTCAGGGGCTCTTCTTATTCACTTATTGCAATTAAGACACTGATAACATAGAGAATCCATTTAATTCGACGTTTCACCCATGACTCGCAGCAATGGTTTTAAGTTGGAAAAATTCAGATTCAGGAAGGATATAGGAAAGCACTGGTTTGGTAATAGAGTTGTGGATGAGTGGAACAAACTCCCGAGTACCGTCATAGAAGCTAAAACGTTGTGTAGTTTTACAAATAGGTTAGATAAAAACATGAGTAGGTGTGAGTTGGACCTTACTAGTTTGTGCTACTAGGTCTGATGCCGTGCCCCTTCCTTAAGTGGATGTGACCTGACCTGACTAGGTGGGTCATTGGTTTAAGCTGGGAGGTGACTTGGACCTGCCTCGCATATGCTAGTAGGCCTACTGCAGTGTTCCTTCTTTCTTATGTTCTCATGTTCATAAGACAGTTCTTCATAAAGCCCAGCCTTGGGCTTCATTCTCTACTACCATTGTGACTAGTTAATGCTCCAAGTTGGACCGAAACTCCGTCATAAGTTTCGTTTTCCTATGTCCGGGTTGTAATAAAGTTGGTAGAATTACCGACAATATGTAAAGTAAAAGGACACAAGTGCAACTAATGTGACATTTTATTGTGGCAACGTTTCGCTCTCCAGGAGCTTTATCAATGGCTTGATAAAGCTCCTGGAGAGCGAAACGTTGCCACAATAAAATGTCACATTAGTTGCACTTGTGTCCTTTTACTTTACATATGTCCGGGTTATTTGTGTATTGTTCCAGTCATTATTGTATCTTTTTCTACTTTACTTCCAATGGTCGGCTTTTGCCATCGTTTTGCTTTGCAATGTTTCGCTACGTGTAGCAGGAAGACAACGACAACCAAACAGCGGGTTGCGAGCAATAGTGAAGACAAGGCGAACTTTACGTAAGAACATAAGAAAGGAGGAACACTGCAGTAGGCCTGTTGGCCCATACTAGGCAGGTCATTCGCAAATCCAACCCACTAACAGAATAAATGCTATCATTTATTCTGCTTTGATAATTCTATTTACCCATGTGCAAGTCCCACTCAAATCCAGCCCCTCTCACTCATGTATTTATCCAACCTAAATTTGAAACTACCCAAGGTTTTAGCTTCGATAGCCCTATTAGGCAGACCGTTCCACTCCAGAACAAGCTTTTATTGGGACAACGTTTCGCTCAGTGTGGAGTCTTATTAGTCCATGACTATCGTTCGCTTTTTACTCTCTCCCCTCACACATCTCTTCCATTAGCACTTCCTTCTCACCAGTACCTCCCACAAGTACCTCTTTCCCACCACCACCCTCCCACCACCACCACAACCCTTCCACCACCACCACCACAACTCTCCCATCCCTACAACCAAAACAACACCACCACCCTCCCACTACTACCACCACCCTCCCACTACTACCACCACAACCACCACCCTCCCAACACCACCACCACCATCCCACCACCACCACCACCCTCCCCCACCACCACCACCTCCCTCCCACCAGCAAATCTGCCTCACCCATAATAATGAACTTCACTCATCATTGGCTCAAACATGAAATTTCTACCACCCTCCACTACGTCATCTCCACTGAACAATTTCTCAAAATATTCTGTCTTTGACTCCTTATCCACTTATCTCTATCTTCATCTCTCTCTCTTTATTCCAGGGGATATATTATTCCTACGGGTTTAATACTGCCACTGAATGAACTATTTATCAATCTCTTTGCCACATTAACTACTTCCTTCTCTGTACCTCGGTCCTCAGTTTCACTTCTAAACCTGAAAGTTTGGCTTAAAAATACAAGGGTCTTCTCTGCCGAATAAGCAGAATGAAAATTTGCTTATGTAATAAATATGCGAAAATCAATCTGAACATATATGTTTATTTATATCATAAATGAACATATATCATTTATGTAAAGTTATATGAAATTATATTACATATATCATTTATACAAAGTTATATTAAATAAATTTAAAATAATCTTTGATATATTTACTAGAAATTGGCTAAAAAATACTTTATGTTAGGTTAGGTGAGATTTTTAGGTTAAGTTTTTGTCAATATATGTATGAGAGTAAAGTTATGCTAACGCTATTATATGGCTGTGAAACATGAGTGGTAAATGTTGCAACAAGGAGAAGGCTGGAGGCAGTGGAGATGTCATGTCTGAGGGCAATGTATGGTGGGAATATAATGCAGAGAATTCGTAGTTTGGAAATTAGGAGGCGGTACGGGATTACCAAAACAGTTATCTGGTTGATATGCGCCTCAGGAAATGTGTTGAGATGGTTCGGACATATAGAGAGGCTGTAACAAAATAGAATGACTTCGAGAGTGTATAAATCTATAGTGGAGGAAAGACAGGGTAGAGGTCAGCCTAGGAAAGGTTGGAGGGAGGGGGTAAAGGAGGTTTTGTGTGCGAGGGGTTTGGACTTCCAGCAAGCGTGCATGAACGTGTTAGATAGGAGCAAATGGAGACAAATGGCTTTTAGGACTTGACGTACTGTTGGAGTGTGAGCAGGATAATATTTATGAAGGAACATTGTTCCTTGGTAATGTGAGTAGTCATGAAAGCGCTTGGAATTTCTCTATTCTTTCACAGTGGTTGTTTTGCATATATATGTATATATATATATATATATATATATATATATATATATATATATATATATATATATATATATATATATATATATATATATATATACATATATATATATATATATATATATATATATATATATATATATATATATATATATATATACATATATATATATATATATATATATATATATATATATATATATATATATATATATATATATATATATATATATATATATATATATATATATATATATATATATATATATATT
>NC_091356.1:8664992-8677492 GCF_038502225.1 Cherax quadricarinatus | reverse complement strand
TGGTTCAATATTTTCCACTTTGTTCTTGATAAAGTCTTCAACAGGTGTGCTGGTTGTTATGATTACTTTAGCGTTGCCTGGAGTCAGTGCTTTGGAGATGTTCAGAGCAACTTGACAGGTAACAACAATGACAACTTTGTTTAAGGTTGTGTCAGTGAGTGGAGAATTAATGATGTTAAGAGCATTTTTCTTGCAGTCTTTTGATGAAGAAGAAGCAAAGTAAGTGTTACTCAGTGAAGAGATGTGACATCAAGGTAACCTTTAATGCGGTTTAAGGGGATCGCCTGAATCCCCCAGATGGGCGGGGCAGAAGGTTCCCAGCAAGTAAAAAAAAAATATTTAGCGAAAAATCCTGCTAATTCACGTGGTGTACTGCCCAAACCTGGTTGTGTTTATATGTCTAGGACAGTCCGTACATGTGTTCGGGTTCAGGGTTACTTGGAATTCAATACAGACCTTTCTTCCCTTCTTCAGTGCACTCGAGAATTTACAAATATTTGAACAAGGAGTCTTCGGTGTTTCCTACTGTAGTGTGCGGATACTCTTCTGTGCAGACTGTTCTTTCAAGAGGTCCATCATCTCAGTGTTACAGTCGTTGGAGTTGGATGTGAGGACTCTGGCCTCCCTGTTGACTGTGGTGACGACAAAGCTGTCTGTCACCAGGTTCTGAAGGTTAAGTTAGGCAAAGTTCGTCAGGAAACATGACAAGTGTTTCTTAACGCGGGCCTTAGTCATATGATGACCCGCCATTGGAGCTTTTGGTCATTTGACTGAGGCCTTCCACTGGCTCACTCCTCCACCCCCTTTAACTAGTTAACTAGTTAACTAGTTATTGTTATAACCATTTCTTGGTTGGATTTTGAAGGGCAGTGATGTATTGTCTGAGAAGGAAATATACTGATAGAGTACACCGACAGTGTGTAAATATGATACAAAATGCTGGTTATGGCATTTTATTGTGAAGACGTTTCGCCCACCAGGGACTTCATAAGTTGATAAAAACCCTAAGTGTTGCACTTGTGTCTTACTCATCAACTTGTCGATATATTTAATTTTCAACAAGATGCCTCCGTGTCGTTGTATTGTTTGTATTGGCCTGAACAAGGTCATGGAGAGCGAAATAGTAGCCGTAATAACTGCCTCACCGGTTGTCTTCTTACCTAACTTATTGTCGGTAATTCTACCAATATTTATATACATGAGATAGCGTTTGCCCCAGTTAGAGCTTTTCAAGTAAAGAAAAAACGTAATTTGCGAAACATCTCTTAAAAATGTGTTCAAAGTGTTCCCCTGCTGTCTTTATCTCACAGTAGGTTTACTGGCCAACGCTAAGCAGTCTTAAAGAACAAGAAACTGTTTATATACATTATACAAATGAGTACGAATGAATATAAATATGTTACCATATATATTTTTTAATTTTATGAAGCATTTGTACCTATTTAATCTTTTAAATGTACTTTCGGGGTCTAAAACGAATATCATTTTGATAATGAAGTCCACAGTTCCCTTGTCACCATGCAGGGAGAACAACCTATGACATAAATCCAGCTATAAATCGCTGCAAGTTGGGTTTACAGCGGCGAGACTTGGGTGTTAAGCGAGCGAGGGACCAGATTGTTCACTAAATCATGCCGCGTCTCGCTAAACACAGCCCTCAACGTTCAACAAACGTCCAATTTCCGGAGCCGAGTTGAGTACCTAGGTGAAGCTGGTCGATCATGGGAGACCAGAGCGATAACTCAGAGCAGCCAGACAGCCAGGATGACGCTTGAGGGGGAGGGAGATGATCTCAGGTCAGGAAGGCGCTCAAAGTTGTGGCCTCAGCTCAGGAAGACGCTTGAGGTAAGGGTTTCAAGTTAGAAAAACGCTTAAAGGTATGGTGTCAGGTCAGGAAGACGCTAAGGAGGATGACCTCAGGTCAAAAAAAAGATGCTTAAAGATGCGGTCTTAGCTCAGGAAGATGTTCAGTAATGGTTTCAACTCAGGAAGAACCCCAAAGTGATGGTCTCGGTTCAAGAAGACACTAGTGGTGATGATCTCAGCTCAGGAAGACGCTCCAGGTCTTGTTCTTAGCCCAGGAAGACACTTAGAGTCTTGGTCTCAACCCAAGAAAATGCTTCAGGTCTTGGTCCCCACGTTCCTCTTAGTCCTGTGTCGTGTTTTTTTTTTTTTTTTTTTTTTTTTTGTATTCTGCAATGAGGGATCAGACACACTACGCTAGACTGCTGGTCACCCGCACACCAACCCCCTCCTCCCCTTCTACACACACAGGGTACAGAGAAAGAGAATAAATGATTGCGTGGGAGTGACTTATGTACCAGCATCGGGTTCAACCTCACCACGGGACTGGTGTGAGGCATCTACATAAATTCACTTAAATGACCGAGAATGGAGTGAAAATAGACACTTGTGGTGATACGTTTCCTTTTACATATGTTCTAAACTGTACACACGTGTCCCTTTCGAAAGTATCATTACTCCATTTACAACTGAATGACCAAGAGTATTTCATTGGTCTGTACTGTAAGTTTACTGGCAAGATAGTCCATTACTCAGTAAACTCTTAGACTCTCTGAAAACTCTTAAACTCTTTAGTGTGGCTCCAGTTTATGGAAGAGAATCAGGGTAGACTTAATGGATGATTTATAGACGTACTACCGACAGATATAAGCATAAAGAATTATTATCCACATTTCTTACGAGACTTCCCTAGGGCTTTTATCCCAGGACATCTGGACCTAAATAATGTAAATTGTTTTAGTCATCTGTCCCTTCACAAAAACACTTGTTACACCACTTGTGACATAATAATAATATTAATAATAATAATAATAATAATAATAATAATAATAATAATAATAATAATAATAATAATAATAATAATAATAATAATAATATAATCTTTATTTCTACAAGTACATGTATAAGGTATACAGATCATAGCTGACATCAATGACATACAACTATATGGAAAGCCGCTTGTTATGCTGAGCATTTCGGGCAAATTAGGTCAGTTTTGTCCCAGGATGTGACCCACACCAGTCGACTAATACCCTGGTACCCATTTTGCTGATGGAGAACATAGACAACCGGTGTAAAGAAACACGCCCAATGTTTCTACCCTCACCGGGAGTCGAACCTGGATATTCATTACAGTGTCTCTCAGGATACAGATTTATCAGATACTAAGCTCAATCTAAAAGGTAAACAGACTTCTCACCTGAGTCTGGCAGGATTAATGAAGCCTGGAATTCTTTACAGCGATATATTTATAACACCTGGGTATCTTCACTGATGGAAACATCTTCCTCAATAAAGATAGTGTGATACACATGTTCCTTATTTATCGGCCTACTAGAATAAATTACACTATCGTGGCTGGAACAGTTCACAACTGTAGAGTTCACAATTGTAGAGCAATTTGTGGGAGCAGGAAGATCCTTGAAATCTTTCTCAACAAATTGCAGGATGTGATGAATCGTTTTGAAAACCGACAAGTTGAAGATTGAAGACGGAAGAGTTTGAGGTAACCAGGCTGAGGGACTGATTACCTCAAACTCCTCCGCTCCTTACACATTTCTACTTTGTATTGGACTGATGAAGCCACTGGGTGGCGAAACGTTTCCTTAATAAAGATTCCCATATGTCGCATAAGTGTCTCAATCTTCAAATTGCAGGATTTTTTTTTAAGACACGACGCATAAAATAAGAACTGAATGTCGTAGCACTGCAATGGGACTGTCTTCACCAAACAACGAAGGAAATCTTGGAACTTACACCTTTGTTTCTTCACCCACCAATCCCACTGATATTACAACTGTCTTCACCAAACAACGAAGGAAATCTTGGAACTTACACCTTTGTGCCTTCACCCACCAATCCCACTGATATTATAACTGTCTTCACCAAACAACGAAGGAAATCTTGGAACTTACACCTTTGTTTCTTCACCCACCAATCCCACTGATATTACAACTGCAACTTAATAAAAATAAGTGCAGAATAAACTTTCATTGTGACAATGTTTCGCTCTCTATAGAGCTTGATAAAACCCTTTACAGAGCGAAAAGTTGTCACGATAAGCGCTTATTGTGCAGCTGTCTCCTGTATTTATGGTTCGCTGGGTCACCGCATGGAGAAGACCTGAGCTGGGACCTACCTGTACCTGTATTAACGGGTGTTAACAGTACACATCTGTATCCAGTGTCTCAAGAACCGGTGTTAAGAGGTTGATGAGACTTCCGAGGATGCCGTATGACTTTAACGCTTCTCCGCAACAACAACAGCAACAACGACAATAAAAACCATAACAAGAACAAAGAAAAACAACAACAAAAATAATGTATTAATATTGGTAGAATTACTGACAATATATTAAGTACAAGGACACAAATGCACCTATGTGACATTTTATTGTGGCAACGTTTCGCTCTCCAGAAGCTTTATCAAACCGTCTTGATAAAACTCCTGGAGAGCGAAACGTTGCTACAATAAAATGTCACATTAGTTGCATTTGTGTCCTTTTACTTAACAACAACAACAACAATAATAATAATAATAATAATAATAATAATAATAATAATAATAATAATAATAAAAATAATGACAATAATAATGATAAATTAGACACATGTGCAACTCTTGGGTATCTTTATTGAGGAAACGTTTCGCCACACAGTGGCTTCATCAGTCCATACGTAGGAGAAACTTGAAGAACAGGAGGAGAATGAGGTAATCAGTCCCTCAACCTTGAGTCGATGTATTCAGTCCATCAATCTATTCAAGATTGATGGACTGACCACATCGACTCAAGGTTGAGGGACTGATTACCTCATTCTCCTCCTGTTCTTCAAGTTTCTCCTACGTATGGACTGATGAAGCCACTGTGTGGCGAAACGTTTCCTCAATAAAGATACCCAAGAGTTGCACATGTGTCTAATTTATCATCATGTCGGTTCTCTGAACCATTCATCTACAAATAATAATGATGATGATAATCTCCCCACGACAGAGCCCAAATCGCATACAGGATGAAATCCGATTACATCCCGTCACCCATGCGCTGTTTAACCCTCGTGGATTTTTTAATTCAGCACATTCAGAAGTGGGAAATAATTGTATATTGTTCTGCGTGGGCTTAAGTGTACGTGCTTTGTATATGTGTGTGTGTGTTTACTCACCTATTTGTGGTTGCAGAGGTCGAGTCTTAGCTCCTGGCCCCGCCTCTTCACCGGTTGCTACTGGGCCCTCTCTCTCCCCGCTCCATGAGCTTTATCAAACCTCGTCTTAAAACTGTGTATGGTTCCTGCCTCCACTACGTCATTTTCTAGGCTATTCCACTGCCTTACAACTCTATGACTGAAGAAATACTTCCTAATATCTCTCTGACTCATTTGTGTCTTCAACTTCCAATTGTGGCCTCTTGTTTCTGTGTCCCCTCCCTGGAACATCCTGTCTTTGTCCACCTTGTCTATTCCACGCAGTATTTTATATGTCGTTATCATGTCTCCCCTGACCCTCCTGTCCTCCAGTGTCGTCAGGCCGATTTCCCTTAATCTTTCTTCATAGGACATTCCCTTAGCTCTGGAACTAACCTTGTCGCAAACCTTTGTACTTTCTCTAGTTTCTTGACGTGCTTTATCAAGTGCGGGTTCCAAACAGGTGCTACATACTCCAGTATGGGTCTGACATACACGGTGTACAGTGTCTTGAACGATTCCTTACTAAGGTATCGGAATGCTGTTCTCAGGTTTGCCAGGCGCCCATATGCTGCAGCAGTTATCTGATTGATGTGTGCTTCCGGAGACATGCTCGGTGTTATACTCACCCCAAGATCTTTCTCCTTGAGTGAGGTTTGCAGTCTTTGGCCACCTAGCCTATACTCTGTCTGTGGTCTTCTGTGCCCTTCTCCTATCTTCATGACTTTGCATTTGGCAGGATTAAATTCGAGAAGCCATTTGCTGGACCAGGTGTCCAGTCTGTCCAGGTCTCTTTGAAGTCCTGCCTGGTCCTCATCAGATTTAATTCTCCTTATTAACTTCACATCATCTGCAAACAGGGACACTTCTGAGTCTAACCCTTCCATCATGTCGTTCACATATACCAAAAATAGCACTGGTCCTAGGACCGACCCCTGTGGGACCCCGCTCGTCACAGGTGCCCACTGTGATACATCATTACGTACCATGACTCGTTGTTGCCTCCCTGTCAGGTATTCTCTGATCCATTGCAGTGCTCTTCCTGTTATATGCGCCTGATGCTCTAGCTTCTGCACTAATCTCTTGTGAGGAACTGTGTCAAAGGCCTTCTTGCAGTCCAAGAAGATGCAATCAACCCACCCCTCTCTCTCGTGTCTTACTTCTGTTATTTTATCATAAAACTCCGGAAGGTTTGTGACACAGGATTTGCCTTCCATGAATCCGTGCTGGTTGGCATTTATACTCTTGTTCCGTTCCAGGTGCTCCACCACTCTCCTCCTGATAATCTTCTCCATAACTTTGCATACTATACACGTCAATGACACAGGTCTATAGTTTAGTGCCTCTTTTCTGTCTCCTTTTTTAAAAATGGGAACTACATTTGCCGTCTTCCATACCTCAGGTAGTTGCCCAGTTTCAAGGGACGTGTTGAAGATTGTGGTAAGTGGCACGCACAACATATCTGCTCCCTCTCTAAGGACCCACGGGGAGATGTCCGGTTCCATTGCCTTTGAGGTATCGATGTCCCTTAGCAGTTTCTTCACCTCCTCCTCATCTGTATGTATGTCGTCCAACACTTTTTGGTGTATTCCTTGCTGGTGTCCCCATCTGATCTGTCCCCCATAGTCCTTCCTGTCTCTACTGTAAATACTTCCTTAAATCTCGTGTTGAGCTCCTCACATACCTCTTGATCGTTTCTTGTGAGTTCTCCACCTTCTTTCCTCAGCCTTATCACCTGGTCCTTGACTGTTGTCTTCCTCCTAATGTGGCTATACAGCAGTTTCGGGTCAGATTTGACTTTCGATGCTATGGCGTTTTCATACTGTCGCTGGGCCTCCCTCCTTATCTGTGCATACTCGTTTCTGGCTCTTCTACTAATCTCCTTGTTTTCCTGGGTCCTATGCCTCCTGTACCTTTTCCATTCTCTGTTGCACTTAGTTTTTGCCTCCCTACACCTTCGGGTAAACCAAGGACTCGTTTTGGTCTTCCTATTATTTCTGTTTCCCTTGGGAACAAACCTTTCCTCTGCTTCCTTGCACTTTGTTGCCACATATTCCATCATCTCGTTTACTGATTTTCCTACCATTTCTCTGTCCCACTGAACCTCCTGCAGGAAGTTTCTCATACCTGTGTAGTCCCCCTTTTATAGTTTGGCCTGTCCCCTTCAGTTCCTGTTACCTTCTCCACTTGTAACTCTACTATATAATCAAAACTCAGAACCACGTGATCGCTAGCTCCAAGGGGCCTCTCGTAAGTGATGTCCTCAATGTCTGAACTGCTCAGGGTGAACACAAGATCCAGTCTTGCTGGCTCATCCTCCCCTCTCTCTCTGGTTGTGTCCCTGACATGTTGATGCATGAGGTTTTCAAGTACCACATCCATCATCTTGGCTCTCCATGTTTAGGGACCCCCATGTGGCTCCAGGTTTTCCCAGTCGATCTCCCTGTGGTTGAAATCGCCCATTACCAGTAACTTTGCTCTGCTCGAGTGAGCTCTTCTTGCCACCTCAGCCAGTGTGTCCACCATCACCCTGTTGTTTTCTTCGTACTCCTCTCTTGGCCTCCTGCAGTTCTGTGGTGGGATACACATCACTCCAATGACTACTTTATGTTCTCCGGACTGAATTGAACCTACAATGTAGTCTCTTTCTCCAATCATGTCCATGCCTTCCATTTCCTCAAATCCCCATCGGTGTTTTATGAGCAGTGCAACCCCTCCTCCACCTCTACTCCTTCTATCTTTCCTCAGGATCTGATATCCCGTTGGGAAGATTGTGTCTCTTATTGTCTCAGCGAGTTTTGTTTCTGGGGATTTTTCACTGATTCTTTCGTTCCACTCCTCATGTTTATTCGTTATTCCATCCGCGTTTGTGTACCAAACTTTCAGTTTCTTTTCTATCATTGTGGTGATGCAAGAATATTGGGGTTGGGGGAGCGACAGCCTTGGTGGGGGCCTATATGGGGCTGTGGTGTAGGTGGGGTTTGTGATGATGGGGGTTGGGAAAGAATGCCCATAAGGGACAGCTGTTGGGGTGAGGTTTGTGATATGGGGGTTGGTGGCAGAGGGAACAGTGAGTGGGTTGTAGTATAGGTTGCTCAATTGCATTGGGAATGTCGCGGTTGGAGTCTTTTGGTGGGAGATTATGTGGGGTGTGTTTGCCCTTCCTCCTGTGTCTGGGTCCTGCTCATCTTCGTCATTGCCTCTCGTTCCTCCTTGCGTCTCTGTACCCTCTCTTTCAGTGTAGTTCTTTCTTCTTGTGTTCTGTCGCAGTCGAGGTATACTCTCTGGTACCCCTGTTTGTCCCTCAGTCTTGCTTTCTCTTGCAGAATCCTGGTTCGAACTGATTCTTCCTTGAAAGTTACTTTGACAGGCCGTATCCTTCCACTCGCAAACCACCCAATTCTCTGAAAATTTGTCACCTGGGTCATATCGCCCTCACCTATTGTTTTCATGATGCCTTCAATCATTTTTTTCTCCTCCTGTTTTATTTCTTCAAAGTTGTCCCCCTTGGCTTCTTGGAGCCCGTACACAAAAACTGACCTCGCCCTTTCCTCCTCCCACTGAGTCTCCATCTGCTTCCTCTGAGGCATTTTATTTCCTTCCATTGACATGTTCTTGCCTTCAGTCCCTGTCATATCTGAAACTTCTATTCTCAGTGAACTGTCTTTCATGACCTGCTGTCCCTTGCTACTGCAGTTGGCTGTTAGAATCTCTGCATATAGCATACCTTCATTGTCTTCGGACCTGTCATTTGATCTTAGTGTGCTCCTCGTCTTTTCCCTGGTCCCACGTGGGTCTGATAGGGTCTTCGCGTACGGCATGTCTCCGTTGTTGCTTACTGTCCCCTTGTCTGCACCTGACATTGAATTTCCTGATGTCACATCTGAATTGTCATTTGTCTCTCTAATCTGTTTCAGGCTTTGCAGTTTCTCTTCTAAGCACTGTATCCTAGCTTCTGCTGCTAAGACCTGTACTTCCCACTTCCTGCACTCTTCAGCTATCCGCTCCTCCATTTTCTTACCAAGCTCTACTATCTTCCTTCCCCACTCTTCCTCCCTTTTTGGGAGCTCTAACTCCCAGTTTTTCCTCCCTGGTTCGTCCACCAGATCTCTGGTTTTCCGTCCTCTAGGGCCACCCATTTTTTTTTTATTATTATTATTATTACCACAGACAGAAGGCTAGAGGAGGGAGAGGGTGAGAGGGGAAGAAAGAAAGGGTAGAAAGAGGGAGAGAGAGGAGAGAGAAAGGGTAGAAAGAGGGAGAGAGAGGAGAGAGTATGGGGGTGAGAGATAAGACCAAGGGGGAGAGAGAGAGAAATGTGAGGGGGGAGAGAAAGGGTAGAGAGAGGGAGAAAGAGAGGGAGAGAGAGAGAGAGAGAGGGAGAAAGGAGGGTGAGGGAAAAGGCTATGAGAGAGAGAAATGCGAGGGAGGGGTAGAAATATAGAAAAAGGGAGATGGAGAGAGAAGCCTATAGAGAGAGAGGAGGGTGAGGGATAGGGTTATGGAGTGAGGGAGAGAGAGAGAGAGAGAGAGAGAGAGTAGGGGGAAGGGAAGGGAAAAAGGCTATGAGAGATAGGGGGGAGGAGGGAGTGAAGGCAAGAGCGGGGGGGGGGGGGAAAGGTCTGTGGGGGAGGGAAAGGTGTGTGGGGGGGTGAGGGGACGCGTGTGTGTGTGTGTGTGTGTGTGTGTGTGTGTGTGTGTGTGTGTGTGTGTGTGTGTGTGTGTGTGTGTGTGTGCGCGCGTGTGTGTGTGTGTGTGTGTGTGTGTGTGTGTGTGTGTGTGTGTGTGTGTGTGTGTGTGTGTGTGTGAAAATTGATTTATAAATAATGGAAAAGCTGTCAGAATTTATGACTTATTTGTCTCCCACTTGCGAGTAGTATTTTCACTGGCTTGAACTGCCTGGAGATTTGGATATAATTTACATTTCATTCGAGGCTCGTGAAATATACTGAGTCGTCGACGATATTAGTTAAGTACTGACGATGTCGAACCAGGAAAGAACCAGAAATAATGGATTTAAGTAAGATGCTCATATTAAGACACATGTGCAACATCTGGGTATCTTTATTGTAGACGTTTCGCCATCCAGTGGCTTTATCAATACAAATTCTAAAACATAACTTGAAGACAGAAGAACTATGTACAGAAGATGAGGTAATCAGTCCCTCAACCTAGGAGTAGGTGCGAAGACCACCATAGTCGTGGAGATTCTGAATCTCCACGACTATGGTGGTCTTCGCACCTACTCCTAGGTTGAGGGACTGATTACCTCATCTTCTGTACATAGTTCTTCTGTCTTCAAGTTATGTTTTAGAATTTGTATTGATAAAGCCACTGGATGGCGAAACGTCTACAATAAAGATACCCAGATGTTGCACATGTGTCTTAATCTCATCTTGTCGGTATTATATACCATTCGTACACAAGATGCTCATAGTTATTTTTAAGGGGACATATCTTATCTCTAACTTTCCTTCTATACACCTGGGAAAAACTTTATGGGTTAGTTTTCGAATCCCTGGCAACTGAACTCAGTTCTGCCAGAGAACTGCCTCAAAAAAACTGAAAACTCTTATTTTTCAGAAACGAACTATCGGGATGAAGCATATTGCGCACAAGTTATCGGCTAGAGCAACGTTTCGCTCCTTGTAGAGTGAAACGTTGTTCTTGCGTCAAGCTTCACTCGGAGTGAAATATGTCCCGATAAAGTTTGGTCTACAATTTGCATCTTTATTTTTAGTTAAGTGCCTGATCAGCCTGGTCGCCACAGCCGGGCTCTAGATCTGGGCCTGCGGGCAGATAGCAGCAAGAGTCTGGTTGACCACGCAGGCAGCAGACAAACCTTGCCTCAGGCCGGGGGAAAACTGTAAGGGTAGAGTGAAACTCTCGATACCGATCACTGGCATGTAACAGGCATGTAATCGGCGTGTACTGTACCGGCTCGATACACCGATCTCCCGTTGAAATGTGTTTACACCAGGTAAGTCCTTCTCTTTTGGACCTTTTATTACCTACCTTCGCTATCTGCCTACATTTACACGGGTTCCATAGGCACATGTATCCTGCGTGGGGGAATTGTACCGTAGTAGCTGCTGGCGGTGGTGGGAATCGCGTTCCCACGAGGATTTTCGTAGCTTCCTCGCTCGTGTGTGATTGATGCGTCTGCTTGCTGGGTCTTGTACACATACAGACAGGCGGATAGACAGCCGCATATATACGCACACGCACACATACATACATGTACACACGTTCATGGAAACTGTTCGTTCACGTTAGTGTTTTGAAAGTTAGAGGAGGAGGAACCAGGAGGTAGAGCTCATCACACTGCCTAGGAAAGTTAAATAGGTAGCATGCTCACACCTAATTAGCATCAATCATCATTATCATACCTATGATATACCTTTGAAGAGTTTCGAGAGTTTCACTACTCTCGGAGCCCGGCCATGAGCTAGGCTCGTCTGGTGCTTGCCTGGTCAACCAGGCTGTTGCTGCTGGACGCCCGCTGCCCCACAGCCTGATTGATCTGGCACCTAGTGAAGATACTTGTCCAGTTTCCTCTTGAAGGCTTCTACACTTGTTCTAGCCGTGTTTCTAATATCTTCTGGTAAGATGATGAATACTCTGGGACCCCGGATGTTGATACAGTGTTCCCTTATTGTCCCCACCGCACCCCTGCTTCTCACTGGGTTTATTTTGCACTTCCTCCAATATCTCTCACTCCAGTATGTTGTTATGGCAGTGTGCAGATTTGGGACCAGGCCCTCGAGTACTTTCCAGGTATATATTGTCATGTATCTTTCTCTCTTTCGCTCCAGTGAATACATGTTCAAGACTTGAAGGCGTTCCCAGTAATTTAATTGCTTTACTGGCCCAATGCGAGCCGTAAACGATCTCTGTAATTGTTCCATTATTATTATAATCAAAGAAAGCGGCGTGTATCTGTTCCAGCTCTGATATTTCCCCTGCTTTGAATGGGGCCGTCAGCACTGAGCAATATTCTAAATGAGGGAGCACTAGCGATTTGAAGAGTGTCACCTTCTGCATTATTTCCCTTGTTTTGAAAGTTTTCAATACTCACCCCGTTATCCTCATTGCTGCCGTGATCTTTGTTTTATTATGGTCTTTAAAAGAAAAGTCAGCTGACATAATTATTCCCAGGTCTTTTACATCATCATCACCAGCATCATAATCATCATCACCAGCATCATAATCATCATCACCAGCATCATAATCATCATCACCAGCATCATAATCATCATTACCAGCATCATAATCATCAGCACAAGCATCATAATTATC
>NC_091356.1:8607492-8659992 GCF_038502225.1 Cherax quadricarinatus | reverse complement strand
AACAATAATATATGCCATAGTCTGGAACAATTCTTCCAGAATATTTAGCAGGACTCTTCTCTAGGCTGAGGGACTGACCACATCAAAACTACGTCTTCGAGGATGATGGACTGATTACTTTGTCTCTACAATTCCATTCTTCCGGTACCTCCTCTGTATCCGACTGAAGAAGCTTACTCTGTAGGCGAAACGTTTCGAAATAAAGATATCTTGATGTTATACATGTGTCTTACTTATCTGCTTTACATTAGGACTGAAGAAGCCTTTAGTGGCGTAAAAATTCCTGTAATAAATTTTCTGAACTCTTTGTAAGTATCTCTATCCACACATTCTTCCCTCTTGTGTCTTCAGCGATATTCATAACCCTAATTACAATCTCGCTTAAAAGGAGTGGAAGTAGTGGAAGTCAAGCAGATAAATATATAATAATCTATTGAGGAAACCTTGCTGATTATCCATCCATTAGGTGTAATCTCCGGCTCGTTATCCTTAACTGGCATAATGAATCATATTAGAGTTATCGTGTTCCTCCAGCTCCCAGCCCTCCAACTACGGTAACAGGGCTCGATTTCAAATGTGTCCTGTGTGTGTGTGTGTGTGTGTGTGTGTGTGTATCGTAAGGCATTGGGTGGAATGAGAGGGAGCTGATTTATGCCCAGTGATAACGTTCTCAGTGGGTTTTCAGTGCTAGTGCTATTGAACTATAAAGTATGAGGGGAAGAGGTTTTAAAATCGATGGGATGATAAAAAGAGATACAGTGCCATAATAGAAAAAAGACACCAGCAGGCAGATCCAGGGATGCTTCCAGTTTATGTGTCCCGTGGCTGACCTGCTCCTTACACATCCAACACTCTCCTGACTTCACGTAAGTTAACATCTTACTGTTCCTTGTCACCTGTTCTTTCGACTATATATCCTCGTGTTTACCATATAATTTATATAGACTTGAAAGAAAATTGTTCTCCAAGCGGAACGTCTCAGTTAAGTAACCTAGAAGGGTACTCACCCATTTGTGGTTACAGGGTCAAATCGCAGCCAGAGGTAGATTTCAAAGCGGTTAATTATCGATTCTCCGAGAGTTCATTTTTTCTCTTCTTCTTTTCCTTTCCTTCTACAATTTCATATCAAGATAGCAAGAAAATGTTAACTGCAGAAGATTTCAGTGATTTTGAGGTAATCGTTTTCCATGAAATCAGGGCTGTAGATTCTGTGAGGCTTTAGAGAGACCCAGCAGAACACCTTTCCTTGTTCTGTGAGAGGTGTTGTATGAGATCATTATGCTTTGTGAGGTGACGATACGTGCTGACTTCAGAGGAGTTGTTAGTTCATGTGTATTATGATGACAAGGAGAACAAAGAGTGCTTTTATTGTCCTCTTCCGTGGTGAACTTAACAGGAGGCTCAATGTCGCTGACATCCTCTCTAAGCAGGAAGAGATCATGTGTGTTGACCGCGATGACGAGGAAGTCTTCCACATACGCCATCCAGGATGTACCTGTAATGATGTCACGGAGTGACTCGGCATCAACGAACTCTATGTAGAGATTAGCAGGGACTGCGTTTCCTGGGGACTCACTGGCCATACTCGTTTGTTCCTTTTAAAGTTGGCTACCGAAGGAGAAACAGTTGTAGTTTCAAAACAACTCGATGAGATCAAACCACAAGAATTTCGCAGGATAGAGATAGCCTGGACTAGCGATGGTAAGTAAAGAAGCAATATTCAGTCTGGTTAGTTCCTTGTCAAGTGTGAGTGTGTTCCTGATCACTCGAGTGCCGTAGATGTGTTATTCAGATAATGCCAAGCAAATTGGAAAAGGATTTGCCAGAACTTCTACCAGCTTGCGAGGAGCGCTGCCTATTCCTGAGGCAACGGGTCCGAGAGGTTTCCCAGGCTAGTCGGCTTTAGGCGACTATGCATGCTTGCACGTCCTGGATTGGCAGGCAGCAGGTATGTAAACTTTCCTCCCAATTCAAAATGTTTGAAAATACGTCCAGACTTCTGAAGAAAAGTTTTTGTTAGCTGGTTGCCGTCATAAAAGAGATCCATCACTTTGTTGGTGTAGCTGTCAGTGCCCAAGATGACGACTCCTCTTCCCTTGTCAGCGATGGTAATCCTTATGCGATCATCATCCGCTGTCTGCCTTAAAGCTGAGACGGACCGCCTTGGGTTGGTGAAAGCGGAGTGTACCGTCAGGGCTGCGGTATGAAAGACCGGGTCGCAGCCCTTTTATAAATCGGAGCATTAAAAACGGTAGTTCTGGCAAAATTTCCTTCCGGCTTGCTTGGCGCTATAGGCAGTGCACATATCAGGTACTATAGTGATCCATCCAGGATCAGAGATACTGAAACACAGGACAAGACACTTGCCAGCGAGAATACTGTTGTGTTGCTCACCAGTGTCCCCAGAGATTTACTACTACTACCAACACCATCGCTCAGAACAGAGGCACTTCCATGATTTCAGAAATACCTAACATTCTACCTAAGCTTCTCCTTTCGGTCCAAGTAGCATCTCCCTTCGGCCCAAGTAGCATCACTACATAAACTCTGTTTTTCATTCACTGCATTCATGCTATAAAACTACCTGGTGGGCATAACCTCTCTTCAATCATAGTCCTAGTTACCGCATGTGCCTCTCTTACACACAGGGGGCACTAAACTTAAAAAAAAGTCAGTGATTTAAGTATGCGAGAGATAAGAGGAGATTGTTGAACTATAAATCTAGGAAATAACTCTACTAAGATCAATGAATAATCTACACTTGTAAAGGCGCTTTTATATCGATCGACTTAAAGCTATCTTTATATATGTATATATATATGAGTGGTGGAGAGAAGACATATGCACACGGGTCCAGATCGACGCTAGCGACGTTAAACAAGAGTTTCTCGGAAATTCTCATTGGACATACTGGTTGAATTCTCGACTTACAGTTCTATTTGTTCAATCCCTGCACGCGGAAGCACTTTGCATATCCTGTGTTTGTTTCATTACTGCAATGCATGTTAAGTGCTGTTTGCTCGGCATGTGTCATCAGCAGCCAGACACTTTGTCGGAGCCAAATTGAATAGGATTTACTGTCAGGAATGAATACAGAGTCACAATAGGTTAATTTGGACAAGCTCAAAAGGGAAAAATTAAATAGGAATGAGACAAGCTGTATCCAGTCCTTTGAAATGAGGTGCCTTGATGTTAGTGAAAGGCTCTTGATTCAAGGAATTTGAAGTGCCCTCCCCTTCCTCAGATGTACCCTCATTACTTCTCATTTCCCAGGAACTTCATGACCCCTGTGGATTTATCTCTTCCCTATGTATATAATAATTAATCCAATACATCTCATCAGCAAGTTTTTTCTTCGTCTCAGAATAACCATCAGACTTCTCACCATATTTTCACTAATTAAATGTTTATTTCCCTGGAAACTTAGATTAAAAAAAAATATTTCATATTTGCATTAGTGTAAAATTGATGTTAAAGATGGCTTTTGAAAGAGGAGAAAATATTATAATAATAATGTAAATAATATAATAATATTATTAATAATATATACTCTCTACTCAGATTTGATATATTTCGTCCATATTATGTTTACTAGTTTATATTGTAAGAGCTATAAATAGGCAACACGAAGAGTCATTATGTAAATTAGACACATGTGTCTAATTTTCTTGTCGGTACTGTATACCATTTATTATTATTATTAAAGATTAGCCGGTATTCTCCCGGCCCGGGCCTTTTCCAAGTGGTGGCCCGGCCTTGGCTCCCTCTTGAGGGAGTGTCTGAGACCCAAGTCTCCCATGGGAGGAGGCACAAGTACCTCCTCATCTTTGGGACCAACTGTCCCCAGGCCTAGCCACAAGCTAGGCCTCTTTGGTCTGCCATCCCCGCCCCAAGGGGGCAAATGGGAATGACAGTCTTATGAGCTAAAGGCTCGGGCTCAGGCACCTACCCTACCCTAGAAGGGTTAGGCATGGTGTCGATGACCCTGTATACCATTCATTTACAAGAGTCATTATATTAATGGTACTGAATACCGACTGCAGTGAAGACACATTATCAACAGTTAGGACAATCATTGGGTCATTAGCCAAAGTAATATTGATTAATTAAAGTAATGATATTTATCATAGAATGAGACGAAAGAATGGAAGTACCAGCTTAGGATTATTAACCCAGGAAAACCTGTGCGATTATTTCATTAGTGTGTTTTTCCTAAATTGTGGCCACAGCACTCGACGAACACCTAAGTACCCTGTTACTGCTGGGTGAGCACGGGCAACATGTGTAGGGAGACTTACCTATACTTTCTCTCAGCGTGGAAATCGAACCTGAATACCTTCGATTGTGAGCTGAGCAGGCAACCCTTGCTGCGTTTGTTGAAATAAATAGGTAGCTCGTGGCTCAGGTTCGGTATTAAGTGTAAACGAATGAACAGATCTTAAACCTGTTCTTAACCCCTGTTCACCTAGCAGTAAATAGGTACCTGGGTGTTAGTTGATTGTAGTGAGGTAACCTCGCCTGAGCAATCCTCACCCAACATAAAACAAACAAAAAATATCCTTTCTGACACTGACGATGGTAGATGCGAATGAAAACGAAATGTGTAACATTAGAACTGGCTCAAATTAGTTCTTCATAATTTACATCTTCTATTTTATACATTTTGGTGACCTTTGATAATCAAACATATAATTTTTCATTTTGTTTACGAGCCACTGGGGTGGTTATTTTCTCAGCATGATTATCATATATGTATATTTACCTCACCGAAGGCTAATTCTTTGGTTAAAATTATAGCAGTTCTTTTTTCCTCTTTAAAACTGTAACTCAGTAATAAAGATAATTTCTCCCAAGAAATTATTTTAAAAGTATTCTAAATATAATGAGTTTTATTCTATTACTTCTTAAAAATCAGTTTATTCCTAGTTGTATATTAATTATTCTTAGTAGTTTATTATTCCTACATATTATTGTAGAGCGAAACGTAGCTGAAATAAAATGTCACATACACAGCTTGCTCGTTTAATAGTGAAAAATACTATATTACGACGGTGTTCTTTGCACTCCCTGTCTAACAGGACGGAGTGACTCTACGATGATGTGACTGGACGGTAAACACTGCCAGGAACGTGATTATAAGTGACTGATTTTTAATTAGCTAATCAGTGTTAACTTTTGGAGCGACCAAACTTGAAAAAGTATAAACTGTGAGACGAAAAGAGGAAAGAGCGAGATATAGACAGTCTTACAGCTGTGAAAGTAAGTCAAAAGGATGAAGAACTGCATGTTTGATGAAGGAAAAAGATTTGCTAGGATGACAGAGCGTCCTATGAACACTGTGTCGGTGTGTATCGGGCTGTTAGTAGACTCTTACTGTTTAAGTACTCTTGTTGATGTACTCCTTTCGTATAAGTGCATGTAATGGTGATTCGCTTTCTATGTATGTTTTCGCAGATTATCCTTGTAAGTTTCCTTTGTTTTTAACATTTTAATTGCTTGAGTACTTGCGTTTGTGCGTGTGTGCTTCGTCAAACTACTTTTTTCCTTGATATGCTGTGCTACTTTCATTTTCTTACAGCAGTACAATGAAGACTCTCCTTGCTGATCTAGTAAACAGCTTTGGGGAGCTACCTTCATCTTTTTGAGGTGCTGCTAAATGTCCACTGAACTCTGGTAAACAGCCTCGACGAGAAGCTTTCATCTCTTGAGGACATTACATCCTTCAGCATCTTTTGAGTTACTACCGGGAAGCCACCACTGATCCCTCCTCTATCTGTCAGCCTTGAGAGGCACGTTCTGAACGTCGTTTACAGTTTGACAAGTAAACTTTCCCCAAAGAAATGTATCGTTTGAGCTTTTAGTTTAGGAAGGAGGAGACAAGCAAAATGGCGAAGGCGAATAAAATCCTGAGGGAGAATGAAAAAGATACTTGAGACTTGAGGAAGAATGAGAGAAATCCTTGGAGAAAAGAGGAAGGACAAGAAAAAGAAAGGCTTGGGTCCTGTCAAAGTACTTAAGAGATCTTTAGATTAGGGAAGTAGCACTGAGTTCTTTGGGACATGGGGGAATGCCATAGGCATTCTTTGAACATGCGGAGTGCCCGAAGCATTCTTTGAACCTAGAAAGTCTCAGAGACATTCTTGGGAAATACAGAGGGGCATAAAAGATCTTTGAGAACTGAAGAGAGGAACTATGAAGTTCCTGGAGCTTTTATGGAAAGGATCAGGTAGATCCTCTCTCACGTATTTTCCATCACGTCCTCTCACTCCCCTCTCCCCCAGATCCTTCCTCACATTCTCTCCATTACATCCTCTCTCTCTCTCACATCCTCTCCCTCACATCTTTATCTCTGCTACACTCACCCTTTCCCCAGTGGTCCAATTACCATGGTATCCCTCATATAAACAACAGCAATCATGGGTTCACAAGCGCATTTGGTGTAATAGCTTGATAGTTTCGGACTCTGGTCGTTAGAGGGTACTGTAACAGGCCTCTGGGAAGCGTTTCTGAAATTGCTTTGTAGTTGTTCCACACAAAAAAAAACGGGTTGCGGTTCTGCTCCTTGAATTGTGGTTGGCTGAAACAGGTTCCAGGGCTGGATAAAATGTTAATACCATAATGGCTTCGACAGCATTGCATTCCAGCCACGACATTGTGGCTTTAATTCGTTTCACTTTGCCATTATTATCTTTGCTTTAATTTGTTAAAGGTCAATGAGTGTTTAAAAAACTGCAGAAATACCATACGCCATTTTTGTCGACATTTTCTCCACTTTACCTAACGAATCTAATAAAATTTTAGGAGAGGCTGGTGGAAATCAAATAAATGAAGGGTGGTCTGTTTATCCTACACTGTCCAACGGCCTTTAACACTGTCCCCAAATTCTCAAAACAAACCTCATCACACTGTAATGCTGAAAACCATTCAAAGATAAATCACTGAAGGATATGAGCAACCCACCAGAGGAGAGATTAAAGACAGAGTACTCACAAACATAGATAACAGAGACACTCTCAGAGCAGCGCAAACGTTTATTTAGACATTAAAAGTCTCCTTGCAATCTAGGTGAGTTCAACGAGGAACTATGTCAATGAGGTACTATGGAGGCTCCAGCCTCCATAGTACCTCATTGTACCATTATTGCGTTGAATAACACTCATGGATATAAATATTAAATTTAGCTAAATAAAAATTGCAGAATGTGTCTTTCTATTCACTGCCGGAAGATATTTATTTATCATCAGCAGTGACATCATGCGTCACTGTTTAAGTACACGTTTTATAGGAAATAATTTCCCCCTCTCCTACTTACCTTAACCAGAGCCTCCCTATAAACTTAACTCTTTACCACATTAAAATAATCTACGACGTATTCCAGACATCAGCATCATCTACCACACTATTTCCCTATCCGTCCTACTGTATGTCTTTTCTAAATATATGAATACAACAAACGCATACTTGCTTTTATCTAAATATTGGTTACTTGTATGATTCAATGTAAACACTTGATCGACACATAGCATACGCTTCCTAAACACTTCTTATTTATTTACCAGTCCCTTAACTCTTTCAATAATAATTTTACCAATCGTTGAAATCTATTATTCTTACACTGTCTCTCCTGTCTATTTTCCGACGTCCCGTATTATTATTATTATTATTATTATTATTATTATTATTATTATTATTATTATTACTATTATTACTAGCAGTAGTAGTAGTATTAAAGCAATAGTTTATTAATATTATTATTTATGTTATTATTATTATTATTATTATAATTATTATTATTATAATTATTATTATTATGAAACGCCAATAGCACAAGAGTCATGCAACGCCTAACCGATGGAAGTCAGTCAGATCTGGTCCGAATAAGGGAGCGAGGTTCCTTCCTTGGATTACAAACTCTTCACTGGGCATCAAGGCCCTGCCCGCCCTTGATGCCAGCCAAGTGTGCGAGACGAGACCTGAGAGCTAAGGGTACCTGCAGGTAGTGCTATCAATTACTAAGGATGGTGTGGGTGCCGGTGGGTGCCGGTGGGTGCCGGTGGGTGCCACAGTTACTGTGGCTTCCTCTTTACTGAAGCTGTATGGTGACCTATAAGGGTTTAGCGCTTGTATTTAAAAACTAAATAATAATAATAACAATAACAACAATAGAAATAATAATAATAATAATAATAATAATAATAATAATAATAATAATAATAATAATAATAATAATAATAATAATAATAATGATAATAATAATAATAATAATAATAATGATAATAATAATAATAGAGCTTAGCTCGCTCCTGTGACCACAAAATATAATAATTCACTGTAAGAGTCAACCAACGCATTACTTTATGATGTATTTTCCCATTAATCCAGGCAAACCAAAAGTGAAAAAAATGTAAAACAGCGATGTGTCCCCTTCCTCTTCTCTCTCTCTCTCTCTCTCTCTCTCTCTCTCTCTCTCTCTCTCTCTCTCTCTCTCTCTCTCTCTCTCTCTCTCTCTCTCTCTCTCTCTCTCTCTCTCTCTCTCTCTCTCTCTCTCTCTCTCTCTCTCTCTCTCTCTCTCTCTCTCTCTCTCTCTTTCTGTCTCACTCTCAGTGCCTGCTTGTATCACTCCGCAGCTCAGAGAGACGTGGATAAGGTCATGTTGACTAGGGGCTCTCTGGTAAACCTTGAGCTTCACCTCTGTATCTGATCTGCAGATCAAAAGCTGTAAGAAGGAAAGTATATCATTGGCAGCATCTAAACACTAACAATAACATGATATACCCACTCGGCAGAGATGAAAATAACACAAGGACGGTGATCCCCACAAGCAAGCACAGTGATAATAGGTATCAGTGAACTAACACCACTCAAGTCACTGTAAATCCCGACTCTTGCAGTCATCGGGAGGAGAAGGAAGCTCTAAGCAGACTGCGCGTATCCTGAAGGAAAAAAAAGGAAGATAAAATTTATTCTCGCTAACACTGGGAAGAGAGGAAAGGAAGCGAAGGAAGCAAGAGGCGCATTTCTAGCCCTGCTTATCTTTCCTGGGATCCCCTTGCCAGTTTAGCTCAAGTGACCGTAATGTGGGATCCCGATGGTATCGCCCAACCTAAATCCTCTTCATCTCCGTTGTAATTGGTAAAGTTTTAGTCGCTTGTACAAGAGATCCCCATTAACCTCAAGTTAGACAAATCCTCCTAATAGTTTTATTTTTGTATTTTTCAGAGTGGTAAAAAGACTACATGCACACAGACACACAGACACACACAGACACACACACACACACACACACACACACACACACACACACACACACACACACACACACACACACACACACACACACACACACACACACACACAGACTATATATATATATATATATATATATATATATATATATATATATATATATATATATATATATATATATATATATATATGTATATATATGTAAACATATACATACATACATACATACATACATACATACATACATACATACATACATACATACATACATACATACATACATACATACATACATACACGAATGTCTATTGCCATTTCTCAGTAGTATTTTGCCCACGCAATTTTTTTACTTAACAAAACCTTTTACAGTACAAAAAAATAATCAAACAAAAGCTATTTTGCCACCTTAGTGGTGCATATAACAAAAACCTGACTCCAGTCCCTCCCCCACACACAAAATAAAGTTGCTTTACTATAAAGTTTAATTAAGTATTCTTGAAGTTACTTAATTATGTAGTAACGAGAATAATCAAGTCCTAATTACTCAGTGGAAAAAAAAATTAATGAGGTAAATACCGTGTTTACCCTCCAGCACTGCGGCTATTAGTGTAGTGCCACTTATATCAGTGTCCAGTGCCACATATCTCAGCGTCTCGTGCCACATATCTCAACGTCTCGTGCCACATATATCAGCGTCTCGTGCCACATATATCAGCGTCTCGTGCCACATATCTCACCGTCCAGTGCCACATATCTCTGTGCCCAGTGCCACATATCTCAGCGTCTCGTGCCACATATCTCAGCATTCATTCATTAACTACGTTTCGCTCACGCAGTGGATTAATTAACTACGTTTTGCCCAAACAGTGGCTTTACTACCTACATTTTGCTCACCTAGTGGCTACATTAACAACTTTTCCCCAGGCAGTTCCTTCACCGGCTGCGTTTCGCCAACGCAGCGACTTTATTTACTACTTTTCCCCCACGCAGTGGCTTTACTAACTACGTTTCTCCCACGCAGTGACTTTATCTCTTCGCGATTTGGCAAAGCCACTGAGTAAGAGAAATTGCCGAAAAAACTCCACTTTTGTCTGCTTCAAAAACAAAGGAAGGAAGCAAAGGAACACGTAACGACCATGACGCAAGTGTCGTAAGTCAAATATATACAAAAAAAAGTAAACTGATTCGAGATATGCACAGGATGGCATAAGTAAATTGAGGAAATTGTAATAGATGTTTCGTGGAATTAATTTTAGTTGCCGTTAATCTAAATGAGAGAAAAACGAAATCCCGTTCCGTGAATATTTGTAGTGTTAGAAAATATTGAAAGTATCAGATAGAAGGACCTAAGAGTTACGATGAATATTAAATATTAAATGAATATTAAATTTTCAGTGAAAGAACATATATAAGATTCTCGGATGCAACAGTGACGAATTATATAATAACTTTCAAATGTGTGGATGGAGAAATGTTAAAAAAATAATGTTTGTAACACGTATTAGGAAGAAATTTGAATGTGCAGCGGTGGTAGGGTGTCCAAACTTTAACAAGTGATAACTGATAAATTAGAAAATGCTCAGAGGAAAGATGCGTAATGGTTGGATCACTGATGCAAGATGATCCTGGAAGATTGTTGGGACCTTGGTGGATGATGGTCCTGGAAGATTGTTGGGACCTTGGTGGATGATGGTCCTGGAAGATTGTTGGGACCTTGGTGGATGATGGTCCTATAAGATTGTTGGGACCTTGGTGGATGATGGTCCTGGAAGATTGTTGGGACCTTGGTGGATGATGGTCCTGGAAGATTGTTGGGACCTTGGTGGATGATGGTCCTGGAAGACTGTTGGGACCTTGGTGGATGATGGTCCTGGAAGATTGTTGGGACCTTGGTGGATGATGGTCCTGGAAGATTGTTGGGACCTTGGTGGATGATGGTCCTGGAAGATTGTTGGGACCTTGGTGGATGATGGTCCTGGAAGATTGTTGGCACCTTGGTGGGTGATGGTTCTGGAAGATTTCTGGGACCTTGGTGGATGATGGTCCTGGAAGGTTGTTGGGACCTTGGTGGATGATGTTCTTAGAGATTTGCTACACATGTAGTGGAAGACTTCGAAGAACTGCTGGACATTTAGTCAAGGGACGTGACCATAGAGGACTGCTGGACCCTTGGTGAAGGCACATGATCGTAAAGGACTGCAGGACCCCAAGTGGAGGGACATGACAGTAGAGGGCTGCTGGTTCCTTAATGAAAGGAAAACTCGAAACATTAACAAGAACGTTTCACCTGCAAAGAGTCTCAGGCACAGTCAGCCCAAGAAAGAAACAATTTCATTTCTCTAAGAGCTTGCATCCAGAGTATATTGGCTGAAAGAATTGGCAGCTGGAGTGCCATCAGACGCTCCCATCACAGTTTGGAGAAGGGCTGTGCACCAATGGACAAGCAGATGCCGGTCACTAGGAAACTAAAGCGTTGGATGGCGCTTAAAATACGTTAGAAGACAACCTTTGGGTAGTCTGGGGAGAACGATGCTAAAACACCAGCTGGAACGAAAGAATAAGAGTCCCTTGAGAGCGGGATTTCGCTGCCTCGGAGAGGGCTACGTTCTTTTTCTAGCCCCTTCAAAAGAGGTGACTTGATACTCCCGAAAGGCTGTTGATTCAAGGAACAAAAGCTACCGTAACCTTCCATGGATAAAAGCTAATTGCTTCCCATTCCCAAAGTGTAGCATGACTCAAGAATATATTAATAACTTCGGTCTGGTAGAAACAAAAGCGAGGAATATTACACAGATAACTTGCACATAGGAGAGAGGAGCTTACGACGACATTTTGGTCCGACTTGGACCATACACGAAGTCACAGTTGGACCGAAACGTCGTGGTAAGCTCCTCTCTCCTATGTGCGGGTTATTTGTATATTGTTCCAGTCACGGTACTGTGCTTTTAGCTCTTTAAAATCAAGGAAAATCAAGACATCTGAAACAGAAGAGAACATGATATATCTTTACCCTAACAAATCATTTAAAGTTTAATGACGACTTTTGTAATCTTTTTTTTTAACATTCTTTAGCAGACGGAGGCTCGAGCATCCACCAGGCTTTAAGGGATAAAAGAGGTACAGTGCCATGCCGGAGCAATACACTAATAACATGCACCTTATTCTTCTAAGAATAGCTATGAGAAATACCCAGTCGCCAGTCCTTTGTAATTTATACATGGAATTTTCTTTTGAAACCAAACTGTAACAGAATGTTTCCCAATATAGCAAAATAATGCAGATATGTGACTGATATCCTGTAGTTAATGTCAAAGAATATAGAAATATATTTTACAACCCTAAAAAGAAATATAAACTCTTTTTCAACCAAACGTATGTTGATAAATTAGACACATGTGCAGCTCTTGGGTATATTTATTGAGGAAACGTTTCGCCACACAGTGGCTTCATCAGTCCATACGTAGGAGAAACTTGAAGAACAGGAGGAGAATGAGGTAATCAGTCCCTCAACCTTGAGTCGATGTGGTCAGTCCATCAATCCTGAAGATACCCAAGAGTTGCACATGTGTCTAATTTATCAACATGTCGGTTCTCTGAACCATTCATCTACAAACCTGTCAGACACTGCAACTTCTTGGGATCTTAATACTTAGGAATTCTTCGCTTGCCTAATTCTTGGGCACGACCTACTTCCACATTGAACAAATGTGACACCACCTATGACTGCTGCACCTCTCCTGCCATACGGTTTATAAGCTGCTTCTCTGCTCTTATGCCGTATTCTATTCAAGATTGATGGACTGAACACATCGACTCAAGGTTGAGGGACTGATTACCTCATTCTCCTCCTGTTCTTCAAGTTTCTCCTACGTATGGACTGATGAAGCCACTGTGTGGCGAAACGTTTCCTCAATAAAGATACCCAAGAGTTGCACATGTGTCTAATTTATCAACATGTCGGTTCTCTGAACCATTCATCTACAAACGTATGTTATGTCTACAGTATCATGAAAGCTTTCTTGATATTCCCAATGTGCTTAAACTTCAAGTTGTGTTTAAAAATCTTGAAATTATATTAAAAAAAAAGATTTGATTGAGAATTCCACCAAAATGCTGATGTCTGTGTTTATACGATTCCTTGCACAAAATACAATAAATTTTATTGTAGGAAAACTGAAAACAAGTCTTGAAATAAGATTACAGCAGCATAAATACAGCATTAGAACTTGGTAAGAGAGTAATGCTCTGTTTTACGAGAGATTTTTAACCTCCCCATTGATTTTCAAAAGGCCGAGAAAGTTTGAATAAGCAACCCAACAGCTGAACGAAATAGATTATAATCAAGATTTATAAAAATACTACTGATTACAATTTGATTATAAATCAAGGATTGTACAAATTAGATTAATCTATAATGCATAAAATCCGTGAGGATTATAAACTATGTTGACAAATTCCTGCTTGCCTGCCAAGTCACTCTTAAAGTTTACCTGACAAGTGACCCGACTGTAAACTTTAGAACAATGGAAATATATCTCCCAGGCTCATGAGTAAGGCCATGTGTGAGGTTACTTGTGAGGTTCCCAGGCTCATGAGTAAAGCCATGTGCGAGGTTACATGTGAGGTTCCCAGGCTCATGAGTAAGGCCATGTGTGAGGTTACATGTGAGGTTCCCAGGCTCATGAGTAAGGCCGTGTGTGAGGTTACATGTGAGGTTCCCAGGCTCTTGAGTAAGGCCATGTGTGAGGTTACATGTGAGGTTCCCAGGCTCTTGAGTAAGGCCATGTGTGAGGTTACATGTGAGGTTCCCAGGCTCATGAGTAAGGCCGTGTGTGAGGTTACATGTGAGGTTCCCAGGCTCTTGAGTAAGGCCATGTGTGAGGTTACATGTGAGGTTCCCAGGCTCTTGAGTAAGGACATGTGTGAGGTTACATGTGAGGTTCCCAGGCTCTTGAGTAAGGCCATGTGTGAAGTTATATGTGAGGTTCCCAGGCTCTTGAGTAAGGCCACGTGTGAGGCTACATGTGAGGTTCTCAGGCTCATGAGTAAGGCCATGTGTGAGGTTACATGTGAGGTTCCCAGGCTCTTGAGTAAGGCCATGTGTGAGGTTACATGTGAGGTTCCCAGGCTCATGAGTAAGGTCATGTGTGAGGTTGCATGTGAGGTTCCCAGGCTCTTGAGTAAGGCCATGTGTGAGGTTACATGTGAGGTTCCCAGGCTCTTGAGTAAGGCCATGTGTGAGGTTACATGTGAGGTTCCCAGACTCATGAGTAAGGTCATGTGTGAGGTTACATGTGAGGTTCCCAGGCTCATGAGTAAAGTCATGTGTGAGGTTACATGTGAGGTTCCCAGGCTCATGAGTAAAGTCATGTGTGAGGTTACATGTGAGGTTCCCAGGCTCTTGAGTAAGGCCATGTGTGAGGTTACATGTGAGGTTCCCAGGCTCATGAGTAAGGTCATGTGTGAGGTTACATGTGAGGTTCCAAGGCTCTTGAGTAAGGTCGTGTGTGAGGTTACATGTGAGGTTCCCAGGCTCTTGAGTAAGGTCATGTGTGAGGTTACATGTGAGGTTCCCAGGCTCATGAGTAAGGTCATGTGTGAGGTTACATGTGAGGTTCCAAGGCTCTTGAGTAAGGTCATGTGTGAGGTTACATGTGAGGTTCCCAGACTCATGAGTAAGGTCATGTGTGAGGTTACATGTGAGGTTCCCAGGCTCATGAGTAAGGTCATGTGTGAGGTTACATGTGAGGTTCCCAGGCTCATGAGTAAGGTCATGTGTGAGGTTACATGTGAGGTTCCCAGGCTCATGAGTAAGGCCATGTGTGAGGTTACATGTGAGGTTCCCAGGTTCATGAGTAAGGCCATGTGTGAGGTTACATGTGAGGTTCCCAGGCTCTTGAGTAAGGCCATGTGTGAGGTTACATGTGAGGTCTCGTTGATAGTGTAAGAAATCACGAGAGCGCTTGGAATATTGTTATTTTTTACTAGAGTTTTATACATTAAAATATCTCCTGTTTCCTTTGATCTTACAGTTACATACAGACTCACACTGCGCTATTCTGGGGAACAAAACTTCCCTCAATCCTTCAGTTGCAGCCCTGCAACATTGCAAAGCTCCTGATGACGCACTGAGAAATGTGAACGTACTTGAGCTATGTGTATATATATATATGCACACATACACAAACTTGTGTATGCGTATGTTCGTGTATACGTGTAGGAGCATTTTTTTGATACTTGCAATTTTTAAGGTAGTTTTTATTTTATTGTTTTAGACAACTGCAGTCTTGTGAATTAAAAGATATTTGTGAACAACGGAGAGCTTCAATGACATTGTTTCCTCGTTGAGACACGTGAATGCAAGCACTGATGTTACTCATCCTTCAACTCATTCTGTGCCAGAGAGCATGAATGCACCAGGTAAAGCATGGTGATTCGAGTACACCACTTCATATAATGAGCTGGCTGAAAGTAAAAAAATCTTGCATATTGCAAGTAAGGTATTCTGCCTGAATTATTTGTTGCTCATAGTTGTTGCCAGAGTTGAATATAATGAGTCTTATGCTAAGTAATATACCAGGCAATATTACTAGACAGTATACCAGGTAATATACCAGTCAATAATACCAAACAATATACCGGAAACTATATCAGGCAATATACCAGACAACAGTAGCAGCCAATATACTAGGCAATATACTGCAATAGTTCCAGCCAATATACCAGTTTCCCATTATATATATATATATATATATATATATATATATATATATATATATATATATATATATATATATATATATATATATATATATATATATATATATATATATATATATATGCAATAAGATCACAGTAAACAGGTGATTTCAGAATCGTGACTACTCACATTATCAAGGAACTATGAAAGTAAAGCATCAAAGGAAGCTATATAAGGGGTCTGGCCAGCACCTCACTATCAGATCCCACAACGGTTAAACACCTGACGCGCGCCGACCCAACTTGGATAGGTCCTTTGCACAACTCACCCACAAACTATTCTACCCAAGAAAATTTAAAAATTATTATTTGTCTAGTGTATTATTAAATTCTTCCCAAATTCTATTAATTATAAATGGATCTAATTTATATAAACCAAAGGAAATATTCATATTATTGTCAAAACTGCTTTTTATGAAACAAGATTCAATTACATTCCTGTCGACCATGGACTTGCTTGATACTACTTTCTCAACTTTTTGAAAATCAATTGGATGGTTAAAATCTCTTACATGAATAAATAGAGCATTGAAATCTTGTCCAGTTCTAATGCTATATTTATGTTGTTTTAATCTTAGTTCGAGATTTTTACCAGTTTGACCGTAATAAACTTTATCGCAAATTTTACAAGGAATCTTATAGACACATCCATCAGCATTTTGGGGAGAATTCTTTATCAAAAGTTTTTTTACTGTATCAAGATTTTTGAATACAACTTTAATATTAAAAGTCTTAAGAAGAGAAGGCATATCAACCAAATTTTCATGGTAAGGGAGAACCAACATATTTTTAGTTGAATAAGGCTGGTTGTTCCTTTTTGGATTGTAAAAAGTATTTCTAGCAACTTTAAAAAATTTATCAATTACATTTCTTGGGTATTTTAAATCATTACCTATTTCATAAATTTTGGATATTTCCTCATCTATGAACTCAGGACTACAAATTCGTAACGCTCTCAAAAACATTGATGAGAAAACAGACAGTTTGACTCTATCTTGATGCGAGGAATAATAGTGGACATAGGAACAGTTATTTGTAGGTTTTCTGTAAATTTTAAATTTGAATTCATTATTACCCTTAATAATTAAAACATCTAGAAAAGGCAATGAGTTATTTTCTTCAAACTCAACAGTAAAGTTTATAGAATGGGCTAAGCTATTTAATTTTCCAAGGAAATGGTGTATATCTACATTTTTGGGCATAAGACACAAAATATCATCAACATATCTGAATCATTTAGCTCTATTAGGGAGGATAGTGTTAAGCAACCTTGTTTCAAAAAATTCCATGTATAGGTTACTAAGAACAGGTGAAAGAGGATTTCCCATTGCCATACCAAACTTCTGAGTGTAAAACTTATCATTAAATACAAATTTTGCATCAACAATGCAAAGTTTAATAAGTTTAATGATAGTAGGAACTGGCAATGGTAAATCATAGTTAACGAGTTCTTCAGATAAGAAACTTAATAAATCATCAACAGGAACTTTCGTAAACAAGGAAGTAACATCAAAACTAACCATGGATAAATCAGAAAATTTTTCAAAGTTACAAAAGGCTTTTGCATTTTCAACATTATTAAGTTTTTTTGAAGTTGCAAAACTTAGGCCAAAACCTAGAGCAGCAGTTGTATATTTGTCTAAAATTTCATCTGATAAGTTAATTACAAAATTGTTATTAGCATGCTTTGTCCAATCACTATTTTCAATTAAAATGTCTAATTTTCTTTGTAGTTTGCTCTTGAGTTCATTACAAATTCTTCTGAGTTTATTATAGCAATGATCCAACATACTGTGTTTCCATTCTGATGGAATGGCCTGATTAAAAGAGTATTTTTTGTTTCTCAATATTTTGAATGCTTCCTTCTCCTGTATTTTAGTTATTTCAATATGTTTCTGAAGAATAATTCTCATAAAATCATCAAAAGGACGATCTCTCATGTCAAGGAGTCTATTGGGTAAAAGAGACTTGGGCAGAACTTCAAAAAAACTTAATAATGTTGAAATTGCAAAAGCTTTTTGTAACTTTGAAAAATTTTCTGATTTATCCTCTGATGAAATTAATATTAGTAAAGGAATGGTATATAGCTCTATGTTAAAACCAAACATTCCCAATTGCCCTCAAAGATTCTTTAAGTCTTATGATACACTTAATAACAATAAAAATTTGCGCCTTACTAAAGCAGACAAAATAAATGCAATAGTAATTATGAAAGAAAATGATTACCAAGAAAAAATGAATAATCTCTTAGATGATACTGAAACCTACTCTAAACTTAGGAAAAATTCCCTAGAAACCGTTAACAGCAATTTCAATAAAACAATAAAACTTCTACTGAAAGGCAAAGATGAATTAGTCAAACAATTTACTTCCACTAATCCATCTTTGCCTTACATGTATGGACTAATAAAAACACACAAACCAGGAAATCCAGTCAGACCAACTATTAGCTCCATAGGGTCAGTTTCATATAAATTATCCAAATGGCTTGTTGATATTTTGAGCCCTATTTTTGGCAAAATTTCTAACTTTAATGTTAAAAACAACATAGACTTGGTTGATAAATGAAGCTCCTTGACTGACTTAAATGATTTTAACATGGTTAGTTTTGATGTTACTTCCTTGTTTACGAAAGTTCCTGTTGATGATTTATTAAGTTTCTTATCTGAAGAACTCGTTAACTATGATTTATCATTGCCAGTTCCTACTATCATTAAACTTATTAAACTTTACATTGTTGATGCAAAATTTGTATTTAATGATAAGTTTTACACTCAGAAGTTTGGTATGGAAATGAGAAATCCTCTTTCACCTGTTCTTAGTAACCTATACATGGATTTTTTTGAAACAAGGTTGCTTAACACTATCCTCCCTAATAGAGCTAAATGATTCAGATATGTTGATGATATTTTGTCTTATGCCCAAAAATGTAGATATACACCATTTCCTTGGAAAATTAAATAGCTTAGCCCATTCTATAAACTTTACTGTTGAGTTTGAAGAAAATAACTCATTGCCTTTTCTAGATGTTTTAATTATTAAGGGTAATAATGAATTCAAATTTAAAATTTACAGAAAACCTACAAATAACTGTTCCTATGTCCACTATTATTCCTCGCATCAAGATAGAGTCAAACTGTCTGTTTTCTCATCAATGTTTTTGAGAGCTTTACGAATTTGTAATCCTGAGTTCATAGATGAGGAAATATTCAAAATTTATGAAATAGGTAATGATTTAAAATACCCAAGAAATGTAATTGATAAATTTTTTAAAGTTGCTAGAAATACTTTTTACAATCCAAAAAGGGACAACCAGCCTTATTCAACTAAAAATATGTTGGTTCTCCCTTACCATGAAAACTTGGTTGATATGCCTTCTCTTCTTAAGACTTTTAATATTAAAGTTGTATTTAAAAATCTTGATACAGTAAAAAAACTTTTGATAAAGAATTCCCCCCAAAATGCTGATGGATGTGTCTATAAGATTCCTTGTAAAATTTGCGATAAAGTTTATTACGGTCAAACTGGTAAAAATCTCGAACTAAGATTAGAACAACATAAATATAGCATTAGAACTGGACAAGATTCCAATGCTCTATTTATTCATGTAAGAGATTTTAACCATCCAATTGATTTTCAAAAAGTTGAGAAAGTAGTATCAAGCAAGTCCATGGTCGACAGGAATATAATTGAATCCTGTTTCATAAAAAGCAGTTTTGACAATAATATGAATATTTCCTTTGGTTTATATAAATTACGTCCATTTACAATTAATAGAATTTGGGAAGAATTTAATAATACACTGGACAAATAATAATTTTTAAATTTTCTTGGGTAGAATAGTTTGTGGGTGAGTTGTGCAAAGGACCTATCCAAGTTGGGTCGGCGCGCGTCAGGTGTTTAACCGTTGTGGGATCTGATAGTGAGGTGCTGGCCAGACCCCTTATATAGCTTCCTTTGATGCTTTACTTTCATAGTTCCTTGATAAAGTGAGTAGTCACGAAAGCGCTTGGAATTTCTCTATTCTTTCAGAGTAGTTGTTTTGCATATATATATATATATATATATATATATATATATATATATATATATATATATATATATATATATATATATATATATATATATATTTATATATATATATATATATATATATATATATATATATATATATATATATATATATATATATATATATATATATGTTATATATATATATATATATATATATATATATATATATATATATATATATATATATATATATATATATATGTTATATATATATATATATATATATATATATATATATATATATATATATATATATATATATATATATATATATATTTATATATATATATATATATATATATAATTATAAATATATATATATATATATATATATATATATATATATATATATATATATATATATATATATATATATATATATATATATACATATATATACATATGCATATATATATATATATATATATATATATATATATATATATATATATATATATATATATATGTGTGTGTGTGTGTGTGTGTGTGTGTGTGTGTACAGAACGTTCCCTACTGACGAAGATAGCCACTTCCCTGACGAGGAGACGAATCAAAATCTGCAAAGCATAGTAGCATGTGCAAACTGCCTGGTGGGTCCCCGGCACTGATTCACTGGCGTATACTAAACATGTCACTTGCAAAATTTCCGGCGAAAACGTATCCCTGTTTTGCATGCAAACACGATGCAGTATTACAATGCAAACAATGAATTCACTTAGAATTTGTTTTAACAATGGTTTTAGGATTACACTCTGGCCATGAGGGCAGCATCTGTCAGAGGGAGTGAGTGAACCCCATTGGGGGATTTTAGTGATGAGGGAGGATATCAAGGGGTGAGTGCTACCGACCCATGATGCTAAAATGTTTAGCAATGTTTACGAACATAGAGAGAGAGGGAGAGAGAGAGAGAGAGAGAGAGAGAGAGAGAGAGAGAGAGAGAGAGAGAGAGAGAGAGAGAGAGAGAGAGAGAGAGAGAGAGAGAGAGAGAGAGAGAGAATGAGAGAGTAAGCAAACAACAACTTCACTCTGACTGTACCATTCTCCAGAACATCACTTCATCCGAGATCATTTATTCCCTGGATGACTTGTCTGGAACATGTTCGTACTGTATAATGATACCTACGAAATAAAGTCAGTTGATCAAATGAAATTGCTGGCCCATAGATGACTCCAACATCATCCTGTTCCCCATTTGTATGTCTCAACAACAGGAAGTCTTTTAAATGAGCTGATGTAGGTAACAGTTCTTTTCTTATAAATAAAGTTAGGAATCCTTACCTAACCTCGTTAAACCCTATGTAAAAAAAATAAAGAAAATAATGGGTGTACAACAATACGGGAAAAACATAGCAAACTTTTTCCACCTACATTAAGGACTATCGTGCATTATCTAGGTGCATGAGTCACGGATGAAAAAGCGAGATAGAGAAAGACTGAATATTTCCCTAGTAATACAAAACCCCGCAGCAGTTTCACGCTGTGATTTATGGTGCAGTTAGAACTGCCATAGAGACAGCAGTGGCCTGAAGCATCAACATTGGCGTCAGCCTCACCACTGACTGGCTGCTAGGCTTCCAACTTCTTTGCCAATAAATATTCATAAAAATATTTTGTTGATAGGAAAACACTGTGCCAGTACGACTCATGCAACGCCTAATGAATAAGACGTAATCAGTTTTGATCCAAGGAAAGGATAACTCCAATTCCTTAGACCACGAGCCCTTCTACAACAACAAGGATTGGATTTAATCATACTTGAGAGCTTAAATATTAAGGAGCTTAAAGTTACCTATAAAATTATTTTGAATAAATAGTTTCATTACCCCTCTGTTTTGCTTGCATTTCTTGTTTCATTGTTTTAGTGTTGTTTATAGACAGTAATTTCTATGCTTGTTTAAGACCTGAAATTTATATTTGTGTGAGCAGATATTATGGGCTTTAGGTAATTCATGATTTTACGTTCTAAAGAATACAGCTTATTTCTCTAGCTAGTAAATACTTTCCCTCTTATACTCGTAATAATACTTTAGTATAGCGAAATTCCTTTTTATTATCTTTCATAAAAAACAGGAGATCGAAAACTAGTTAAATTTATATTAATTTAATATAGAAGCCTTTGCATCTTATTACAAATAAGATATTTAATACAAATAAAGATAAACTGTTTGGGTTCCTTAAAGTATGTATTGAGGTTGCATGGAACATTACTTTTCAAGTATAGTCTCTTATTTAAGACATATTAATTGACAATAACAAGTTAAATACTTTACACAGATCCATCATAACTGAAACTAGCACAGACATAGAACAACACTTCGTTCGGACAGTCTTGAAGCTATAGTACACTAGGAATCGAGTGTCTCCTCAGAGATACTAGGTATATACAGCAGAATAAAGTAACTGGACGCAATCCACTCAAGTTTTGACTTCTCTTAGCCCGTCTGTTACACAACTAGACGAGACGACCATGATCTAGTCTGCACTACACAGTAACTAGGGGATTTTGTTTTCTGAATACCGAGACCTTCTCTCAGCGCAGGTAAGACGCCCTAGACAATCCCACTTGAACCACAGGTTAGGTAGGGTCACCCCAGACGCCACAAACAAGCAATAATCTTGAATGACCCAATGACAGTTACTTATATATATCAATGGTACAACAACAAGACATATAATGTATATGGTTATGTGTGAGTGAGGTGAAAGTGTTGAATGATGATGAAAGTATTTTCTTCTTGGGGATTTCTATTTTTTTGGGTCACCCTGCCTCGGTGGGAGACGGATGACTTGTTAAAAGAAATGTATATATATTGCATATCAACAATTCAGTATCTTGAATTATTCTCTGCTGTCACGCTACCGTGTATTTATATGATTGTTTATAATACTATATATATACAATATATATATATATATATATATATATATATATATATATATATATATATATATATATATATATATATATATATAAATATATATATATATATATATATATATATATATATATATATATATATATATATATATAAATATATATATATATATATATATATATATATATATATATATATATATATATATATATATAATATATATATATATATATATATATATATATATATATATATATATATATATATATATATATATATATATATATATATATATATATATATATATATATATATATATATATATATATATATATATATATATATGTCGTGACGAATAGGTAAAACTTGCGATTTTGGCTTAAATAACAACGCTCTTCTTGCCGAATAAGGCATTCGAAAATTTTATTTCATTGTGTTTGTTTATTATTATTGTAAACTTATCTAAAATATGGTTAGTTGGATTAGGCTAAATTAAATTGCGCTTATTATAATAAGGTTAGTTAAGCTTTCTAAGGTTATTTTGCTAAAAAAATTATTATTTTTTACAATAACATAGATGAAAAAACTATATCTTTAAACGTATAAGTGAAATTTTAGAAGGGACTTAATTTTAAACGAGTTCTTGCTAAATGATTGTTTATAATACTATATATATATACAATGTATATATATATATATATATACATATATATATATATATATATATATATATATTTATATATATATATATATATATATATATATATATTTATTTATATATATATATTTATATATATATATATATATATATATTTATATATATATATATATATATATATATATATATATATATATATATATATATATATATATATATATATATTATCATTATTATTATTATAAACAATGATATAAATACACGGTAGCGTGACAGCAGAGAATAATTCAAGATATTGAAATGTTGATATGCAATGCAATGAATATTTTGAAGATGTGGCCTTTCTTACTTTCAGTGAAATTTACTTTTGTAAAAATGCACAAATATATATATATATTGTATGTATAATATACAGATACGCACATGCACCATAATATAAATACCAACTCAAGCATCACTACAAACTCAACTAATTTAAACTACATTTTAATCCAATGCAAAATGAGAATTCACAGTATTTTAGATGTATTAAGGCGGATGATTATTTAAAAAATGGAAAGTGATAAACTCCGTAGGAATAATACAGAACCAGGGAAATGGAATGAAATTAGGTATAATGCAAGTGGAGGGAAGATGGTCTACGTTCTTTGAGCCTTAATAAGACCTTTAAGAGTGTTAGGGGCCTTCTGAATGGTCATTCTATACAGAGAGGTACATAAATGGCAAAAAAAAGAGCGTTTTCATGTCATACGTGGGTGGATAAAGCAAAAATGTTTTTCTTCGTGCTAAGATGAGAAAGGATAGAAGATGGAAATGAGTTCGCACCAGAGATCGAGCGAGAGGAATTTATACAGGTGATACATTAAAGTGGAGTGTGGTGGCGGTGTGGGTGAGAGCCAAGTAATCTGAGAGATGTGATGTATCGGGGAAGTGGCGAGAAGACTCCAGGAGCAACACTATTCTGTCAGTGAGTGGATGGTGAGCCACCCTATTAGGAAATGGACAGCGGAGAAAGAGGACACTCGCATAAACCCTTCCCTATCAAGGAAAGAGGACACTCGCATAAACCCTTCCCTATCAAGGAAAGAGGACACTCGCATAAACCCTTCCCTATCAAGGAACGAGGACACTCGCATAAACATCTCTATCAAGGAAAGACACTTGTGTAAACACCTCCATATCAAGGAAAGAGAACACTTGCATCAACACCTACCTATCGAGGAAAGGACCCTCGTTCGATTCGGGTTAATGCTAGGAGCGTGGGTGAATCTCCTAGTACCTGCTGTCCCCTGTGCATCTAGTAGTAAATGCTTACTTACGAACTAGTATATGCCATACTAATTGAACATGTTGAGTTTTCCTGATGTAAGTATTACTATTATTATAATTATTATAATCAAAAAGAAGCTCTAAACTTACAAGGGTCATACAGAGCCGCTTCTTGGTTTAAGAATGACTATTATTCAGAATACGATATTCAGTATTAGTGAAAAAAGATAACTCAGTCACTATCAGTTATCAATGCTCTTATCGCCTCGATTTCACTATAATCTATCTTTTCGTTTAACTTTGTAAATTTTCTGTAAATTATGTTTCACTCTGCCTCCTCTTTATTCACATTCTGGGTGTCAAATATTTATTTTCATTTTTTTATCTTGTTTTCTTTCTACATTTTGCCGAGAGAAGAAATTTTATAAACTTTTTTTTTTTTTTTTTTTTTTTTTTTTGCTAATGTATATTCTAAAAGAAAAAAACCATTTCGTTGGTTGGTTGAACGATTTGGCTGGATGATAAGTTGGTTGGCTAGTTAGTTGGTTGGCTGGTTAGTTGGTTGGTTTCTTGCTAGTTAGTTGGTTGGCTGGTTAGATGGTTGGTTGGCTGGTTAGTTGGTTGCTTGGTTAGTTGGTTGGTTGGTTAGTTAGTTAACTAGTTAGCTAGTTAGTTGGTTGGTTGGTTAATCTGGCAAAAAACTCATAGACACACACCACCAATCTAAAATACTTTAATCCAAGATATTGGAGATAAAATAGATACTAAATATATATATATATATATATATATATATATATATATATATATATATATATATATATATATATATATATATATATATATATATATATATATATACATATATATATATATATATATATATATATATATATATATATATATATATATATATATATATATATATATATATATATATATATATATATATATATGTCGTGCCGAATAGGCAGAACTTGCGATCTTGGCTTAAATAGCAACGCTCATCTTGCCATATAGGACAAGTGAAAATTTGTGTATGCAATAATTTCGCCAAAATCATTCTAAACCTAACGGAAAAAATATATTTCACTGTGTTTGTTTAGTATTAAATTATTGTAAACAAATCTAAAATATATTTAGTTGGGTTAGGCTAAAATAAATTGTTCTTGTTATAATAAGGTTAGGAAAGTTTTCTAAGATTCTTTCGGTGCAAAATTATAAATTTTTACATCAACATTAATGAAAATAATATATCTTTAAACGTATGAGAGAAAATTTTAGAAAGGACTTAATTTTAAATGAGTTCTTGCTAATTGACCAGTTATATATATATATATATATATATATATATATATATATATATATATATATATATATATATATATATATATATATATATGTAGGTAGTAGGTTGATAGACAGCAACCGCCCAGGGAGGTACTACCGTCCTGTAATTGTTTTACATGATGGTAGGATTGCTGGTGTCTTTTTTCTGTCTCTTAAACATGCAAGATTTCAGGTACGTCTTGCTACTTCTACTTACACTTAGGTCACACTATATATACATGTACAAGCATATATATACACACCCCTCTGGGTTTTCTTCTATTTTCTTTCTAGTTTTTGTTCTTGTTTATTTCCTCTTATCTCCATGGGGAAGTGGAACAGAATTCTTCCTCCGTAAGCCATGCGTGTTGTAAGAGGCGATTAAAATGCCAGGAGCAAGGGGCTAGTAACCCCTTCTCCTGTATAAATTACTAAATTTAAAAATAGAAATTTTCTTTTTTCTTTTTGGGCCACCCTGCTATGGTGGGATACGGCCGGTGTGTTGAAAGAAAATATATATATATATATATATATATATATATATATATATATATATATATATATATATATATATATATATATATATATATATATATATATATATATATATATATATATATATATATAACTGAGATATATATACCTCCACATGGACATTCAATATTCCTCCCATTGCTCTGTTGCACATTCACCAAAAGAACTATATTCATCAGAATATATAAAGTTAGCCGTTTGTGTATATTAAAAAAAATAAACAGTATCTGATGACATCCTTTTTCTCTTGTGATTTAACTGGGCAACGATGCTTTTGAGCATTTCCAATGGATACAACTCTATAAGAAAGTCTTTATTCTGACGACATTTCGCTCGGCCCTTTTTTTTTTTTTTTTAGGGAAACGTTGTCGGAATATAGACTTGCACTGCAAACTCTCTCTTTACCGTTCTCTTGACAAATATTCGACATTATAGATACGCTCTCAGCGCCTTATTGGGACGGGGCTCCAATTTCCTCCCAATGCATCTCGAGACGTCTTCTGTGTGTGTGTTTTGTCAACTGTCTTAGTAGAAGCTATAAGAGGAATTGCAACTTTATGTCGAGGAAGTATAATATAATATAGCGGTAACTATAATGCGAAGTATAACAAAGAATGAAAGGAAGCATGATGTTCTATAACACGAGCCGTCAAATACCTCAGCAGATGTAATGTTCTATAACAAGAACTATAACAAGAACTTATATGAACTGTAATAACTATTTTAGAAACTATAGGAGGAATTACAGCATAATATATCAAGAATTATAGCAGGAGCTGTAATGTAAGAGGAGCTATAAGAGAACTATAAAAGGAATTATTGTAAGAAATATAACTCAATATAACAAGAACTATCAAAGAAATATGAGAGAAAAAATTATAGTTAATATGTTGAACATCAAAATGGTATAAAATACCGACAGGTTGGTAGGTAAGACACAAAGGCAACAGTTAGGCAACTTTATTCCGAAACGTTTCGCCTACACAGTAGGCTTCTTCAGTCGAATACAGAAAGTAGGCAGGAACAGTAGAGATGTGAAGACGATGTAATCAGTCCATCACCCTTGAAGTCGTAGAATTTGAGGTTGTCAGTCCCTCAGCCTGGAGAGTTCAGTTCCATAGTCAGGAACTGACTATTCGACTGAAGAAGCCTACTGTGTAGGCGAAACGTTTCGGAATAAAGTTGCCTAACTGTTGCCTTTGTGTCTTACCTACCAGTTAATATGTTAATGTTTATATAAAGATAAATGAGGGTGCTTCTGGGTTTTGCTACTTATACTCGTGAGGGAATTTGTACATCAGCTCCGTCACAGGTTAGTTACCCCAAGTGATGTGGAGGTATTTCTTTTTCTTCCCATTTTCTTTGCAACACAGGCTATATATATATACACAGAGAAGTGTATTTTTCTCGGCGTATAGACGCTAAGAGTTTAATCCAAATCTGGGGGAATTAACGTAGTCTCTCTAGTGGTGTAAAGGTTACGTGCGGCTTTAATGACAGTCGTGTAGTCGACCAACCAACCATTTTCTTTTATGTCCTCGCATCAAGTTACATTACAGTCTTGATAGCATAAACACACACTGTGTTTTTTGTCTACTTCTGTTAGACACAATGTTATTCTCTTCATCAAAATTTCGTCTGTTTGTAAGTTGCCAGCATTGGTTTCACTACGGTTCGTTAAACTAGGTAAGTTTGTCACTCCTTTCTCTAGTACCGTCTGTATTACAAAAAGTGCCTTATGTCAACCAATCGTGACGTCTAACGAGGGAGCTGACATTCTTGAAATATCACTATTTTTCTATGTGATTATATATCTATAAATAAATATATATATATATATATATATATATATATATATATATATATATATATATATATATATATATATATATATATATATATATATATATATATAATGGAAATCTTTAGCTCAAGGCCTTTCGCACTCTCTGGGTCGTCAGGCGCAATTCAATGCTAAAATAGCAACAGATAGCAGGATGAAGAGATTCTCTTTACCTCCGTCATAACTAAGGCTAAACTGAGCGCACTCTTGTGTGCTTTCTGTTAACGATGGCTCGAATACTTGTCATTTCCGTTTGCCGGGAAGTTGAAGATCATGAAGCTATGGATCTCCGGTGGGCAACTAGCTTCTTTCTTGAGGAAATAGAGGTCAAATGGAAGTTTCGGTGCCAGCCCTTCCCTGAATCAATCGACTAGTCTTACATCGCTCTGCACTGTCTGGTGACCCGGTGCATTTGGCCACAGCCCAGCGAGCATCAGAAAGAGGCTACGATTTTAAGGTCATGGCTGCAATATTGTTGCCTGTTTATTACCTCTGGGGTCACTGTTTTAGTAAATGTGTCAGCTTTCTCTTAGCTGGACTCGATGGTGGGATGGGAAATGGAGAGCTGAAATTTAATCAGTATTGTTTTAGTACTGCTAATAATCAGTCTTCATTGTCCCTAACCATCGCTCCGGCATCTCCTGACTCGCACAGGCGATGTACAAGTCATCCTTTCGATACCCAACAACACTCCTCTCTCTTTCGACAGTCATGAAAGTATTGGCATAAAAAAGTTTCTTAGCCCTCCACTGCATCATTATCTAGTATGTTATATCATTTTATGAGCCTCCACTTCTTCATTTAACAAGTTTTTTTTTATATATAAACTCTTCTCATTCTTTTCCTTTGGAATTTCTCATGAATATAAAGGTGTTCGGCCGCAAAGTTTCACATGCTTATAAATATTTAAACTAGCAATTTCTCCGGTAGCATTTTGAGGCAGAAGATCATTGCTTAGGGAAGCTTGCTCGCTCGCTATCCTGCGCGCAGGAATTTCCCCATGGACAGCCTTCATGGTCTTTTGACTTATCCAGAGTGATTAACCTATGTTATTGTCAATACATCTATGACTTCTGTAAAAAGAAAGATGCTTCATTTTATTTATAGGCAAAAAAGGAAAAATTTTAAATAAATTTTGAATTATTCTCATTTTTAACTTTAAATTTAGCTAAGCTTACCAAAGAAACGATTTCATGCCTATTTTTTTTTGTTGCAAAAACATTAAAAATGGTTTACAAAATATATTGTCAATGATTATGATGAAATTTATAAGAAACTGCTATGTCGTAAATTTCTTGGCGTGACTACATTCAAGGAGAACCACCTGACAAGGGTCTTTGTCACACGAAGACCCGTTCAGTGGTGCTCTTGATATTACGACGGAGGCGCGGACAAAACACGGTATTGTTTACTCACATTGATTCAAATGCGGCAGCCATTGGCCCTATGTCCTACTAACGAGGATGCTAATGTATAAGTTAGGGGACCATAACCCTGCCACGACTGTCATAAAATGACATGTTCAGCGGCATAAGCACTGTACATCACTGAACTAGTACAAGAGTGACAACACACTGTAACTCGTTTAATAATCAACTGAACCAGCACAACAAGAGTGACAACACAATACAACTCGTTTAATAATCAACTGAACCAGCACAACAAGAGTGACAACACAATACAACTCGTTTAATAATCAACTGAACCAGCACAACAAGAGTGACAACACAATACAACTCGTTTAATAATCAACTGAACCAGCACAACAAGAGTGACAACACAATACAACTCGTTCAATAATCAACTGAGCCAGCACAACAAGAGTGACAACACAATACAACTCGTTCAATAATCAACTGAGCCAGCACAACAAGAGTGACAACACAATACAACTCGTTCAATAATCAACTGAGCCAGCACAACAAGAGTGACAACACAATACAACTCGCTGAATGATCATCTGAACCAGCACAACAAGAGTAATAACAAACTGCAACTCGTGTAATGATCAACTGAATCAGCAAAAGAGTTACAATAAACCGCAACTCGTGTAATAATCTGTAAGAGAATCATCTAAGTTGTTTATGTCAAGAGGAAGACACTACAGCAGTGGTCTGAGTGTGTCTGTATACTAAAAAACGTAAGTTTTGAAATTCCTCATTCATCAGCAAAATATCAAAATGGTTTTGATAATAATAATTTCTAAAACGTTCCATTTATATAAATGCGAATAAGCTCGGTGAAGGCCATGAGGAGAGAGGTGTTAGTGCTCGCTGGACCAAGGGCCTGAATCATCAAGAGGGAGCAACCCAACTGTTGGTGCTAGCCCAGCCAGCGTTCCTGGAGAAAGAATTGCTCATTACCTCCGCTGGATGACACTTGAGCCAACAAAAGTCACCACCGAGTACTTGACAAGAGGTCTCTGAGGAGGTCTGCATTTAAATGCTCTAACTCATGTATTCACGTGCAATCAGTGGGACACTTGTGCTACAGTAGATGTTGTCAATGTTTGGTAGGAATTTTCGTGAAGTTTTTCTGTGAGTGAAAAGTGAGCGAAGGAAGTTAATTATTATTTTTATTGATGTGAAGTGTTATATCCTTGTGAGCTTTTTAGTGCAAGGAGTGGTGGAGGCTTAATCCTTCGTCCGCTGATAGTTAAATATACTACATAACTGTACTCTCCCTTTACTAAGGCAAATCAAAAATATAAACCACTGAAAGGTATTTTTTTATTTATATTGTAAATATTAAACATGAGATTACAATTGAGAACAAACCTAATGATTACAAATTATTAATGTTATTTTCATAGGTAAGGATCATACTGCACCTGGGAAATGCGGATAAGGTTTGACCTATGGAAGGGCAACTCCATTTACTTACGTCAAGATCCTTTAACCTTAATGAAGGCAACGCCCTTGAAGTGAATACAGAGGTAATGAACGCCTGATATATCAACCAGTTTGTGAATATGTTGCTCTGGAAGCAAAGGAAAGTATGACTCGATTATTAAGGAACAACACACCCACAAGTGAAAATGCCTAGAAGCTGCTGTGAATGGCACATCCGATTCATCAACACAAAATAAGTGTAGCTTCATCATCTCCAATATACTAGCACAGATCCTCCCAAAGCCACAGTTCCATTGTCATTTGCCATCTTTGCATTCCAGTATTCATCTACTACTACTACTACTACTACCTTCTAACAAGCCAAACCTGGACTTCTCATTTTACGCTCTTTGTAAATCCTCTGACCTTGTTATTGGTACTGGACTGACAAAGCTCCTGGAAAGTTATAATGTCTAATTCTTTGCACATGTGTCCATTTACTTAATATATTGTATGAATTTTTACCAGACATAAATTAGATCACAGGGATGAGGAATAAATATAGCACTGGGAAAATGGATAACAAATAGAACCCATGAGAGACAGAAAGCAAGAAAACAAAAGGGATAGTGGACTTGAAAGCAAGTGAAAGGCAGATTGAAAGGATTGGGATAGGAGAGCAGAAAGAAAAGACAATGGAAATTCAAGCAAGTAAGGGAAAAAGAGAGGAGAGACCGGAAAATACTTGAAAGAATAAAAAAAGTGAGGGGAAAGGAGAAAGAGAGAGCGACGGAAAGAAAGTGTATACCCTTTACGGCTCCCAGAAAGTAGAAAACTCAAGGTAGACGTAGCAGAAAATATTGATTCTTTACCTGATTAGGACGCAAGGCGACTGTTTAGGTCGATCCGTCCTTAGGTACAACAAGATTCTCATCAGGTCAAGCCCTGGCAGCGCCCTACCACCTTTCCATCCGTAAGGTCAGATCACCAGGCCAGCAAGTCAGGTTAATTCACCAGTCCAGTTCACCAGGTTAATTCACCAAGTTAGGTCGCTCCCATACTTCATCAGTCACAAGATTATCTTACCAGAGTTGGTTGTTAACATCGTCAGTAAACAAGATTAGAATGGCAGGTTAATTCATTCACTCTAGCACCTTCCAAATCAGGTCACAAGGTCAGGTCACGTTGCATCAGGTCGGGTGAAGGCCACAACGTAACTATACAACGTAAAGTTACCCATATTACACCATAACGGTTCATCATAAATATTTTGCTAGTGTCAGAGTCAAAACATCACTGCGTTTCGCCAGGTCCGGTCAAACTATAGTCATCATGTTTCGTAGTTTTTTTTTTTCATTTTAACCAACATGAAAAAAAAAAATTCAGTGCGAGCAGTCATCAGTTTTCAGAATATTTATAGATACACATAGTTAAAAAAAACTCTAACATCAAAATTACTTTGTTTGAAAACACGTAACCTGTGGAATTTACTGAAACCTTTCAAATGTAACATTCTGAAAACTTTAGTTAATTGACTTTTATAAATTGTATCAAGGTTAATTTATGTTAGGTTAGGTTAGGTTAGTATAGGTTAGTATAGGTTAGGATAGGTTAGGTTAGGTTAGTATAGGTTAGTATAGGTTAGGATAGGTTAGGTTAGGTTAGATTAGTTTAGGATAGGATAGGATAGGTTAGGTTAGGTTAGGTTAGGATAGGATAGGTTACGTTAGATTAGGATAGGATAGGTTACGTTAGATTAGGATAGGATAGGTTACGTTAGATTAGGATAGGATAGGTTAGGTTAGATTAGGATAGGATAGGTTAGGTTAGGATAGGATAAGTTAGGTTAGATTAGGTTAGGTTAGGTTAGGTTAGGTTAGGATAAGATTAGGTTAGGATAGGTTAGGTTAAGTTAGGTTAGGATAAGCTAGGTTAGGTTAGGTTAGGCTAGGATAGGTTATGTTACGTTAGGTTAGGATAGGTTAGGTTAGATTAGGATAGGTTAGGTTAGATTAGGATAGGTTAGGTTAGATTAGGATAGGTTAGGTTAGGATAGGTTAGGATAAGATTAGGTTAGGTTAGGTTAGGATAGGTTAGGTTAGGTTAGGTTAGGTTAGGTTGGGTTGGGTTAGGTTAAGTTAGGTTAGGATAGGCTTGGTTAAGTTAGGCTAGAGAGATGTATCATAATCTACACCTGGAAGATTATGGAGGACTGGTCCCTAATCTGCACACAGAAATCACTCCATACGAAAGCAAAAGACTCGGCAGGCGATGTAACATACCCCTAGTGAAAAGTAGGGGCGTCATTAATACACTAAGAGAAAACACAGTAAGTGTCCGGGTCCCAAGACTGTTCAACAGCCTCCCACCAGCCATAAGGGGAATTACCAATAGACCTCTGTCCAACACAACACTGCCTCTTCCGACTCACATCGACTTTAATTAACGATAACTCCTGTCCATAACGAACCCTCGCTTTCTCTTACCACTGTATTATTTTTCAAAATGATGTCTATTTTGCACAGAAATATCAGAAGATTCAGGGAGATCCGAGGATAACTGAAATTACTGATTTTCCAGTTTTCTCCTGTATGCATTTGTCTTAAAAATCCTAAACTAAAGCAATACAGTTAGTCTTCCTGCCTCTGATTATACGTTTTTACATTTACCAGACCACCTTCCTGACGTAACCTACAATGAAAGCTCACTCCTGGGGTGAAATGACATCCCGCATTCACAAATTTTGTTTCGTATTTCTTTTTTTTATACTGTAGTCAGTATTTCTCTAGATAAATGTACACGGTCTGCTGTCTGTTTTCGTCCCTTATGTCCCTTCTCAACATCCAGTACATAAGCCCTATTTTCATCATCACCTATGCCACTCCTATTAAATGATTTTAACTCATGTTCTGAAGAGGGTCTCAGCATGGCTCTCGCAGATTAATTTGTTTTCCCACCCACTTATCCATCAAATCTTAAACACTGGTATTCCTATACATCTACAGCGGTAAACACGTACGCTCTCATATATAAATCTGTCACCACTTCCTCCACATCTCTTGATTTCGATTGGACAGTAATAAATGATCTCCACTGCAGCTATTATTTTTTAATGTTGATTACCTCTCCTTACACACGCCAACTCCCAAACTTGCCCAACATCTCACATATCTTTGTGGCAGTTCTAGAGTGCGGGTTGGGTTCTCTACACTCTAGACTTCTCTTCCTAATCTCCTGAGTCGTCCACCTACACTGGCCATTTCTCGGATTACGGGTCAAAATTCACAAAAGTGTGAAAAAAGAGACATGTACAGTTCAGGACATTTATTAGAGGAAACGTTTCGCCACGATCGGTTTCTTCTTTTCAAAAAATTGTTTTGCTTTTTGAAAACAATTTTCAAAAACGTATTTTATTTGCAGTTGTTTCATCCATTTCAACTCATTATTCCTCAGCTTATATTTCTCTTCCTTTTTCACCGACCTATCTTCTGGTCTTCTCCCCATTTTCCAGCTCATTTGTGACTTGACAATGGTCCAAGTCAGGTGGAAACGTCGCCTGAAGTTTCCTCTCAAAAGAGTAAGCCGTGAATGATCTAAATAAATTAATACACTGTATGATACTCTTTCATGGTAGACAATGAAATACAATAAGCGTTTATCACCAGTTTAATTCCTGTACCTGCAAACTAATCAAAACAACAACTGCTTGCGTTTAAATTCAATTAAACTCATGTAAATTAATCGAGTGTTCTGAATGAGTATCCGTGAGTGTATGTTGTGTGTGGGTCACATAGCTCTTGTGATTTATGTTGTGTGTGGGTCACATAGCTCTTGTGATTTATGTTGTGTGTGGGTCACATAGCTCTTGTGATTTATGTTGTGTGTGGGTCGCATAGCTCTTGTGATTTATGTTGTGTGTGGGTCGCATAGCTCTTGTGATTTATGTTATGTGTGGGTCACATAGTTAATGTGTTCTATGTTGTGTGTGGGTCACATAGCTCATGTGATTTATGTGTGTGGGTCACATAGCTCTTGTGATTTATGTTGCGTGTGGGTCACATAGTTCATGTGTTCTATGTTGTGTGTGGGTCACATAGTTCATGTGTTCTATGTTGTGTGTGGGTCATATAGTTCATGTGTTCTATGTTGCGTGTGGGTCATATTCATGTGATATATGTTGTGTGTGGGTCACATGGTTCATGTGTTCTATGTTGCGTGTGGGTCATATAATTCATGTGATATATGTTGTGTTTGGGTCACATAGCTCATTTGTTCTCTATTATGTGTTAGACATGTAATCCATGTGATATATGTTATGTGTTGGTCACTTAATCCATGTGATCTATGTTGTGTGTGGGGGTCACATAGTTCATGTGATCTATGTTGTGTGTGGGTCACATAACTCATATGATCTATGTTGTTTGAAGGTTTCATAAGCAAGGTTATCACTCAACATACATTACATAACTTTTGTGAGCTAAGATGTGTATGGAGTCTGATAACATAACTAATGTGATCTATGTTGTGCATGGCTCACATAACACATGCTTTGTATAGTGGAGTCAAATAGCTCACGTGATGTGTGCTGTGATAGGATCAGTAACACGCCTTATATGGCTTGTGTTGCGAGTCATATAACTCATGTGAGCTATGTTGTACAGGGAACACAAATCTCTATTGACTTGTATTACATTAGTACATAAAAATTCATATATACACTGAAAACCGCTCACAAAACTCATTCGTATGCTTGCTTGCCCACGCACACAGTTACCCACACACACTGACACTCTCGATCACATATGTTTACACACTAACAAATACACACGAATTCACATACACGCACTCAGGCACACACAAACTGACAGTCATGCACTCACACACGCTACTGGTAATTCATTATGTAATCCACTTCAGTTACTTGTTTAAATATTAGTTATTAAAGACGTACATACATGATGCGCACACACACACACACACACACACACACACACACACACACACACACACACACACACACACACACACACACGGACATGGACATGGACATAAATTCTGTTTCATTTACATAGATAAAAATTTTAGATAATTCATGAGCGCTATTCAACAACACCTTAGATGGTTGCTTCACCTCATGTCAAATTACTTACTGCCTCATCCACACACATTTGTTTCTCCCTCCTCCTTACACATCCAGTTACTCCCTGTTGCGAATAAGAAATTTTTTAAAGAACTTCAGAATGTGGCCTGGTCTCAGACCGGGCCGCGGGGGCGTTGACCCCCGGAACTCTCTCCAGGTAAACTCCAGGTTACCATTTATTTCTTATGCAACAAGATTTTTGGATCCGAGTTATTTAAAGTTTTAGAGTCTAGGGGAAATAATTTCAACTGGGAAACTCCATAGAATAATATTCAAATTTATTAAAGTATTTAAATACAATACTTTATCTTCTCTTTGTAGTTAATGTACTTAATACTTCGTACAATAAATTTACCATATACATTTAGTTCAAAATCATGGAAATGTCACATTAATAAGGAAGTTTAATTATTCTTCCTGTAATTCAGTCTTCAATAACATTTACGTCTTTGTCTTAACAAGACTGTAAACTCAAAATACAAAAGGTACAAGACTTAACAAGACCTTTGAATCTGGCCGTAAAGTATCTCTATGGATTACTGAACTGACCAAGAATATAAATATCAAAAGAATCTTTCAGAGTAATGAGGAACAAAGTGAGTCAGCTCTAGAGTCCAATTCTCAAAACCATTCAAACTGTACACCGTAAGAGCCAATATACGATCAGTTGTCAGGGCTAGAGCAGGGAGTAGACTGACTACTTGCCAGTCTGTTGACGCGTCGTCAGGTTGGATCACCTGACCCAACGTCAGTCAGCTGGACATAAACAATTGAACAATTCACCGGATGGTTCCGAGACTTAAACTCTACTCTATATACACAAGAAATCCTACCTAACAATAATAATAAAATAATAGTGATAATAATAAAATAGTGATAATAATGATAATAGTGAAAATAGTGATAATAACGATAATACCATGGTATTTTTCATATATTAACAGATAATAATATAACGCCGAAAGTCTCTATTTTAGCTATAAACGGGGACTTTCGCGTTATAATATTAAGTGATAAACATATTCTCTTACAATAGTTAAATAACACAGGATGACCAATTTCGAAGATATAACACTCCCTATCTGACTCACGAAATCTCTGACTTCCTTTCATTACGTACGTTTGCGAACGCAATAAAATATTACCCCCAAGAAGAGGAGGTAGTAGTAGAACTACTACTACCTCCTCTCGTTCTACCACTCCCGGCCCATTACCTCCCTCTTTCCAATATCTGCAATATTCCATCTAACATCTCACCGAACTAAATAACAAAAAGGCACAATACCGTGACTGGAACGATACACAAATAACCTGCACATAAAAGAGAGAAGCTTACGACGACGTTTCGGTCCGACTTGGACCATGTGACTTTGTCAATGGTCCAAGTCGGACCGAAACGTCGTCGTAAGCTTCTCTCTTTTATGTGCGGGTTATTTGTGTATCTCACTGAACTGTCAGCTTCATTTGGTCTCTAGGTCTCTAGGTTTCCTCATTTAATTTATTTTTACAATTGAAATTCTTATTCTTTGTTAAATTTGCTTTTAATAACTTAACACACATCTCTTTCTCCTCAACACTATTTGCACCTTCAACAACTTAGTTTTTGTCACCTACTTCTTAAATGTAAGCGTATACACTTTATTTTCCCATTCTTTCTCCGTTCTGTTTAAGGTGCTTCAGCAACGCTCTGTAGCACTGAGGTCAGCACTGGCCCCTCTGTAGCACTGAGGTCAGCACTGACCCCTCTGTAGCACTGGGGTCAGCATTGACCCCTCTGTAGCACTGAGGTCAGCACTGACCCCTCTGTAGCACTGAGGTCAGCACTGACCCCTCTGTAGCACTGGGGTCAGCAATGACCCCTCTGTAGCACTGGGGTCAGCACTGACCCCTCTGTAGCACTGAGGTCAGCACTGACCCCTCTGTAGCACTGAGGTCAGCACTGACCCCTCTGTAGCACTGGGGTCAGCAATGACCCCTCTGTAGCACTGGGGTCAGCACTGACCCCTCTGTAGCACTGAGGTCAGCACTGACCCCTCTGTAGCACTGGGGTCAGCAATGACCCCTCTGTAGTACTGAGGTCAGCACTGACCCCTCTGTAGTACTGAGGTCAGCACTGACCCCTCTGTAGTACTGAGGTCAGCACTGACCCCTCTGTAGTACTGAGGCCAGCACTGACCCCTCTGTAGCACTGGGGTCAGCAATGACCCCTCTGTAGTACTGAGGTCAGCACTGACCCCTCTGTAGTACTGAGGTCAGCACTGACCCCTCTGTAGTACTGAGGTCAGCACTGACCCCTCTGTAGTACTGAGGCAAGCACTGACCCCTCTGTAGCACTGGGGTCAGCAATGACCCCTCTGTAGTACTGAGGTCAGCACTGACCCCTCTGTAGTACTGAGGTCAGCACTGACCCCTCTGTAGCACTGAGGTCAGCACTGACCCCTCTGTAGTACTGAGGTCAGCACTGACCCCTCTGTAGCACTGAGGTCAGCACTGACCCCTCTGTAGTACTGAGGCAAGCACTGACCCCTCTGTAGCACTGGGGTCAGCAATGACCCCTCTGTAGTACTGAGGTCAGCACTGACCCCTCTGTAGTACTGAGGTCAGCACTGACCCCTCTGTAGCACTGAGGTCAGCACTGACCCCTCTGTAGTACTGAGGTCAGCACTGACCCCTCTGTAGCACTGAGGTCAGCACTGACCCCTCTGTAGTACTGAGGTCAGCACTGACCCCTCTGTAGTACTGAGGTCAGCACTGACCCCTCTGTAGCACTGAGGTCAGCACTGACCCCTCTGTAGTACTGAGGTCAGCACTGACCCCTCTGTAGCACTGAGGTCAGCACTGACCCCTCTGTAGTACTGAGGCAAGCACTGACCCCTCTGTAGCACTGGGGTCAGCAATGACCCCTCTGTAGTACTGAGGTCAGCACTGACCCCTCTGTAGTACTGAGGTCAGCACTGACCCCTCTGTAGCACTGAGGTCAGCACTGACCCCTCTGTAGTACTGAGGTCAGCACTGACCCCTCTGTAGCACTGAGGTCAGCACTGACCCCTCTGTAGCACTGAGGTCAGCACTGACCCCTCTGTAGCGATGGGCTCTGGTTTTTCCCCAAGTGCTCAATAAATATTCGTCTCTTCTTCTTGAGCTCACCTTCTCTCATATACAACTGACTTGATTCCATTTTCTCATTCCTACTCAACGTCTCCTCCCGATTAACTTTATTTCGCACAGTGCTTGGACAGCTAACTTATTTTTCAGTCATTATATTAAGAATCAGTTCTCAATTAATATTTGTACTGTACCACAAACTTTCAAGCAACGAAACTTTAAGACTTTATCCTTATAGCTGCTGTTTCCCACCAAGGTAGTGGGGAGAAGAGAACGCATTTATTGTTGCATACACAGCATCTGTCTTTCATGCTTTCAGGAGGAACACTGGGTAAGCAATGCAGCGATACACTGGAACACCTCTCTCCGTGATACAATGTTATTATTAATATTATTATGAGCAGGATCGATTCTCCTTCTAGTCACGAGACAGAATATCTCGCAGCCATGCTTTCCTCGGAAGAGACAATAGAAACATTTATATAGTCGTATAACTACTATTTGCCATAGATTAAATCTCTGAGTGCTTTTAAATCCACTAACAAATCCCCACCAATCTCACCCTGTGTCAGCAGTTTCTACCTTGTTATTCCTGAAGCCTTACCTGACGTGGGTGAACGCCCGGCTTCTCCCACCTTGACTGGAGTATGCTTACAATGTCCTGCGCTGAGAGAGGTTGCAATTTCTGCTGCGGGAGACTGTCGCATCACCTCGAAGCACCTACACACTATTTTGGCCCAGAATCTAATCTGGCTTGGGGAGTGACACTGTGTATGCAGAATAAGATACTCTGCTCCCAGAGTAGCACACCGATGTTGTCTCCCACACCTCCACACACGTTTACCCCCAGTGGTAAACTATTTCTGTCTGCTCTTCCACACATTTCGCTCACAGGTTAGTTGGTTAATGGGGTTTTACACTTATCGACTACACTAGGGGTATTAAGGCTGCACGTAACCATCTCGCCAAAAACAAAAATATATACACTGAGGGAAATATACATCTGGATGTATATATATTATGTGGTACACTGGCTTTTGCTGCGTTTGCCTACCGTGAGTGAGCTGACGTTGACCTACACGCTTTTACGAGAGCAGAAGACAGTAACTAAGGCTGAAACCACAGGCACTCATCCTAAAACAAACATCAATAAACTAAATACGGACTTCTAATTCGCAGGAAAGTATTATTTAATTTGATAAATTTGTTAAACAGTAACAATCAGGACTCAAATAATCTGCACGAAAGGCACGCTAAATCAAATTGCCTAAGATTGCTTCAGAAAACGAACACAGATTTCCACGACGCTACAGTACTGACAGAATCTGACAAAGTTATGATAGTTGTTTAAAATGACACCAGAGCAAACACTTTTTTTTATAGAAGTAATACAACTTGGTGTATACATGACCGAACATAACATAACATAACATAACATAACATAACATAACATAACATAACATAACATAACATAACATAACATAACATTACCGAGAAATTTTCTTCAAACCATATGTGAGAAGTTTATATACATAAATGTTTATGAGAGTTAAGTGAGTTGCAGATTTACAAAAAAGTAAGAAAAATCTCCACCTTCCCCCCCCACCATAAAAAAAATAACGAGAGTTCAGAAATAATGAAGATTATCAACCCATGGCTATCCTGGTTAAATGGCCGCCCAGCCAAGTAAAAAAGTATTTCCCTGGAATCTATCATATCTAGAAGAGGGTCATTCTCTGACGAACTCGTTAAAAGGGCCTTTAAAAAAACCACTTGGTTTGAGACCAGAAATTTTCTCCCTTGCGCTGAATGATCCATACACGTTTAGGGGCTCATGAAATGCCATGCTAAATGGATCACTGATTTTGTTAGTCATGGACCACTGATCTAGTATTGGTTACGGACCACTGATCTTGTGTTGGTCATGGGCCACTGATGTCGTGTTGATTATGGACCACTGATCTTGTGTTCGTCATGGACCACTAATCACATGTTGGTTATGGACCACAGGTCTCGTGCTGGTCATGGACACTGATCTCGTGTTGGTTATGGACCACTGATCTCGTGTCGGTTATGGACCATTGATCTTATATTGGTCATGGACCACTGGTCTTGCGTTGGTCATGGACCACTGATCTTGTGTTGGTTATGGACCACTGATAACCATGGACCATTGATCTCGTATTTCTCGTGAACTACAGTGTTATTTTTTTTTATATAAAAAAAAAACATATATCTATGTTAACAGCGACGGACCAACCCAAATAAACACATAAATAATTTAAACAAGTATATTAATTCTTCACTCTGCTCGAAATTTATTCTGCAACTCAAAAGGTAATTAAAAAAAAATAATGGGTTTTTATACGGACAGAAATCTACATTATTTTTGTCCCATATATTATATTTTACATTTACTTGGTACACAGAATTCCTCACAACACAATTCAGAGCAGTAAATACGGAGGCGCAGACTTATTGCGAAACATTTATTGTGTTCACTACAAAAAGGAAAACACACACACGCACATACACACACATAAACACACACACACACGCACATACACACACATACACACACACACACACGCACATACACGCACACACACACATACACACACACACACACACACACACACACACACACACACACACACACACACACACACACACACACACACACACACACACACACACACACAAACACACACATATATATATATATATATATATATATATATATATATATATATATATATATATATATATATATATATATATGTATATATAAATATATATTATATATATTATATATTATATATATTATATATATATATATATTATATATATATATATATATATATATTATATATATTATATATTATATTAATAGTGTGAGCATGGTGATTAGTGTGCCAAATGGCGAGGGTTTTTTTCTAAATGGAACAATAAGTGTATAACAATTAGCAAAAGTTAGTCAGTGATGTGCGTCTTGTGCGAACACACAGGGCCACTCCCTCCCCCCTCCCCCATCCCAGATCCCCTCCCCTCATCCCAGCCTAGGCCCACTGACTTCCTGACCAAGGGTGTTGCCGTTTAGTGCCCCACCAATTTCAAGTTCCGCCGCTCGCTACTCCCCCACCCTCATCCCCCATGCATCCATGCTGCCCTTCACCCGTCACCCCACAGCTGGCGCCCTCCCACCCCCACGATATCAGCAATGTCACAAGTAGCCGCGGGTTCCCAGGAATCTTCACGACAGAGCCAAAGCTGTCGTTCACGAGGCATCTGCCGGGTGTGCCACAGGGAATGTGCACTCAATCCCACATCTGGCAACATCCGTGCACACAATAGATGTCTAGGCTCCAGGAGAGCTCCAAATGAGAACAACCAACAGCCTCCCCCAGCAGACAGGGCTGACAGCTACCGTGACTTCACCTCTACAGAGGACCTCAAATCTGCAATCAAATTAACATCCACCAGGACTCTGACACACATCCCCAAAGCAGCTCGCCCTCAAGCTGCTAGCAAATTCACTGACCTTCTGAAGAAAGTCAACGATGCTCCGTCAAACAACAGATCCTGGCACAACTTGCTGCTTTTTGGCAATGCCTGTTTGGTTGTCCCACCAAGGAGGGACAAGTCACTAGCAACGCATGTTATTAGGGCAATAAATGCATTCCCAAGGGATGACAACCTCGTCCGTCTCCCCCCTAGGGCGACAAACACCCGCCGGGCAAATGCCAACAACAGGACACCCGACACCTCAAAAATCAGAGCCCAAATTAGCAAAAAAATAGAAGAGGGTAATACTATTGGAGCTTTGAGACTTATAACCAGTGAGGATACCATCGCTCCCAAGGACGTCAGCACGGCACAAGCTCTGAAGGACAAACATCCACCCAGGGCTCCCAGTACCAACATTGACCTCCCTGACATTGCAGCAGGCGAAGAACATCTAACCTTACAGGATGCTGATGTGTATAAAGCTGCTATGTCATTTCCACAGGGTTCAGCAGGAGGTTTCACTGGTTTAAGGCCTCAACACTTAAAACAAATACTCAATCCAGCACTTGGTGAGGTTTCAGAGAGGCTGCTGTCTGAACTCACCAAATTTTCCAACCTGTGCCTGGCTGGCGGTGTCCCAGAGGCCATCAGACCCTTTTTCTTTGGTGCCTCATTGTGTGCCCTCCGCAAAAAGGATGGCGGAATCAGGCCCATTGCAGTGGGTAACACCCTTCGGCGCCTAGTCGCCAAGGCTGCAGTAAGAAGGGTGAGTCAAGAGGCTGCTGCAATGCTGAAACCAACTCAGCTCGGTTTCGGCGTTCAACAGGGCTGTGAAGCAGCTGCCCACGCAGCACGAGTATATATCAAAAACATGTCCTATGAAAAAGCCTTGGTCAAATTGGACTTTGCCAATGCTTTCAACTCAGTCAGAAGGGATGCTGCTCTCCAAGCAGTTTATAGAAACTTCCCTTCCCTTTATCCCTTCATAGAATCGTGTTATAGTGTGACTTCAAAACTATTGTTTGGGGACCATGAAATTGACTCGTGTGAGGGCGTGCAACAGGGGGACCCTCTCGCCCCCTTTCTATTTTGTTTGGTCATCAAGGAAGTCACGGAGGCACTCTCCAGCGAGCTCAATATCTGGTTCCTGGACGACGGTACCCTGGCTGGCACAACAGAGTCTCTCCTGGAGGACATCAGTAAAATTAAAGACATGGGAGAAAGCCTGGGCCTTTCTTTAAACCCCTCCAAATGTGAAATAGTTTCTACCAATCAACAGTTGATACAGAATATTAGTACCGTTTTACCAGGAGCACGAGCCATTGATCCAGCCAATAGCACTCTCCTCGGTGCTCCTCTTGGGTCCAATGCCATCGATCTGGTCCTAGGAAAAAAAGTCTCAGACCTCCGGACGATGGAAAGCAGGATGAAAGACATTGACACACACGATGCCTTCTACCTACTCACCAGGTGCCTGTCAACGCCAAAACTTACCTATTTTCTGAGATGCTCCCCAGCCTTCAGCAGTCCAAAACTCAAGGAATATGACTCTCTCCTGAAGGCCATGCTAGAGAGTGTATTGAATCTTTCCCTTGACGATGGACAGTGGTTGCAAGCCTCACTTCCGGTCAGGCTTGGAGGGCTAGGAGTACGCAGATCCTCCCAGATTGCTCTACCAGCTTTCCTATCCTCTTCCATTGCATCAAACGAGTTGATAAGACAAATTCTTCCTGACACCCTCAGTGACTCAGAAGGAATAGAAGACCCTAGCTATGTCAGTGCCATCACCGAATGGGAGACTCTTGCTGCTCCAGCACCAAACCCTAGTGCAGCACTGGCTCACAAACAGTCAAGCTGGGATAGCCCAATTGCTGAAAAGGTGCTTGCCAACATGCTCAGGGCTGCAACATCAGATAGGGAGATTGCCCGTCTCCAGGCTGTGAGTGCACCTCACTCCGGGGACTTCCTCCAAACAGTTCCCATATCGGCAATGGGAACGCGACTCGACCCTAAGACCCTCCGTATTGCAGTGGCTCTGCGCCTTGCTGCCCCAATTCACACAGAATATATGTGTATTTGCGGCGAAGTGCAAGCAGACCAATACGGACTACATGGTCTTAACTGTTCCAAAACCAAGGGCTGGCATGCAAGACACAATGAGGTCAACGACATCATTAAGAGAACCCTTGCTACAGCTGGATGCCCTGCCGAGAGGGAGCCACGATCACTTGCAGCAAACAATACCCACAACCCAGCAAACCGCCCCGACGGGATCACCATCTATCCTTGGAAGAATGGCAAGCTCTTAGCATGGGACTATACCTGTGTGTCCACACTGGCTGACACCTATATCCATCACAGTGTGGGGCGACAGGGAGGAGCTGCTGACCACAGGGAGGAGTACAAGATCAGCAAGTACAGGGACATTAGCCAACAGTATCAATTTGTCCCAGTGGGATCGGAGACCTTGGGATCATGGGGAAAAAATGCCACACGTTTCCTTAAAGAATTGGGTTCCAGACTCATCGACACCACCAGGGACCCAAGGGCAGCCACTTTCATGTTCCAGCGCCTCAGCGTCGCCATCCAGAGGGGAAATGCTTGCTGCATACTTGGCTCACGTCCAGCCTCGGAGGAGCTGGAGGAAATTCATCATCTTTGATACATTGTGCCATTGTATTCATGTTTATGTTTTTTTCTGTAAATGTATTTTGTTTATTAATAAATGTTCACATAGAATTAGAAACATATAGGGGGTGGTAGGAGAAGAAAATATTCAAACAGCTCCGGGGAGAACCTTGAGTTTTCTCTGAGGTACGTTTATTGTCTTCTCTGAGGATGAGGGTCCCCATTCCAGCTATAGAGGTGGTACTTCCCTATATATATAATAAATAAAAAAAAAAAAAAAATATATATATTATATATATACATAATATATATAATATATATATATATAAATATGTATGTATATATAATATATGCGTATATTATTCATATATAATAATATATATATATATATATATATATATATATATATATATATATATATATATATATATATATATATATATATATATATATATATATATTATATGTCGTGCCGAATAGGTTAACTTGATCTCCGCTAATTATCACAAACTTATCTACTTCTTGCAGCAGACGACGCTACAAAAACACTGCAAAATTTTGCAAAAAACTGCAAAAACACTACGGAAAACACTACAAAATATTGCAAAACACTACAAAAACATTTCAAAACACAAACAGCACTGAAAAAAATACACAAACACTACAAAACATTGCAAAAACACTACTAAGACCTTTAAAAAACACTTCAAAAGCAATACAAAACACTACAAGAACACTGCAAAAACGCTATAAAAACACAACAAAGCCCTTCAAAAACACAACGAAAACACTACAGGGGTTCTAACTAGTATTTCTCCGCTGGTAGAATTAGTTATCTGAAATAATTTCATGAGAACAAAATTGTATTAAAAGGAGAATTCCTGCAAGGGAAACATTTAGCGAGTGGCAGGGGAACAGTATTCATGTGGCAGGGGAACAGTATTCATGTTGCAGGGGAACAGTATTCGTGTGGCAGGGGAACAGTATTCATGAGGCAGGGGAACAGTATTCGTGTGGAAGGGGAACAGTATTCATGTGGCTGGGGAACAGTATTCGTGTGGCAGGGGAACAGAATTCATGTGGCAGGGGAACAGTATTCATGTTGCAGGGAAACAGTATTCGTGTGGGACAGGAACAGTATTCGTGTGGCATGAGAACAGTATTTATATGGCAGGGGAATAGTATTTGTGAGGCAAGGGAAACAGTATTTGTGTTGCAGTGGAACAGTATTTGTGTGGCAAGGGAACAATATTAGTGTGGCAGGGAACAGTATTCGTGTGGCAAGAGGAACAGTATTCGTGTGGCAATGGAAACAGTATTGTGTGGCAGGGGAACAGTATTCGTGTGGCAGGGAAACGGGAACCGTATTCATGTGGCAGGGGAACAGTATTCATGTTGCAGGGGAACAGTATTCATGTAGCATAGGAACAGTATTCGTGTGGCAGGGGAACAGTATTCATGTGGCAGGGGAATAGTATTCGTGTGGCAGGAGAACATTATTCATGTGGCAGGGGAACAGTATTCATATTGCAGGGAAACAGTATTCGGGCGGCAGGGGAACAGAATTCATGTGGCTGGGGAACAGTATTCATGTTGCAGGGGAACAGTATTCGTGTAGCAGGGGAACAGTACTCATGTGGCTGAGGAACAGTATTTGTGTGGCAGGGGAACAGTATTCGTGTGGCAGGGAAACAGTGTTCATGTGGCAGGGGAACAGTATTCGTGTTGCAGGGGAACAATATTCATGTTGCAAGGGAACAGTATTCGTGTGGCAGGGGAACAGTATTCGTGTGGCAGGGGAACAGTATTCAAGTGGCTGGGGAACAGTATTCATGTGGCAGAGAAACAGTATTCATGTTGCAGGGAAACAGTATTCGTGTGGCACAGGAACAGTATTCGTGTGGCAGGGGAACAGTATTCATATGGCAGGGTAATAGTATTCGTTAGGCAAGCTAAACAGTATTTTTGTGGCAGTGGAACAGTATTTGTGTGGAAAGGGGAACAGCATTAGTGTGGCAGGGGAACAGTATTCGTGTGGCAAGAGGAGCAGTACTCGTGTGGCAAGGGAAACAGTATTGGGTATCAGGGGAACAGTATTCGTGTGGCAAGGGAAACAGTATTGGGTATCAGGGGAACAGTATTCGTGTGGCAGGGAAACAGTATTTGTGTGGCAGGGGAACAGTATTCATGTGGCATGGGAACAGTATTCGTGTGGCAGGGGAACAGTAGTCATGTGGCAGGGGAACAGTATTCATGTGGCAGGGGAACAGTATTCGTGTGGCATGGGAACAGTATTTATGTGGCAGGGGTACAGTATTCATGTGGCAGGGGAACAGTATTTATGTGGCAGGGGAATAGCATTCGTGTGGCAGGGGAACAGTATTCATATTGCAGGGGAACAGTATTCGTGTGACAGGGGAACAGTATTTATGTGGCAGGGGAACATTATTCGTGTGGCAGGGGAACAGTATTCGTGTGGCAGGGGAACAGTATTCATGTGGCAGGGGACAGTATTCGTGTGGCAGGGGAACAGTATTCGTGTGACAGGGGAACAGTATTCATGTGGCAGGGGAAGAGTATTCATGTGGCAGGGGAACAGTATTCATGTGGCAGGGGAACAGTATTCGTGTGGCAGGGGAACAGTATTCATGTTGCATTGGAACAGTATTCGTGTGGCAGGAGAACAGCATTCATGTGGCAGGGAACAGTATTCATGTGGCAGGGGAACATTATTCGTGTGGCAGGGGAACATTATTCGTGTGGCAGGGGAACAGTATTCATGTGGCAGGGGACAGTATTCGTGTGGCAGGGGAACAGTATTCGTGTGACAGGGGAACAGTATTCATGTGGCAGGGGAACAGTATTCATGTGGCAGGGGAACAGTATTCATGTGGCAGGGGAACAGTATTCGTGTGGCAGGGGAACAGTATTCATGTTGCATTGGAACAGTATTCGTGTGGCAGGAGAACAGCATTCATGTGGCAGGGAGCAGTATTCGTGTGGCAGGGGAACAGTATTCATGTGGCAGGGGAACAGTATTCATGTGGCAGGGGAACAGTATTCATGTGGCAGGGGAACAGTATTTATGTGGCAGGGGAATAGCATTCGTGTGGCAGGGGAACAGTATTCATATTGCAGGGGAACAGTATTCGTGTGGCAGGGGAACAGTATTCATGTGGCAGGGGAACATTATTCGTGTGGCAGGGGAACAGTATTCATGTGGCAGGGGAACAGTATTCATGTGGCAGGGGACAGTATTCGTGTGGCAGGGGAACAGTATTCGTGTGACAGGGGAACAGTATTCATGTGGCAGGGGAACAGTATTCATGTGGCAGGGGAACAGTATTTATGTGGCAGGGGAATAGCATTCGTGTGGCAGGGGAACAGTATTCATATTGCAGGGGAACAGTATTCGTGTGGCAGGGGAACAGTATTCATGTGGCAGGGGAACATTATTCGTGTGGCAGGGGAACAGTATTCATGTGGCAGGGGAACAGTATTCATGTGGCAGGGGACAGTATTCGTGTGGCAGGGGAACAGTATTCGTGTGACAGGGGAACAGTATTCATGTGGCAGGGGAACAGTATTCATGTGGCAGGGGAACAGTATTCATGTGGCAGGGGAACAGTATTCGTGTGGCAGGGGAACAGTATTCATGTTGCATTGGAACAGTATTCGTGTGGCAGGAGAACAGCATTCATGTGGCAGGGAACAGTATTCGTGTGGCAGGGGAACAGTATTCATGTGGCAGGGGAACAGTATTCATGTGGCAGGGGAACAGTATTCATGTGGCAGGGGAACAGTATTCCTGTGGCAGGGGAACAGTATTCGTGTGGCAGGGGAACAGTATTCATGTTGCATGGGAACAGTATTCGTGTGGCAGGGGAACAGTAGTCATGTGGCAGGGGAACAGTATTCGTGTGGCAGGGGAACAGTATTCATGTGGCAGGGGAACAGTATTCATATGGCAGGGAACAGTATTCATGTGGCAGGGGAACAGTATTCGTGTGGCAGGGGAACAGTATTTATGTGGCAGGGGAACAGTGTTCGTGTGGCAGGGGAACAGTATTCATGTGGCAGGGGAAGAGTATTCATGTGGCAGGGGAACAGTATTCATGTGGCAGGGGAACAGTAATCGTGTAGAAGAGGAACAGTATTCATGGGGCAGGGGAACACTATTTATATGGCTGGGGAATAGTATTTGTGTGGCAGGGGAATAGTATTCATGTGGTAGAGGAACAGTATTCATGTTGCAGGGGAGCAGTATTCGTTTGGCAGGGGAACAGTATTCATGTGGCAGGTGAACAGTATTCGTGCGGCAGAAGAACAGTATTCATGTGGCAGGGGAACAGTATTCATGTTGCAGGGGAACAGTATTCGTGTGGCAGGGGAACAGTATTCATGTGGCTAGGGAACAGTATTCATGTTGCAGGGGAACAGTATTCGTGTGGCAAAGGAAACAGTATTCGTGTGGCAGGGAAACAGTATTCGTGTGGCAAGGAAAACAGTATTCGTGTGGCAGATGAAACAGCCAGCGTGTGGCAGAGAAAAGCTTTACTTCGCTGGCCGTAAAGAAGTGGGAAATGTGTCGCTGGAAATACTGTCGTGGTGAAAAATGCTCCCACCCGCTTTTATGTACGGTATATATTGTTTAAAAACGACGCAGGGCTTGTTTTTGTCGTCAGCCCTGAGGCGTTTATGTAGGAAGAGAAGCAATGGCCAAAAGCATGGTGGTGCAAAGTACTACTTTTATTACCACTATTACTACTATTACTACTCCTATTAGTACCGTTAATTATAATGCTGCTGCTCCTGCTCCTGCTGCTGCTCCTGCTGCTGCTGCTGCTGCTGCTGCTGCTGCTGCTGCTCCTGCTGCTGCTGCTGCTGCTGCTGCTGCTGCTGCTGCTGCTGCTGCTCCTGCTGCTGCTGCTGCTCCTGCTGCTGCTGCTGCTGCTATTACTACCTCCAATAATACTACTGTTACTTCCACCACTACTACTGCATATTACTCACCACTATTATTACTGTTTACATTGTAGCACCATCAATAAACAATATAATACCATTAGTAAACAGTGAAGTACATTGTACAAGCACAGTTTAGCGTTGTTTAACACAGTAAAACACTGTATTAGCGCAGTAAATCATTACGTAAGCTAGATAAACCTGTAAACATGTATAGTTTTAACGGTATCTAGACAGCCTTCTACATGTTTTACCATGAAGTTTAAGAATATTTCTTTTGAAGCGTTAAATACCTGGAAGGCGTTCCAGGGGTGAACGGCCCCGCAGCCGGTACCAGGCCGGCACCAGTGCATCAAGGAATCAACGTCGGTGCATTAGCACTGATATAATACATTTTTGGTGCAAATGATCTAAGTGAGACGTCTCTCTCTCTCTCTCTCTCTCTCTCTCTCATTCTCTCTCTCTCTCTCTCTCTCTCTCTCTCTCTCTCTCTCTCTCTCTCTCTCTCTCTCTCTCTCTCTCTCTCTATCTCTCTCTCACTATCTCTCTATTTTTTTTTTTTTTTTTTTTTTTTTTTTTTCTTTTTTTTTTTTTTTTTTTTTTACACAGGGTTTGACAAGGTTAAGAATCCCTAGCTTTATTGACAAGCTATTTGCAGGTTAAGGATTCCTAACTTTATTGGCAAGCTAAGAGCTGTTACCTACATCAGCTCATTTGAAAGCATTTTTATTGTTATGAGACATACAAGTAGGGAACAGGATGAAGTTGGAGCCATCTGTGGGCCAGCATTTTCATTTGATCAACTGACTTTATCTCGTTGACATTATTATGCTGTACGAATGTGTTCCATATTCGAGTCATCCTGGGTATATATGATCTCAGATGGAGTGATGTTCTGAAGAAGGGTACAGCCAAAGTGAAGTTGCTGCTTTCTGACCGTCTTGTGGCATAAAAGCTTGTTTCATGCTGTCCTCGAAGTGGATCCAAGTGTGGTTTCGACAATATTGGCCTTGTACATAACAGTAAGGCCACCCACATCCCTCCTGTGTTGAAGGCTCTGCTGAAATGACAGATCTATCCAGGATGGGTCCAGGCGAGAGATGAGACGTCTTGCTCTGTTCTCTACTCTGTCAAGCAGTCGCAGATGAGAGAGGGGGCAGGCAAACCAAGAAAGTGGAGCATACTCAAGGTGTGAGCGTACTTGTGCCTCGTATAGAATCTTGCAACCCCTACTGTCAACCAGATGCGAGATACAGTGAAGTGCTGTTAGCTTCCTGGCTGCCTTGTTTGCAAGATTTACAACATGGTTCTTCATAGTTAGTTTTGAGTCAAATTTCACCCCAAGGATATCAACTTCTTCTCCAGGTTCCAACACCCTCCCATTCATCCTTACTAGTGCACCAGCATTACCATCATGGTGCCTAGAGACGATCATCATTTGCGTTTTCTCAGATGCAAATGTTACTTGCCATCTATTTCCCCAAGCTGATATAGCTCTTAGCTGAGTGATTAATGTAGCTTAGAGTAGCTGGCATTTCTTCTCTTGGATAAATGAATGTCAGTGTACAGTCGCCTGCATATGCATGTGATTCTGGGATGAGATGAAGAAGGTCGTTGAAGTAGACATTCCATAACAATGGTCCCAGTACGCTTCCTTGTGGAACACTTGCCCCATTGAGAACTACACTTAGAGATCTACCATGAAGGTAATCGCTGAGGAGACATAGCGTAGAGCC
>NC_091356.1:8562492-8602492 GCF_038502225.1 Cherax quadricarinatus | reverse complement strand
AACACGGATGCCAGTAGCACACGGCTGCTACCAGGACACGGATGCCAGTAGCACACGGCTGCTACCAGGACACGGATGCCAGTAGCACACGGATGCTACCAGGACACGTATGTCTGTGGGACACGGAAACCCAGCCACAAGATTTCTGGATCCACCAGTTGCTATGGGATAAACAAGAGATTCCTGATGTCCAGCGGAGGACAACATCTGTTTCTCTTAGATTAGTTCAAGATGCTGGTATCGGGGAGATGAAGGATGTGGAGAGGTTTAATGCAAGGAATTAGGGCTTTATTCCCCTTTCTTGGATCAAACCTAAATATATTTTTTCACTAGAACCTGTAAGAACCCTACGTATTTAGAGCTTCCTTGTGAATATACTAATAATAACTATTGTTATTAATAACACCAGAACCAATAACAGCATCAACAACAACACCCACCTCACCCCACCAGGAATAACATGGCAACGTCAGCAACAACAACAGCAACACGAACAACTACAAAAACAATAACAAATATCAACAACAATATCAACATTAAAAGCAATAATAACAGCAACAACAACAGCAAAACAACTACAACAATAACAAAAAGCAATAACAATATCATTAACAATAACTACAACAGAAACGACAAAAAACTACCCAGCCAACTACAATAATAAAAAAAGGCAGCAACAACAACAGAGGCAACAGCACAATCAAGAAGAAAACAAAAACAGCCTAAAGAAACAGCAATAACAATAATAACATCAACAGCAACAATAATAATAAGAGGAAGAACAACAAGCAAAAACAAGAACAAGAAAGACAACTCCTTCAAGACAGAAACATGACAAGAGAAAATCAATAGGAAAAACAAAATCTTGCTTTCTCTTATAGCAAAATAAAAATTTATAACAAAAAGCTTTTTCAGTAACTTTTTTTAATGTTTACATTTTGTTAGCTATCTTTACAAATAAAAAAAAAAAGTTAAAGCTGTTGTTTGTTTAGTGTCCAATTTGTATCTGGGAACGAGAGTGTCGTCTGGATTAAATGCATAAATGCAAATAAAAATGAAAGAACATTTGTGTTTTTAATGTGTGTATTTTCAGGACTCAGGTCATTAAACTTTCCCCGAGTACAATATATATATATATATATATATATATATATATATATATATATATATATATATATATATATATATATATATATATATATATATATATATATATATATATATATATATATATATATATATATATATATATATTTATATATGTATATATATATATATATATATATATATATATATATATATATATATATATATATATATATATATATATATATATATATATATATATATATATATATATATACGTATGTCGTGCCAAATGTGTAAAACTGGTCAATTAGCAAGAACTCATTTAAAATTAAGTCCTTTCTAAAATTTTCTCTTATACGTTTAAAAGATATATTTTTTTCATTAATGTTGATGTAAAAATTTATAATTTTGCACCAAAAGAAACTTAGAAAACTTACCTAACCTTATTATAACAAGCTCAATTTATTTTAGCCTAACCCAACTAAATACATTTTAGATTTGTTTACAGTAATTTAATACTAAACAAACACAGTGAAATATATTTTCTCGTTAGGTTCAGAATGATTTTGGCGAAATTATTGCATACACAAATTTTCGCTTGTCCTATATGGCAAGATGAGCGTTGCATTTTAAGCCAAGATTGCAAGTTCTGCCTTGTTATAATAAGGTTAGGTATGTTTTCTAAGATTCTTTTGGTCCAAACTTATAAATTTTTACATTAACATTAATGAAAAAATATGTATCTTTAAACGTATAAGAGAAAATTTCAGAAAGGACTTAATTTTAAGTGAGTTCTTGCTAATTGACCAGTTTTACATATTCGGCACGACATATATATATATATATATATATATATATATATATATATATATATATATATATATATATATATATTCATTTATATGTATATATAGTGGCAATCCTAGTACTATTTTTTTTGAGCACTTGTCGTTAATTGCAGAGTATTTTTCAACGTCTTTCTGAATATTTTTCACCTCTTTGCATTACTGTTATTAATAATCCTATTATTGCTGTTATTATTATTATTATTATTATTATTATTATTATTAGTAGTAGTAGTAGTAGTAGTAGTAGTAGTAATAGTAGTAATAGTAGTAGTAGTAGTAGTAGTAGTAGTAATAGTGGTAATATTAGTAATAGTAGTAGTAGTAATAGTAATAGTAATAGTAAAGTAAAAGGACACAAGTGCAACTAATGTGACATTTTATTGTGGCAACGTTTCTCTCTCCAGGAGCTTTATCAAGCCATTACAAACAATACATGGACACAGAGGGTATATAAAGGCTCAGAGTGAGGTGCAATACTAGTGAGGTACCATTTCGAGTTCACTAGTGGTGGTAGTAGTAGTAGTAGTAGTAGTAGTAGTAGTAGTAGTAGTAGTAGTAGTAGTAGTAGTAGTAGTAGTAGTAGTAGTAGTAGTAGTAGTAGTGACAAAAGTAATACAATTCTCCACGCATCAACACCACTCCCAAAAAAAGTTATAATTCTTCCCATCAGCCAGGTTGCACTGAACGTCTCAAAAGTACTTTCACAAGCTAACACCAGAGTCGCCATCGCTTCTAGCACTTCAATAAAGGATCTAACCAGGACAAAATCCAAGCACCACGAACCAGTCAATGCAGGAGTTTACACTATACCCTGTGGAGGCTGTGACAAGATTTACGTAGGTGAAACAGCAAGAAACCTCGACACCCGCCTTAATGAACACATTTACGCATGTAGGAACGATAACTTGAACAACGCCTGTGTACAACACCGAAATTCCACCAATCATCTCATGAAATTCAGAGACGCCCAATAAGTGATCAAAGAAACTAATTTCCGCAGACGCAAGTGCCTCGAATCAGCACTGATCGCTGTTTCGAATACAATTAAACAAAACAACGGCAGCTTCACCATCTCCGAAGTCTTAGCAAGAATCCTCCTGAAAACAGTAAACCCTGCCATCACATAGTCTCTCCTGTTATACTACACAAAGCACATTACAGAGAGTGAACACTGAAACAAGCTGCCTCTTTCCAGTCCATATTTGTCCAACCTATTTTTATGTTACCCAAGTAATAGCTTTTATATCCTTTTACTCTTTTACTCATATACGAATTAATTCTCTACTATTTTGTATTACTTTTGTCACTACTACTACTACTACTACCACTAGTGAACTCGAAATGGTACCTCACTAGTATTGCACCTCACTCGGAGCCTTTATATACTCTCTGTGTCCATGTATTGTTTGTAATGGCTTGATAAAGCTCCTGGAGAGCGAAACGTTGCCACAATAAAATGTCACATTAGTTGCACTTTTGTCCTTTTACTTTACATATTGTCGGTAATTCTACCAACTTTATTACAATAGTAATAGTAGTAGTAGAAGTAGTAGTAGTAGCAGTAGTAGTAGTAGTAGTAGTAGTAGTAGCAGTAGTAGTGGTAGTAGTAGTAGTAGCAGCAGCAGCAACAGCGGCAGCAGCAGCAGCAGTAGTAGTAACAATGATAATATTAAAAATAATTAGTAGTAATCGTACTAGTAGCGATAATAATAATAATAATAATAATAATAATAATAATAATAATAATAATAAAATCATAATAGTAATACTACTGCTATTACTAATACTACTACTACTACTACTACTACTACTACTAATAATAATAATAATAATAATAATAATAATAATAATAATAATAATAATATAAAGAAGAAGAAGAAGAAGAAGAAGAAGAAGAAGAAGAATGTGGAAAATTGCATTTACTTGGATGTATCATTATTTACATAACATAAATGAACAAAGATAATTATTATTTATCAATGTTACATAGACAAGTAGGAATTTGGGACACCTAGGTCGCAAAAGATGCCCCCCTTCGATACCTACCACTGTCATATCCACAAGTTGCTCTGGACCTATTAATTACGAATGAAAAATACATACACCAAGAATGCTGGTAAATATATAAATTTGTGGACTGTATATTAAAAATAATAAATGATTATATATATATATATATATATATGTATATATATATATATATATATATATATATATATATATATATATATATATATATATATATATATATATATATATATATATATATATATATATATATATATATATATGCACATTTATACAACAGAAGGAGAATATATTTTAATCATAACACTCACCAATTTGACTGGAGATTAATGTGTATCATACTCAGAAAACCTCACTGTCTATACATGAAAATAACACTGGCCAGGTTACTACATAAGACTAATCTGAGGTTCATGGAGTTGTCTTGTCCAGTCGCCTGATATCTCAAGTTATGCAGGAATACACATCCAACAATTTCGTCTCCTATTTGAGAGGTGTCAGCCCAATTTTAACCTCTAGAACACGAAAAATTCTTCCCATTACACCAACGTTTCTAATCCCAATTCAAACAAAATGGCGACTGACCTACCCAGCAGCAGGTTTCCCATTTTCGATAACATATTTCTTTTAAAAATATAATATAGGGCATCTATTTACCTATAAATTACCGTATTTCCGGAAAATATATACAGCATTTTCCACAAAGAAGAAGAAGAAAGAAAAAGAAGAAAAATCAGTTTTATTATTATAATCATTATTATTATTATTATTATTATTATTATTATTATTATTATTATTATTATTATTATTATTATTATTATCAACATAGGGATGTAAATATAAATCTCGGTGTATAAACACCCAGATGGTTAGTATTTCTTCCTATGAGTAACGTCACTTCCTGATTACTGGAATTTCTTTCTTTGCCTCCAACATTTTATTGGCTAAATTCTACAACATTAATTATTTTAGTTACTTCCTACATATCTTCTTAATTTATAATTCATCAAGGTTCACTTAATATTCAGCGGGGAATATTGAGGCCTCGTGTTTGGGAAGATGAAGCTTCTCTACCGCATATATTAGTTAAGCCTATCCTAGCCTGGCGTCACCTGCAGGCCTTTTCCTCGAAATATGGTTATCGAAACATATTTTGATCTTTGATTCACCTAAGATATAGATATAGCGAAATTTTTGTCTATTGGTTCAACTGAGATATAGGCATAATGAATTTTTTGTCTATTGATTCACCTGAGATATAGGTATAACGAAATTTTAGTGTATTGATTTACCTAAGATATAGGTATAACGAATTTTTTTCTATTGATTCACCTGAGATATAGGCATAACGAAATTTTTGTCTATTGATTCACCCAAGATTTAGGTATAACGAAATTTTAGTCTATTGATTCGCCTAAGATACAGGCATAACAAAATTTTAGTCTATTGATTCACCAAAGATTTAGATATAACGAAGTTTTAGTCTATTGATTCACCTAAGATTTAGGTATAACGAAATTTATACCTTACTGAATCCCTTAAATTATAGTTATAACTTAACCTATTGCCTATTGACTTACCTAAAATATAATTATAACATATCTCATTGCCTATTTAATCCCCTAAGTTATAGTTATAACGTCTGCTATTAGCCATTGATTCTCCCAAATTTATAAACGGAGAATTTATGCACACACACACGTAACCCAATTGTATCTAACGAACCTAAATAATGGAACTATGAGTTAATGCAGTAAAACACTTTTTTGTTTTATGCGAATGCTAATGTTTCACTTTTTTGTTAATGAAATATGAAAATATTCATGAAAAGTCATGAAAAGTTTAGTTGCCTTTTTTTTCTTTAATATATGATTTAGAATTATTTATACCTGGTTGAATGACAGTCTGTACATAGAGATAAATAGTATAAAGCGTTGACACGATGGAACAAAGAGAAATAAATGCCCTATGCTATTTTTTGGACGACGTATCGCTCACGCAATGGGTGTTTTGAGTGACTCTCGAAATCGTAATAACTCGAATGTAAACAATCGAGTTTTAGGACTCTTACCATGATTTTGAACCCTCCCGTTCCGTGTTTTTTTTTTTTTTTTTTTTTAATAAGAAGTAATTTTTATCTGTGACTTGATAAAGTCCACTATATGGGCAAAATACTGTCAATACAGTATAGCATTAGACTGCATTTGACTCTTTTTTCCACTCTCCGGACATGTATAACAAAAAAAAAATTAAATACACATAACTTTCCCACGTAAGTCACTTCAAGTTACGCTCGCCTCACTCTGTGCCTGAGTGATGTTCCTTCACTATCTCTTCTATACAAACTCTTTTCCTTAGGGCGTACCAGGGAATTCTATGCTTGCCTAAACCTATAAGCATGACTCCCACCTGTGGATTAACCCAAGGTGGCACCGCCTACGACCGGTCCACTTCATCTGTCTACAATATATAAGCCACTTCCTGGCGCATATATTGTAATCTTATCAAGAGTATGCAAGCAATGTTGCAACTGGAAACCTTGTATGGCCGGTACCATGTCTAGGGGGCGTGGCCCCCTTGATACCGACTGTAAGCAACCATTATTCGTGAAAATCTGAACGTTTCCTCTTTGCAAGTCGTTCAGAGGTTATTTTTTAAATTAGTGTAATTATTTATTTCATGGGTTTATAAAACCTATCTTAATTAAACTAACTTAAAACAAGTGTAGGTAAGTTTACAGGAAACTTTACAAACTTTGAGTTCTTACAGTGTAAAATAATGAAATAATTATATTCTTCACATTTCATGCAAGACGGCTATTGAACGAGTGATGGTGAACGTGTTTTTCTGGCACCTTACTTCGGTGGGAGACAAGCGACGTGTTGAAGGAGAAAACATAAAGGAATCTAAGGTACAACATTTTATTTTTCAACAACCCGGCCGCATCCCACCGAGGCAGGATGACCCAAAAAGAAAAGCAAAATATTTTCTTCTTAAATTTAATAATTTATACAGGAGAAGGGGTTACTAGCTCGTTGCTCCCTGCATTTTAGTCGCCTCTTACGACACACATGGCTTACAGAGGAAGAATTCTGTTCAACTTTCCCATGGAGATAAGAGGAAATAAAGAAGAACAAGAACTATTAAGAAAATAGAAAAAAATCCCGATGGGTATGTATATATATGCGTAAACATACATGTGTAATGTGACCTGTTATCTTGCATGTTTGTGAGACAAAAACAGACACCAGCAATCTTACCATCATGTAAAACAATTACAGGTTTCCGTTTTACACTCACTTGGAAGGACGGTAGTACCTCCCTGGGCGGTTGCTGTCTACCAACCTACTACCTACGAAGTTACAACATGTGACAAACAAATCTTTGAATACCAGATTGATTACACTTATATATGACACAAATGATGATGGTAAGTGTGAACCGAGCAATTTTTTATGTTGATGGGTATCTCGCATGTAAAGAAGTCAGCAGCAGGAGAAACGAGATTCTATATTTCGACTCCCAAGTGGATCCCTCCTCAACAGTATGTACTCGAGAGTGCTAAGTTAGGCAAGATTCCTTAGGAAACAGGACAACTGATGCTGGTCTTAGTCATATGATGACCTGCCTCTGGAGCTTTTGGTCACCTAATCGAGGCCTTCCACTGGCTAACCGATCCACTTATTTAATAATTAATATTAGTATACATGTACTCTAGAAGAAGGACATATAATATAACTACAACAGTTCTTGTGAAACGCTAATTGCAACACTATATGTAAAATATAATGAATGCTCTGTTTTACATTAACATTAAAAATTAAGTTAGATAAGCTTGCTAGATTTTGATGCAAAAATAAATAACACCTGTATTTTCGTAAATTCATCCATGAATTCCAAAGTCAAAAATGACGAAATAAAAATATTTGCTTACTCCAGTGAATAATTTGTAAGAGATGATGAAGTTAAAATATATTTTAATTTGAGAGATGAGCGTAGGTTTGTATTTTTAAGTCTCAGGACTGGACGTCAAGATATCCAAAATTATTTCCTGCCTGAATACTGATTTTCCTGCCTGCCACGGCAGACACAGACAGCTGGTGCAGCAGCCCGTCCTCAGTGTCCATCTCAACCAGAGAAGCATTATTATTATTCATTAGTAATTATTATTATTATTATTATTATTATTATTATTATTATTATTATTATTATTACTTCTACTACTACTAGTAGTAGTAATACTACTACTGAGACTACTATTACTGCTGCTAACAAAATTATTATTATTATTATTATTATTATTAATATTATTATTATTAATATTATTATTATTATTATTATTAATAATAATAATAATAATAATAATAATAATAATAATAATAATAATAATAATAATAATAATAATAATATTATTATTATTATTATTATTATTATTATTATTATTATTATTATTATTATTATTATTATTATTATTATTATTATTATGATTACTGTTACTACTACTAATCCTGCTGCTGCTACTACTACCACTACTACTACTACTAACACAATTACTATTATTATTATCATCATCATTAATATTATTATTATTATTTTTATTATTATTATTTTTATTATTATTATTATTATTATTATTGCTGGAAAACTTTAAATCCGAAGTGCTCATAAAGTGCCTGGGTAATGGGAGGCACTCAAATTTGATCCGAGGAAGGGGAAGATAGCTCCAATTCCTTGGATCAAGTGGACTCCACCGTCATCACAACAACCCTTAGTAATGTATATCAACAATGACACACACCATCCCTCAAACGCCATGAAAAACGATGAAAAATCCTTCAATAATTGGTCAAAAGAGAGTAGTTCTTGTCAATGATGTCTATAAATATCGCGATATTTTCTTCGAGATATATATTTTAAGCTATCATCAATGTATATATCACAAGATATCATCAATGTATATATCACAAGATATCATCAATGTATATATCACAAGATATCATCAATGTATATATCACAAGATATCATCAATGTATATATCACAAGATATCATTAATGTATATATCACAAGATATCATCAACGTATATATCACAAGATATCATCAATGTATATATCACAAGATATCATCAATGTATATATCACGAGATATCATCAACGTATATATCACAAGATATCATCAATGTATATATCACAAGATATCAACGTATATATCACAAGATATCATCAATGTATATATCACAAGATATCATCAATGTATATATCACAAGATATCATCAACGTATATATCACAAGATATCATCAATGTATATATCACAAGATATCATCAATGTATATATCACAAGATATCATCAATGTATATATCACATTATATCATCAGTGTATATATCACAAGGTATCATCAATGTAAATATGACAAGATATCATCAATGTATATATCACAAGATATCATCAATGTATATGTCACAAGATATCATCAGTGTATATATAACATTATATCATCAGTGTATATATCACAAGATATCATCAATGTAAATATGACAAGATATCATCAATGTATATATCACAAGATATCAGCAATTTATATATCACAAGGTAACATCAATGTATATATCACATTATATCATCAGTGTATATATCACAAGATATCATCAATGTATATGTTAAAAGTGTTTTTATTTATACATATTAAAAGATATCGTCAATGTACTTAATAAAGATGTCAATGATGTATATATTACACGTTATCATTAATGTATATGCTACAATCTACTGTCGATTTATGTTACAAGATATCGTCATTGTATATACTAGAGGCTATCGTTACAGTAAGTTTCCTGTACTACAACTGAAGGATTTTGTACCTCTACGCCCTACTTTTTTCTCTCTTATTATTTCTATGATAATATTTCTGTCGTAGTCTTAATTAATCTGTTCTCAGAAGAAGAAGAAAAGAAGAAAGAAGAGCAGAGCAGAAATCAGCAACTACAGACCAGTGTCACTCCTGTCAATCACTGGTAAGATCCTTGAGACAATAATCTCAAGACAAATGACAGATTTTTTTGACTACCACTCACTACTTTGTGATCGTCAATATGGCTTCAGGAAAGGTTACTCTGCTGCTGATCTGTTGTTAAACCTCTCCACTAAGTGGCACCAGTCACTGGATGAATCCAAAGTCAGCTGTGTGGTAGCACTGGACATTGCTGGCGCTTTCGACCGGGTGTGGCACCAGGGCCTCTTAGCAAAACTTCAAGCACTGGGAATTGCAGGCTCTACGCTATGTCTCCTCAGTGATTACCTTCATGGTAGATCTCTAAGTGTAGTCCTCAATGGAACGGAATCAGCAAGACATCCTATTGGGGCAAGCGTTCCACAAGGAAGTGTGCTGGGTCCACTGTTATGGAATGTCTACTTCAACGACCTTCTTCATCTCATCCCAGAATCACATGCATATGCAGACGACTGTACACTGACATTCACTTATCCAAGAGAAGAAATGCCAGCTGCTCTAAGCTACATCAATCACCAGCTGAGAGCTATATCAGCTTGGGGAAATAGATGGCAAGTAACATTTGCACCTGAGAAAACGCAAATGATGATCGTCTCTAGGCACCATGATGGTAATGCTGGTGCAGTAGTAAGGATGAATGGGAGGATGTTGGCACCTGGAGAAGAAGTTGATATCCTTGGGGTGAAATTTGACTCCAAACTAACCATGAAGAACCATGTTGTAAATCTTGCAAACAAGGCAGCCAGGAAGCTTACAGCACTTCGCCGTATCTCGCATCTGCTTGACAGTAGGGGTTGCAAGATACTGTACGAGGCACAAGTACGCTCACACCTTGAGTATGCTCCACTTTCTTGGTTTGCCTGTCCCCCCTCTCATCTGCGACTGCTTGACAGAGTAGAGAACAGAGCAAGACGTCTCATCTCTCGCCTGGACCCATCCTGGATGGATCTGTCATTTCAGCAGAGCCTTCAACATAGGAGGGATGTGGGTGGCCTTACTGTTATGTACAAGGCCAATATTGTCAAAATACCACACTTGGATCCACTTCGAGGACAGCGCGAAACAAGCTTTTATGCCACAAGACGGGCAGAAAGCAGCAACTTCACTCTGGCTGTACCCTTCTCCAGAACATCACTCCATCTGAGATCATACATACCCAGGATGACTCGAGTATGGAACACATTCGTTCAGCATAATGATGTCAACGAGATAACGTCAGTTGATCAAATGAAAATGCTGGCCCACAGATGGCTCCAACTTCATCCTGTTCCCTACTTGTATGTCTCATAACAATAAAAATGCTTTCAAATGAGCTGATGTAGGTAACAGCTCTTAGCTTGTCAATAAAGTTAGGAATCCTTAACCTGTAAATAGCTTGTCAATAAAGCTAGGGATCCTTAACCTTGTCAAACCATGTGTAAAAAAAAAAAAAAAAAAAAAAAAAAAAAAAAAAAAAAAAAAAAAAAAAAAAAAAAAAAAAAAAAAAAAAAAAAAAAAAAAAAAAAAAAAACATAGTTACTTATAATTCTTATGCTATCTCTCTCTTGTTCCTTTCTTTTCTGTATAATTTTCACTTTGTCTCCCTCCATCCCACTTCATTCACTTCTTTAAAACACTCGATGAGCAAAAACACTAACCATTCTGAAATTTGATCCCCGTCTGTTTTAAGCATTCAATCTTAATTCCATTAATCTCCGCTGCTTGTCCCACTTACATCCTGATCACTGCATCATTCACTTACTACTCTTCCCTTCGTCACGCAAATTACTTTCCTGTCTTCCCCATGCATAAATTTTCTACCGCCATTACTTCTCCTCCAATCCATCATCTCACCACTTATACCTATCAACAAGCACAAGCATTTACTCCCTTGAGTTTCTCATCTCATTTATTTCTCGTCAATGCTGCTGCGATCGCAGTAAAATTCTTGGTGGATCCAAATAGCACATTGAGGACAAAAATGAAGAAGTCACATGTTGCAGACATCACTTTTGTGCTGCAATTTATGGATTTTACTCACAAAAATTTTGATAATGCTACACCTTTCCATTGTTAAAATATTTCCTAATCTTAAACCGTTCCATTTTACCACAAATTTCACCTCATCATTCCACCGATCATTATTCATTCCCTACCGTACCTGCCCTTCTATAACAGCAAACCTCTATTGTCATACATTTCTTAAATCCATACTTCTCACCTTTCACAAATTTTTATTCGAGCATTTTCATAAAATTTCAAATTTTCCACTGAATTTCGTTATATTTGGTTTAAAATGAACAAATTCGGATTTAAAGTGAAGACACTTACAGATTTTAGTAAACCTTTAGGTTTATTATAAAAATTATTTTCTAGGCTTTTCAAAGGTGTGTTTTGATACTGGTAATGGGCTCTTGATTCAATAAATTAGAGGTTCTCCCCTCTTCCTGATTGTCTAATGATCTAACTACTTCTCATTTTACAGGCAATGTATGACACTTACCTTACTTGTTTAGCTGTCTCCATTGACTAGAAAAATAATAATATTAATATAATAATGATAATAATACTAATAAAAGTAATAATAATAATAATAATAATAATAATAATAATAATAATAATAATAATAATAATAATAATTATATTTATTATTATTATTATTATTATTATTATTATTATTATTATTATTATTATTATTATTATTATTATTAAATGCAGGTGAGTAAAACGAAAATATCATTAATTTTTAAAGGCGTTTGTAACTTCAGTCACTCAGATACACAAATATAGTCATCATCATATTAAAAAAATAAACAATTCATAAATCAACAATTTGGAAATTATGATAAACGACGTTTCGAGTGATGGTGGACCATCATTATGCTGAGAATAGTTTGATAATGATTCAGGAGGGAGAGAAGTGTTTATTTTCATCTGGAAGTTATTGTGAATTCTCTTGTTTCTAGTTTTCACATGTTACATATTGATTAAAATAAAGTGTGTGAGTGCGTGCGTGTGTATGTGTGTGTGTGTGTGTGTGTGTGTGTGTGTGTGTGTGTGTGTGTGTGTGTGTGTGTGTGTACTCACCTAGTTGTACTCACCTAGTTGAGGTTCCGGGGGTCGAGTCCGAGATCCTGGCCCCGCCTCTTCACTGATCGCTACTAGGTCACTCTCTCTGAACCGTGAGCTTTATCGTACCTCTGCTTAAAGCTATGTATGGATCCTGCCTCCACTACATCGCTTCCCAAACTATTCCACTTACTGACTACTCTGTGGCTGAAGAAATACTTCCTAACATCCCTGTGATTCATCTGTGTCTTCAGCTTCCAACTGTGTCCCCTTGTTACTGTGTCCAATCTCTGGAACATCCTGTCTTTGTCCACCTTGTCAATTCCTCTCAGTATTTTGTATGTCGTTATGATGTCCCCCCTATCTCTCCTGTCCTCCAGTGTCGTCAGGTTGATTTCCCTTAACCTCTCCTCGTAGGACATACCTCTTAGCTCTGGGACTAGTCTTGTTGCAAACCTTTGCACTTTCTCTAGTTTCTTTACGTGCTTGGCTAGGTGTGGGTTCCAAACTGGTGCCGCATACTCCAATATGGGCCTAACGTACACGGTGTACAGGGTCCTGAACGATTCCTTATTAAGATGTCGGAATGCTGTTCTGAGGTTTGCTAGGCGCCCATATGCTGCAGCAGTTATTTGGTTGATGTGTGCTTCGGGAGATGTGCCTGGTGTTATACTCACCCCAAGATCTTTTTCCTTGAGTGAGGTTTGTAGTCTCTGGCCCCCTAGACTGTACTCCGTCTGCGGTCTTCTTTGCCCTTCCCCAATCTTCATGACTTTGCACTTGGTGGGATTGAACTCCAGGAGCCAATTGCTGGACCAGGTCTGCAGCCTGTCCAGATCCCTTTGTAGTTCTGCCTGGTCTTCGATCGAGTGAATTCTTCTCATCAACTTCACGTCATCTGCAAACAGGGACACCTCAGAGTCTATTCCTTCCGTCATGTCGTTCACAAATACCAGAAACAGCACTGGTCCTAGGACTGATCCCTGTGGGACCCCGCTGGTCACAGGTGCCCACTCTGACACCTCGCCACGTACCATGACTCGCTGCTGTCTTCCTGACAAGTATTCCCTGATCCATTGTAGTGCCTTCCCTGTTATCCCTGCTTGGTCCTCCAGTTTTTGTACCAATCTCTTGTGTGGAAGTGTGTCAAACGCCTTCTTGCAGTCAAAGAATATGCAATCCACCCACCCCTCTCTCTCTTGTCTTACTGTTGTCACCATGTCATAGAACTCCAGTAGGTTTGTGACACAGGATTTCCCGTCCCTGAAACCATGTTGGCTGCTGTTGATGAGATCATTCCTTTCTAGGTGTTCCACCACTCTTCTCCTGATAATCTTCTCCATGATTTTGCATACTATACATGTCAGTGACACTGGTCTGTAGTTTAATGCTTCATGTCTGTCTCCTTTTTTAAAGATTGGGACTACATTTGCTGTCTTCCATGCCTCAGGCAATCTCCCTGTTTCGATAGATGTATTGAATATTGTTGTTAGGGGTACACATAGCTCCTCTGCTCCCTCTCTCAATACCCATGGGGAGATGTTATCTGGCCCCATTGCCTTTGAGGTATCTAGCTCACTCAGAAGCCTCTTCACTTCTTCCTCGGTTGTGTGCACTGTGTCCAGCACATGGTGGTGTGCCCCACCTCTCCGTCTTTCTGGAGCCCCTTCTGTCTCCTCTGTGAACACTTCTTTGAATCTCTTGTTGAGTTCCTCACATACTTCACGGTCATTTCTTGTTGTCTCTCCTCCTTCCTTCCTTAGCCTGATTACCTGGTCCTTGACTGTTGTTTTCCTCCTGATGTGGCTGTACAACAGTTTCGGGTCAGATTTGGCTTTCGCTGCTATGTCATTTTCATATTGTCTTTGGGCCTCCCTTCTTATCTGTGCATATTCGTTTCTGGCTCTACGACTGCTCTCCTTATTCTCCTGGGTCCTTTGCCTTCTATATTTCTTCCATTCCCTAGCACACTTGGTTTTTGCCTCCCTGCACCTTTGGGTAAACCATGGGCTCATCCTGGCTTTTTCATTATTCCTGTTACCCTTGGGTACAAACCTCTCCTCAGCCTCCTTGCATTTTGTTGCTACATATTCCATCATCTCATTAACTGACTTCCCTGCCAGTTCTCTGTCCCACTGAACCCCGTTCAGGAAGTTCCTCATTCCTGTGTAGTCCCCTTTCTTGTAGTTTGGCTTCATTCGTCCTGGCCTTCCTGCTTCTCCCTCCACTTGTAGCTCTACTGTGTATTCGAAGCTTAAAACCACATGGTCACTGGCCCCAAGGGGTCTTTCATATGTGATGTCCTCGATATCTGCACTACTCAAGGTGAATACTAAGTCTAGCCTTGCTGGTTCATCCTCTCCTCTCTCTCTTGTAGTGTCCCTTACGTGTTGGTACATGAAGTTTTCCAGTACCACCTCCATCATCATAGCTCTCCATGTATCTTGGCCCCCATGTGGGTCCAAGTTCTCCCAATCGATCTCCTTGTGGTTAAAGTCACCCATGATCAGGAGCTTTGCCCTGCATGCATGAGCTCTTCTGGCCACTCTAGCCAGTGTGTCAACCATCGCTCTATTGCTCTCGTCGTACTCTTGCCTTGGCCTCCTGTTGTTCTGTGGTGGGTTATACATCACTGCTATTACCACCTTGGGACCTCCAGAGTGAAGCGTTCCCGCTATGTAATCACTTTCTTCTCCGCTGTCTCCTCTCTCCAGCTCATCAAAATTCCAGCGATTTTTGATCAGCAATGCCACTCCTCCACACCCCCCCTGTTCCCTCTGTCTTTCCTCAGGATTTGGTATCCCATTGGAAAGATGGCATCTGTTATCATACCTGTAAGCTTGGTTTCTGTGAGAGCTATGATGTCCGGTGTGTGCGTGTGTGTGTGTGTGTGTGTGTGTGCGTGTGTGTGTGTGTGTGTGTGTGTGTGTGTGTGTGTGTGTGTGTGTGTGTGTGTGTATGTGTGTGTGTATGTGTGTGTGTGTTTAGGTGGGTGAATGTGAATTCGTGTGTGAGTACGTGCATGCATGCGTATGTTTGTGCATATGCGTGTACATGCGTATCCAAAATAAACAGAGCTGCGGCGCAGTGAAAAGTAGGGACGTTACTGGTACACTAAGAGAAAACGCAATAAGTGTCCGGGGCCCAAGACTGTTCAACAGCCTCCCACCAGCAATAAAGTGCATTACCAGTAGACCCCTGGTTGTCTTCAAGAGGGAGCTGCATCAGCCGGGCTGTGGTTCGTACATTGGATTCCGTGAGGCCAGCAGTAACAGCCTCGTTGATCAGGCCCTGATCCACCAGGAGACCTGGTCGTGGACCGGACCACGGGAGCGTTGATCCCCGGAATGCCATCCAGGTAGATTCCAGGTCCCAATAACAGCTCCTCTTGCAACTGCGTCATGTCTTCGCAATTATCAGCGTGACGTCATTTGGATTCAAGAAAATTTTATCCAAAAGAGACATCTGTACGATTAAGCCAGACAATGAGGCCCTCATCATCAGACTCAAAAGTGTCTTTAATATCGACACTTACACCAGAAAGAGAAATATTATTCCTATGTCCCGGTACTGAGATCAAAAAGTATCCTTCATTTTTATAAGTCAAAAAATATATTATCTCTGTCTCCCCATGATGAAACTCAAAATGTTTTGAATAATGGTACATTTGTCCAAAAAATGTAAATATGATCTTTATTTTTCAATTTCCCCGATCAAATCCTCGTTGTATTTCTCAGTATACAGTGTTACTCGACGGTATTAGAAACAGGTGCAAGAAATCTTGTATTGTGACATCGTTTCGCTCTGTGTAGAGCGTTATCAAGTGAAGGACAACGTTTCATTTTACGTAGAACTTCATCAAGGACAATGTTTCGCTTTACGTAGAGCATTTTAGCATCAAGGACACCACTGCGCTCAGCGTAGACCTTCATCCTCTCATAATTTATTTTCATTAAGGTCAAGACAGAACAAAAGGCGCCTTTTTTACATCTTTAATCTTCAATGTTGAATGCCCATTTTTCCCTTCAGAATATATTCACCCTCAATGATCTTTCAAAAACATAAAATTGCCTAAAAGGCGAATAATAGCAAAAAAGAATCCCAAGGCAATATCCTTTGCTTTTCTGTAATAATACCCAGAATGCTCGCTTAAGGAGGTCATAGGTAACGCAGACATCCAATTGCTTGAAAAGAAATGCAGAATATTATGTCCTTTGTTGTGGAAATTGTCCTCGTTGCGACAGGCTGAATTGCTTCAGGTATTGTCACCCAGACCGCACGTGCAAAAGTTACCCTTAAATATTTAACATTATGTATTCGGCATACTGTGTGAGAGAGAGAGAGAGAGAGAGAGAGAGAGAGAGAGAGAGAGAGAGAGAGAGAGAGAGAGAGAGAGAGAGAGAGAGAGAGAGAGAGAGAGAGAGAGAGAGAGACAGACAGACAGACAGACAGAACCCTATCTATATATCTATCTATCTATCTATATATATATATATATATATATATATATATATATATATATATATATATATATATATATATATATACTATATATATATATATATATATATATATATATATATATATATATATATATATATATATATATATATATATATATATATATATATATATATATATATATATATATATACATATATACGCGCTCATTAATGCATCCATGAACGAATGTTTTTAAGCAGTTAACAGTATATACATATATACAAATAGGATTTTATTAATAAGAATATGAATAATTTGTAATTATTATTATTATTACTATTATTATTATTATTATTATTATTATTATTATTATTATTATTATTATTATTATTATTATTATTATTATTATTATTATGGAGAAATGTTAAACCTGTAGGGGCCAAACATCGCCTGAAGAACGGGACGTAATCAGACTTCATCATAGAAAATGAGACTGTAGCTACAATTTCTTGGATCAAGAGCCCTCCACCAGCACCAAGATCCCGGTGTGCATCTCCGGAACTCTGCACTAATCAGTGTTTGAAGTATGAGTGACATGTGCCTCGACCCGTGTCCACGCCCTGGGTTAATACATTTGTGTTGCCTGCTCTCCGGCAACACAAATTGCCTCCGCTGACGATGTTGTTGAATACGCAACTGCAATCACAACTCGGGGGTTAATAGTGACAAAGGGTTAATAACTACGCAAGAGAATAAGGCGTCAGGCTGTTACAAAGTGACTAATTGAACCATAAAGACATAAGATTAACAACGGTAATGGCTTCCGTTTAGTATGATGGAACAACAGTAAAATGAGTTAGGGAAACGTAAGGTCGTAAACAGCTAATTTGGTTTACCTCTGTGTTAATTGCCCCAAAAATTGAGGGTAGATTTAAGAGCGCTTGGGACGGTGATACGAGAAATTTCTTTTTTTAATAATACAAGAAAAAGTCAATATCGTAGTCGAAAAGCTCACAAATAACTAGTAGTATTTTGACTATTATAAGAATACAAGTCACAGTACCGTTGCTGGAATAATTCACAAACAACTTGCACTTAGAAGAGGAAACCGATGACGACGTTTCGGTTAGTGCTGGACCGTCGTCAAGACGCATTATCATCAAACGTTCCCACTCCTACGGGTTATTTGTGAACAGATTTTCCTCAACTGTGATCTCACTGTTTCTTCCCACAATTGCAGTAACCTTTATAGTACATCTATAATCGTATCCCTCAAAGTTGTATTATCCACAAGCTCAAAAGAAGTCGTAATAATGACTTTTTATTCGGTAAATAGAAAAGTGGATTAGATCTTAGTCATACGACAACCCACTCATCGGATAATAGATGTTTGATCGAGACCTTCCGCTGGTTTTAATCTACTCCGAGAAATAAAATTCAGTGTTGCATGATAGGACGCGATATTTAATTTTCTCTATGCCACTTAAAAACAAAGTAACAATTAGCTTGTGTCATTTTTCCCGGAGGTATAATTTCGCTCGGTAAATATGTGATCACTAAAAAAAAAAAAAAGTCGTGGAAACTTAATAACCTATGAAAGGAAAAATTTGTCCATGTTTACTAAGCACAAAAGTCGCTAAGCTTTATTTAACACGAACGTCGTCCAGTCTTAGCACAAAAATCTGTCAGATTTGCTCTCCTGGAATGAGCAAAAAATGTAATCCAGTCCTAGTGCAAAAAAAAGTCGTTCAGTCTTGACACAAGTCGTTGAGACATATTTAATACAAAAGTCTTTAAGTTATACTCTTTTGAAGTACAAAATCCTCTCATATAGAGAATTCAGGTTACAAAGGAAATGACCCGGATTAGATTCCACAGCAAGTGGAAACACAGGGACAAGTTTCCTTTCAACCTCAGTCCCTGTCATTTAGTAGTAAGTAGGTACCTGGGGTCTTGTTATCTGTAGTGGGTGGCATCCTGAGGGGTGGTAATATACCCTGGAAATGAGCTGAAGCAAGATAACGCCTTTTAACTAGTAAACAGGGTACTATTTTTATCTAAGCTGAGGTAGGATAACAGCTCCAAGCCAGGAATATGAGGGCTAGGCTTTGAAATAAGCTGAGATTAAGATAATAGCACTTAACCAGTAAACTGAGGACTGCTTTTTAAAACAAGTTAAGGTAAGATAACAGCTCTTATTCTGCAAATTGTAATGTTTATTAAAGAACTTTGTAGTTCATTCGTCTACTATTTATATTTCCTAAATAAAATTGGTCTTCTGTTCTGCAATTTTATGTGAAAATTAAGAAAACTTCAATTATTTCAAAAAGAGTTTAACAAAATTTGTCTGCGTTGCAATAGTTAATAATTCAGTTACGTTCACAATAGCAAAATTTGCCTTGTTAAAATCTGTATTTTTTTCCCAAGAAGTGTGATATGGAGGTTCATGGAAAATAAGTCAATACCTTGGCTGGAATTGTACAGAAATGATCCACACTTAGCAGAGCAAACTTCAGACGGCGTTTCGGTCCGTCCAGGACCATTATCAAGTCATAACTGACAAGCATGCGTGAATGTGTTAGATAGGAGCGAATGGAGACAAATGATTTTTCAGGATTTTACGTGCTGTTGGAGTGTTAGCAAGGTAACATTTATGAACGAATTCAGGGAAACCGGCAGGATGGACTTGAGCCCTAAAGATGGGAAGTACAGTGTCTGCACTCTGAAGGAGGGGTGTTAATGTGCTGTTTTCTAACTGTAGTGTAAGCGCGCCTCTGGCAAAACAGAGATGGAGAGAATGATGATGAAAATTTCTTTTTCGGGCCACTGCCTTGGTGGGAAACTGGTGAGGTTTTAATAAAAATAACTGACGATGGTCTAGCTTGGTCCGAAACAGTCTTAAAACAGGATTATAATGGTAGTTTAACGAGGATATCTTGATACAAGGACTGGGAGTTATCATCCACTTCTCAGATCGAGCCTAATAATCTCAATATTCAGGTAAATGATCCATAAGAATAAACAGTTCCCAGTTAATAACTTTATCAATCTTCATTATTAGTTAAAAATAGCTTTAATATAGCATAATCTCGAGTGGGCTCCTACCAGCTGACACGATGCAGTTTTCAATAAACTTACGTTCAAAGTTTGTACGGAACTGCAACGTAAGAGACTCTCCAAACTTTAATATTGAAAAAAATATAATCCCAGGCTACAAATTACATTTCACTCGTTATTTGGTCGCACTTCCTGGCGTTAAGTGACTGGTAATTTTGAGGTGATCAGTCCCTTACCCGTGATAGAAGGTGGTCAGTCCCTTGTTCTGAAGGCTGATTACCTTAAAATTACCTATCAAGTTCTACTGCCCCCAATATTATTCCCGATATTAATTTAATATGTGATTTGTCTTACTCTTTTATACATATTATAATCAAGGGGGAAACGCTAAACCCGTAGGATTATACAGCCCCTGTGAAGGGGGGTTGATGTGAAAGGTATTCAGGCTTAATTCAGGGAACTGGAGCACAGATCCAGTTCTCTAGATCAAGAGCCCCTCACCAGCGTCAAGGAACCTTCCTTGAGGGGTTTATACATACTGATTTGCAGGTTAAGAGTTCTTATCCTCGTGTCACAATCCTCAATATACACGTTAAAGGCTCTTATTTTACCAAAGCTCATTTCACAATCCAGTCTTCAATTTACAGGCTAAGAATTGCTATCTTACTTAAGCCCATTTCAAAGTGTATCCTCACCAAAGGTATACCACCACATACAATGACTCGAAGTAATCGACTAACACTCACGGACTTATTTTTTGCAAGGTGAAAAAAGGGTAACAAGTGTCAGTAGAACGCCTTCCGCCTGAACAAAAGAATGGAAAATAAATAACTTGATGGACAATAATTATAATTTTCCAAGGATTTTAATTAAAAATAAAAATTGCCCTCTGTGGTTCCAGAAAGGAGTATTTTATTCCCAGGATGATCGTCTGATGATGTTTTAGAAGAAATGGTGTTGGTTATCCTGAGTGGCGGTGTTCGTCCTATGTTCTGGAATTCCTGTCACTACTTGGTCGTAGTACCACAAATCAGATTTCAGAGGTGAGGAGTCGTAATGTCCCACTACGTCCTGTATTATTATTATTATTATTATAATCAAGGGGGGAGCGCTAAACCCGTAGGATTATACAGCGCCTAGGGGAGATGTGGAAAGCATTCAGGCTTAATTCGGGGAACCGGAGCACAGATCCAATTCCCTAAATCAAGAGCCCCTCACCAAACATCAAGGGGACCACGTCCTGTAGACAGGGATCTTGCTTAAACTAACAAGCGTCTACCCTGGTTGAAAAGGCCAGCAGCGGAGCTGATAATAAAAAAAAATAACACTGGTAACATAAGGGTTAAATAAGTATAACATTGAAGAAAGACAAAGAGTGGTATTCAACTTCAGTGTCATTACTGGTAACCAGGTAAATCAGGAACAAAGAACAGAAATACTCCTGGTTGATCACCTTATCTGATCAGGAGAAGAGTGAAGGTGAAGTGATTCTCCAAACTTCATTCCACACCAGGTAAAGTTAATACTACCAGGAGTAGAAATTAAAGCAAATTAGCTTCATCCCGCTAGATGGTAGTGCGGGCGGTAACACGCTAATGGTTCCTGCGTGTCTGAACAACCATAACCCTCACTTTTTAAGAGTTTTCCCTCATACAGGTATAAGCAAACTTGTTCATAAGTTTCTCCTTTGTTCAGGAATCAACCCCAGGTCCTTTCGATTGTGAGATAAACGATTTAATCTCTGAGGAACATTTGCTGAACAAATTTTTGTAGGGCAACCGAACTGTATGAATATCAATGAGCCTATCTTAATGTTTCTGGTATGTCCAAAAGCTACCACCTGGCTTAGAACAAACTTTAAATTCAAATTTCTCAAAGTCAATATGTGGCATGACTAACCCATTCATCTACGCCAGAGGTTGGCAATAGGGTTGTTAAGATGCCATGGTGCTGCTGTGTCAGAGATGCATATTTACATTAATGATAAGTAATATCGATGAGTTGATGAATAAGACACATGTGCAACACCTGGGTGACCTTATTTTGAAGATGTGTTGCCAACTGCCGCACTCCTCTTCCGATTCTCGTGCCCTTGCTTCTGAGTGATCAAGGCAGAGGGACTGAACACCGTCTATCAAGGTTGAGGTACTAAGTACCTTCTATCAAGGCTGAAGGACTAAACACCTTGTATCAAGGCTGAGGGACTGATTATCTCATCTTCCATGATCTCAAATTTAAAATCTCGGTACTGAGCTGAAAACGCCATTAGTTGGCGAAACGTTTTCAAAATAACGATATCCACGTGTTTCACATGTGTCCTGTTCATCAACTTGTAATTATTTATGCCATTAATATATTATTATCACAAGACATGTTAACCATGTGTCTTCATAACGCCACCTACTGGCATTCAAAATTTTGGGGTTAAATTTTGATTGAGCCAGGTGACGGCTTTTTGGAAATGTTTCTTTGACTCGAGTTTGTTATCGAATGTAAAAAAATGAGTAGAAGTAGTGTGTGTGTGTGTGTGTGTGTGTGTGTGTGTGTGTGTGTGTGTGTGTGTGTGTGTGTGTGTGTGTGTGTGTGTGTGTGTGTGTGTGTGTGTGTGTGTGTGTGTGTGTGTGTGTGTGTGAGTGAGTGAGTTTCACAACATGTTGCTTATGAGATATTTGGGGGTAAATTTTCTCTAAACCAGTTGGTGGCTCTGATGAATGGATTTTTGGTTCGCGTTAGGAAACAAACGATTTAAAAAAATACGTATATTATTGTGTGTGAGTTGTTTAGTGATGACTCCGACTGGCTTTTTCTCTATTACATGGGAGTACATGGGAAAGACAGACAGCAGAGGACTTGGAAGTCCACCCCGATGCTGTCTACTATTTACATTAAGGGCTGTCGAGTATTACTTAGTCAAGGACAGCATAGCAGGAAGCTTTTTTTCTTCTTCTTCTTTTGCTGCATGTCTCCTACGGACTTTGCTATTCTCTATATCTAAAAGAATAATAATTTTCATCCAGTTCCTTGTATTTCCGATCCTCCTAAGTTCGTGACACTCAAACGTGCGTGCCACACACCTCGGGACGACCCAGACATTATGAACTCAGTGACTCTACCACACACACTTCATCACCGACGATTGGTTCACCAGTCACGTTTGCCATCGACAGAGAATGTGGGTGGAGGAGAGAGAGGCTTTTGGCCAGCCTGCACACCCACACACACACACCCAGCTGTCTTAGTATAATCCTCTTTGCCTGTGTAAATGAGAACACTCCGGCTTGAGTACAGCACCGGTATGCCGGCTGCCGATGCTGCTTTATAATGTAAAGTATAAGGACACAAGTGCAACTAATGTGGCATTTTATTGTGGCAACGTTTCGCTCTCCAGGAGCTTTGTCAAGCTACTGGAGAGCGAAACGTTGCCATAATAAAATGTCACATTAGTTGCACTTGTGTCCTTTTACTTTACATATTATCGGTAATTCTACCAACTTTATTACAAACTGCCTTATAATAAAATACGCACACTTGATCGCTGGGGATAGATATTTTGACGATGCAAAATATATGGGAAATACTCACAACAAATTATTTGAAAATTCGAAAATGAGTAATACAGTTAATTAATACAAGAATAGAATACCCATGAGAGCTATCAACAAAGACGAGTGTCGGGGTTATTCCCCTTACGAAGAGACTAACATCAATAATTTCTGTGAAAAAGAATTTCAGCATCAATTTTACAAGCTCAGTGGAGTTATCCTACTCAGTATACTGCCCCTCCTGCCCTGGGATGCGACCCACAACAGTACCAACTTACTGCTAGGTGAACAGTGGAAGCAGGTGTGAGGAAACATGGCCAGAGTTTCCACCCGTGCTGGGGGTAGTACCACGAACGCTGCTTAAACCTTGATCGGTCCGTGGAGGTTTACCCACTTAACGAGTCCTCATCAGACGCAAAATCTGCGCAGGAAACATTCTTCTAACGAATTAAACGCCATCATCAACTGTGAAGGAAATAGATAATCCTCAAAGATAGTAACAATGGTAGAATTACCGGCAGAATGTCAGGTATATGGACATAGATACAACTAATGTACATTTTATAGTGGCAACTTTTCGCTCGTCAGATGCTTTGACAAAACTCCTGGAGAGCGAAAAATTGCCACATTAGTTGCATCTGTGTCCATTTACCAAACATCCTCAAGGATGATAATTCCCCACTTCTGCTAGAACAAAACCTTAGAAGCTTCTTTAGCTACTGAACCCTCAGTGTAATACTTGTAGATACTATTGGTGCTTTACTGAAGTCTCCTTGCTCAGAATGACAGACTTCGCTACCGGAGGTAGGAAATGCATTCCATGTGATGGTATATGGCAAACATTATCTTTACAGTCTCAAGGAAACGTGAAGCTTACTCAGCGATTGGGGAAATAAAAGATAATGAGGCGTGACATCCCCAAAATGTGAGAATAGCTCCAGTATGTTGCATACTTTCAAAATGTACCTATCACATAAAACAGTGTTGCAGCATTATGAGGGTGTTCCACTATGTAACTCTAATATAGCTGAGGTTAGCTGCACACTGCCGATACTCCCACAATGTAACTCTAATGTAAATAATGGTAGTCGCACACAGTGTGTTCTTCCGCTATATAACTATCCGGAATACGGCAGCAGCACACTGTGTTTGAATACAATCTCATAAAATAAAAAAAAATCGTGCTCCCTGCCGTGTGCTTGCTTTCCACGCAGTAGAGGAGTCAAGGCACCGCACTTCCCAACCCACACCCAACTAATCCAGACTAAGATCTCATTCAGGAGGGGAATGGGAATACTTGGACCGTGTTAGAAGGCCAGTACAACCTTACTACTTAGTTAGGAAATTTGTTCTCTCTCCCTGGATCGTCTGTATGACCAGGCTGAGGCGGAGCTCTGAGAGAGAGAGATGCCTCTGGAGTCGTCCTGACCTAAGATACTGCCTCAAGTTCTCCCCTCGGTTCCTAAAATAGATTGAATAGTACCGTTCCTACCACTACTACTGCTACCACCACCACCACCACCACCACTACTACTACTACTACTACTACTACTACTACTACTACTACTACTACTCTTGAAATAGGCTGAATACTAATACCACTACTATTGTTGCTGCTTCTGCTGTTACTACTATTACTGCTACTACTACTACCACTACTCCTAATGTTGCTGCTACTGCTATTTTTGCAACTTCTAATGCTACTACTAATGCTGCTGCTGCTGCTTCTATTATTATTATTAATACTACTACCGCTAATAATAAAAATAATAATAATAGTGATATAAGATAATGTGAGACGTATGGGCAGCCCAAGGGACTTCTGACGACACCATTGCACCTCCTTTACCTCGTGTGATGACGTCAAGAAAGCTTTCCTAGGGTGCTTTCAGAGAGGAAAGGATTGAAGTTTGTCCAGCGTCTTGGAAGATGTTTACACCCAGACGTGCTTCTTGAGATACTTACCTCGGAACACACTTGAGGAGGAAAATGAAGAAGAAAAAGAAGAAGGGGGAAAGAAGAAGAATAAGAAGAAGAAAAAGAAGAAGAAGAAGAAGAAGAAGAAGAAGAAGAAGAAGAAGAAGAAGAAGAAGAAGAAGAAGAAGAAGAAGAAGAAGAAGAAGAAGAAGAAGAAGAAGAAGAAGAAGAAGAAGCAGGAAATGGAGGCGGAGGAAGAAAATGAGTCGAGATTAAAGTTTTATTGATAGTGTTAAGTGAATTGTGGTTTTAATGACCCAAGTGTATTTATTTACAAGCTTACATGACGGTAAAGAGTGTTTGGAACATTGTTGACAGCTATGTTTCACATCTTGCCCAGCCTTTGATGGTGTTCGTAACAACGGTCATAGATAACCAGGGCAAATTTTTTTTATCCTACTGATGCTCAATTTAAGGCAGTGTTTGCTAACACGGGTTATAGTCAGATGATGACCCTGATCAGTAGTTAAGCATTTCCACCCCAGCTAGAACCCTCTTTCTTTTAAAACAAGTATCGCTAATCAAAGTAGCGTATCTCAAAATGATAACTCCTTTACTGGTATCAAAACACATTGCATTATTACATACAACACGGAGTAGAAATCATTTGTGCATTCCGGCCTCAATCGCTGGCCCTCTTCAGACGATAGTTTAATAATTTGAGAAGAGAACGAGGAAGAGATTTTAGGAAAAAGATAAACACTGCAAAATCGTGATTAGAACAATTTACAATTAACTCACAATTTGTTGAGTAAATTTTGGGTGTTTCTGTCTGTCGATTTCTCTCAATTTAATAACGGTCCAGCATGGACCGTTACGTAGTCTAGAGTGTCATCTAACGAAAAAGGTAAATGAGTTACTGCCGAGTGATTAACAAACGAGTATGAAAAAATCCAAAGTTTAACGAATAGTTGGAGATTTAAGAGACATGGAACTTTCACGTCCCTGTAGTTTAACAAGAGATTTTTTCAGTAGCGTCAAGGGCGATCCTGATGAATGGTGTTGGTGGAAAGCACGACCTGAAAACAACTGAGAGCAGTGAAATTCAGGAGTACTGAAGCCTAGGTAAAACAGTTTTGAATCGCTTGAGAGAAAGAGTAAACCTAGACTCAATGCTAGGAAATGGTAGCTAATGGGCAGATGTTTGTTGCTCTTGTTACTTTTGTTATTATTCTTATTGTTACTTTTGTTGTTATTGCTACTCTTGGCAATATAAACACAAATGCAGAATAGTGGCTTCTATAACATAGCTGAACCACTTGCCAAGAAACTTCTTCATCGCTATCCCACATAAGAACACTGTAGAAGGTCTGCTCACAAACTTATCCAATCTCCTTTCCAAGCTACCCAAGTTTTTAGACTCTATAACCCCACTCGGTACATCATCAGATGCAGCATTCTTCACCTGACCTCAGCCGGACTATAAATACTCGCGTTCCTTCCACCCCAGGTAGTTCTGTTTGTGACTTGAAAAAGCCCACTGTGTGGGCGAGACGTAGTCAATAAAGGATCACATTATACTGCATTTGTGTTTATATTGCCATTGTGTCGGTATTTTATACCATTTATTTCTATCGTGTCAAACACTGCAGTAGAAATGGATCCTTCACACAGAGAATACCTGGACCTTCTTCTAAAAGCTTACTCACTTCGCAACAGACACAATTTTCTTCGTGATTGCATCCAAGAAATGGTCTTACCAAGATCTACTCCTCCTCAAATTGCCAACATCAAACCACCTTTCTCCGCTACAGCTCGGACCTACCTTGAAGAGTGTGCAGATGACTTAAACAATGCTACAAAGGAAGCTTTCCTCCAAGCCAGAACACTAGGCACAACACTCCGGGGCAACATGAACAGACGCACCGCCGAAATCATTCGCAGCAGAGTTACCACAGCGAATGTTCAACAGAAGATCAGACTTACTAGGAAACTACAAACACTCTGCGATAATAGTAATTGGAAAAGTTTAGGAAGACCTGAAATTATTCAAAATCTTTCATCTCGTCCACTGTCAACCACAGAACCTGAAGCCCTCAGCTTAGGCCTCAAATTCGCAACAGGAATTACGAAACCAAAACAAGACCTCAATTTCATCGCCAAAAACTACAGACACAATGACTCCGACTTCCAAAAAGGCTATCTTCAAGGCATCATCTCAGCAGCCATCTCAACACGCAGCTCCCCAGTCATACCTCGACGTTACATCAATGCACTCAAAGGTTTAGCAGAAGACACGACCATCAGGGTCACCACCGCTGATAAAGGAGGTGGTGTTGTTATCATGAACACTGACGATTACAGGAACAAAATGCTCAATCTACTTAATGACCCAGATACCTACAAACCTCTCACAACTAACCAAGTGGACAACCTTACTAAAACTTTTCTTCAAAGGACTCGCTGCATTCTGAGGGGCTCAGAACAAGGGAAGAAACTTCTGCACACCATGCCCAGCAACCCCAGACCTGCCAGAATGTACGGCCTGCCAAAGACTCACAAGCCTGGTATCCCACTGAGGCCCATATCCTCGGGAATAGGCAGTGCTCCCCACCAGCTCTCAGGAATTCTCGCCAAACACCTCTCTAAACTCTTGGGCACTATCAGTCCAGCACATCTCAAACACTCAGGTGATCTTCTCAATCGCATTCGCAACATCAACATCAGGAACAAGAAACTTTCCAGCCTTGACGTGACTTCCCTATTCACCAAAGTACCTACTACACAAGCCATCGATCTCTTGCGCAGGAAAATTGACGATTCACTTGATCTTCCCATTCCAGCCAGCGATTTCATCGACCTTGTTGAACTATGTGTTGGCTTTACGTGTTTCTCTTTCGAAAATCACCTCTTTCAGCAGACCTTTGGACTACCCATGGGTTCGCCACTCAGTGCAGTCCTGGCGAACCTATACATGGAACATCTAGAAGCCGAACGTTTCTCCACCATTATTCCTTCGTCTGTCACCTGGCTCCGTTATGTTGACGACATTCTCCTCATAACTCCTAAACGCTTCAACGTTCAAGCTCTCCAAGACAAGCTTAACCAGGTCGAGCCTTCAATCCAGTTCACACTTGAAGAAGAAGTCGACAACACTCTTCCTTTCCTTGATGTCCTGCTCTGCAAAGCTGACCACGAACTTCGTTTTAAAGTCTATCGAAAACCCACCAACCAAAACGATCTTCTCCACTTCTACTCTCACCACGACACCAAAACCAAACGTGGTGTAATTATAGGCTTCTTCCTGCGTGCACTCAGAATCTGCAGCAACGAGTTCCTTGAGGAAGAATGCACTATAATTGAACAAATATTTTCTAAACTCCACTATCCTCGTCACTTCATCAGAGACTGCAGACGGCGAGCATTAAACATCTTCAACACACCCAGAGAAGACAATGCCGAGAAGAGATACATAGTCCTTCCCACCAACTCCATTGCCAAACATGTTTCCAACATCTTTGCCAAAACATCATTCCAAGTATCTACCTCCACAACCACGACCATCAAGGACATCACCAGTAGTAGGCAGGACAAGCCTCCATCCTCTGCAGGGGTATACATAATCCCTTGTAATGGCTGCAACAAGTTATACGTGGGCGAAACATCAAGGGACCTCCAAACACGTATTTCAGAACACCAATACGCAAGCAGGTCTGACGACACATGGAATACCTGCGTACAACACCGTAATTCACACAACCACTTGATAAACTACAGAAACTCAAGACTTATCGCCACAGAAGACAACACTCAATACCGAAGAATCCTGGAATCATCACTTATTTCTATATCCGACAACTTCAACCAGAATAGTGGCTTCTATAACATAGCTGAACCACTTGCCAAGAAACTTCTTCATCGCTATCCCACATAAGAACACTGTAGAAGGTCTGCTCACAAACTTATCCAATCTCCTTTCCAAGCTACCCAAGTTTTTAGACTCTATAACCCCACTCGGTACATCATCAGATGCAGCATTCTTCACCTGACCTCAGCCGGACTATAAATACTCGCGTTCCTTCCACCCCAGGTAGTTCTGTTTGTGACTTGAAAAAGCCCACTGTGTGGGCGAAACGTAGTCAATAAAGGATCACATTATACTGCATTTGTGTTTATATTGCCATTGTGTCGGTATTTTATACCATTTATTTCCATTGCTACTCTTGTTAGTGTTGTCGCTATTATTGTTTATTTTTTGAAAACACGCTTAACCAGGATTCTGTCTCAGTAATGACATCTTCCAGTCAATAATAACAATAACAACACCAATAATAATAATAATAATAATAAAATAATAATAATATTATTATTAATGATAATAATAATAATAATAATAATAATAATAATAATAATAATAATAATAATAATAATAATAATAATAATAAAATAATATTATTATTATTATTATTATTATTATTATTAATAATAATAATAATAATAATAATAATAATAATAATAATAATAATAATAATAATAATAATAATAATAATAATAATAATAATAATAATAATAATAATAATATCTACTTGCTGGCCGTAAGGAACATTGCACTGTCTGGGGAATGGGAGAGGTAAAAGATGATCAGGTTTGATCCGAGGAAGGGAATGGTATCTTCGATTTCACTGATCAAATGCCCTTAACCGGCATCAAGGTGCTAGTGACAGAACTTTGTACTTCCTACGAAGATCTGAGGGCAGACCTTTATACCATAACAAACTTTCTTATTCCGTCGAGGCTGTCTTGGACATGTGATGCCTAAACTCCTTAAGGATTCCTTAAGACCTTCCTGAAGGATATTTTTATATTCGGGAACCTTGCATGCGTTGTTGAGGTTATCCTCTTTATGTTCGTCTCAGACGATATTCTTACGATATCTTCTTCTCTCACGCTTTTCTCTCATTCTCCTTCTTGAAAGAGTGTTGTCATATTGTACTACATGTAGAGTAATAGAAACGTGTTGGTCATACTGTCCCAGGGAGTAGTGAAGACTCGATCCTTTGTCCCTTCAGTGCCAGACACACTACATGTGCTCTCAACCTGCCTCTTTCTGATGTCTTCATTAGCTTACATTTCTCAGAAATGAACTTCATGTTTCCTTTAACTGCTTACAGAAATATTCTGCTTATTTTCTTCTCGTTAATTTTCTAGTATGTGTAAATAACTACATGAAGGATTCTAACGCTCTAAGAGTAAAGTCCGAGGCAGCTACGGTGAAAAGCTCTGTTCCACAAGGCACAGTACTCGCTCCCATCTTGTTCCTCATCCTTATATCCGACATAGACAAGGATGTCAGCCACAGCACCGTGTCTTCCTTTGCAGATGACACCCGAATCTGCATGACAGTGTCTTCCATTGCAGACACTGCAAAGCTCCAGGCAGACATCAACCAAATCTTTCAGTGGGCTGCAGAAAACAATATGAAGTTCAACGATGAGAAATTTCAATTACTCAGATATGGTAAACATGAGGAAATTAAATCTTCATCAGAGTACAAAACAAATTCTGGCCACAAAATAGAGCGAAACACCAACGTCAAAGACCTGGGAGTGATCATGTCGGAGGATCTCACCTTCAAGGACAATAACATTGTATCAATCGCATCTGCTAGAAAAATGACAGGATGGATAATGAGAACCTTCAAAACTAGGGAGGCCAAGCCCATGATGACACTCTTCAGGTCACTTGTTCTATCTAGGCTGGAATATTGCTGCACACTAACAGCACCTTTCAAGGCAGGTGAAATTGCCGACCTAGAAAATGTACAGAGAACTTTCACGGCGCGCATAACGGAGATAAAACACCTCAATTATTGGGAGCGCTTGAGGTTCCTAAACCTGTATTCCCTGGAACGCAGGAGGGAGAGATACATGATTATATACACCTGGAAAATCCTAGAGGGACTAGTACCGAACTTGCACACGAAAATCACTCACTACGAAAGCAAAAGACTTGGCAGACGATGCACCATCCCCCCAATGAAAAGCAGGGGTGTCACTAGCACGTTAAGAGACCATACAATAAGTGTCAGGGGCCCGAGACTGTTCAACTGCCTCCCAGCACACATAAGGGGGATTACCAACAGACCCCTGGCAGTCTTCAAGCTGGCACTGGACAAGCACCTAAAGTCAGTTCCGGATCAGCCGGGCTGTGGCTCGTACGTTGGTTTGCGTGCAGCCAGCAGCAACAGCCTGGTTGATCAGGCTCTGATCCACCAGGAGGCCTGGTCACAGACCGGGCCGCGGGGGCGTTGACCCCCGGAACTCTCTCCAGGTAAACTCCAGGAATATATATATGTATATATATATATATATATGTATATATGTATATATATATATGTATATATGTATATATATATATGTATATATATGTATATATGTATATATATATATGTATATATATATATGTTGCAGTTTAAAAACTGTAGTGTAAAGCACCCTTCTGGCAAGACAGTGATGGAGTGAATGATGGTGAAAGTTTTTCTTTTTCGGGCCACCCTGCCTTGGTGGGAATCGGCCGGTGTGATAATAAAAAAAAAAAATATATGTATATATATATATATATATATATATATATATATATATATGTATATATATATATATATATATATATATATATATATATATATATATATATATATATATATATATATATATATATATATATATATATATATATATATACATATATATGTTTAAGGTGTGAATATATAAAATTCATGGGAACTGGAAACTACGAATTGTCATTTAAATTTTTACCACTAGAGATGTACACAGTACTTCCAGAAATGGTATTCATTCATTATACCAAGGTAGGTTTTTCCAGTGAGGAAAAATTTAAAAACATATTCGTCCTAAGCTCCATTGGGAAATGCAGAAAAATATGCCATGCGTGTCGTATGAGGCGAGTAAAATGCCGCGAGCAAGGGGCTAGTAACCCCTTCTTCTGTATTTACTAAATTTAAAAAGGAAAAATTTCGTTTTTCTTTTTAGGTCACTCTGCCTCGGCGGGATATGGTAGGATCGTTGGAAAAAAAATCGTTCTTATCATAATTTATTGGTGATAATTGAGGATTATATAAATTAACAATCATTGAAGCGTATGTGAGGCTTATTGCAATTCTATTTCACGATCTCCAGCTGTGCATACGTCACTAGTGTTAAGATACTGAATGAGTGTGATTCGCTCGGCAATGAGGAACTATCTGAAGTAAAAAATGAGCCAATATCATGAAACAATAGAATGAACCATAGAAGCAAGAGATACATTTCTTGATACTCATTTCTATAAATGTTCCTCTCATTAGTTTCTGCGTATTCTGCTTCTGTGAAGAAAGGAAATATGCGACAGAATAAGCAAGGTCTTCAAGCTGTTTCCTTTTCTCATTATTGTCAGCACTGCGTCACTTGAATCTAGCATTTCTTTATCAGTACTTGAAAAAGTCCCCCTCCCCCAGTGCTTGGAACTTTACATAGAAAAATTCTCTTCTTTGGTGTGTGCGTCGCCGCACAATAAATAGAGCGAGTAATGCATGTCTCTCAGCGTATATACACTGAGAGTTTACTTCAATTCCTATTTTAGGGGTTAAAGTATTCCTGAGCAACAGTGAATAGGAGAGGTGCAGCCTTAATGATCCTCCTTCAGTCAACAGGCTTTAAAATCCATTAACTAACTATATGTGTCAATAAACTACCAACTGAGTAGTTATTAGGTTAGATGAAGGTGTATAGGAAGCACATTTGCTGATGTATATTGCTTATACCTTGCTATGCTATACAGTTCATACACGATGACATAATATGCACCAAGACTGCCAGCCGGGATCCATGCATTCGATAGTAGTATCTAATTATAGATGTAAGTTTTTATAAAATGTGAGGTGTATAGGAAAGAGGATATGATGGAATGTGACACACAGTACACACATATGCGTGCGTAGATGTAGACGAACGTATATACACATGAGCGTAGCATTTGCAGCATTTCTTAAGAATTACTCCTGCGTCAGCAAGGTATATAGGAATGAAAATGAAGAAGAATTTTCTTTTAATCTTTCCACAGTGGTTGACACAACCTGTTGCCACAAGTCAATTTTTTCTCAATATACGGTCACACTCTTTAGGGTAAGACTTAATTCACATGGCCTTCACGTAGCTAGTGGGGGTGAGAGTGGAAGAGAGGTGAAGGAGGGCTGTAGAAGGGTAAGGGTGGTTGATGGGGTTTAAAGTCTATCGACTTCACGAGGTCATCAAGGCTACACGTCACCAGTTCACCAGCAGTCAAGAATACTTTACTCCCTAAAATAGGTAACATACACTTCTCTGTGTCTAATACACTGTTGGCTATTTCTCACAGTCTAAGTATTATACCAGACTGTTTGTTCCAGGGCAACGAAGCCACTGTCTAGGTCTGTGTCTTTTTGTGCGTCTGGACAACTATACTCGGGCCATTTTGGCACAGTGCCACCTGCAGTAACTTTTTTTTTGCGTGTGGCCAACTATATTAGGGCCACTTTGGCCGAGTGCCACCCACAGTAACTTTATTTTACATGAAAGTCACCGTGAATTGAAACTATGTTTAATTTCATTTCAGCGCATTTTTAAGGAATTTAATCAGTTTAAATAATTCCTAGAATTTTATTCCACATAGTTAGTGGTAAATCTCAACGAATATATATACATATATATTTTTAGATGTTTAAAACACGTGTGTAACATTTCGATATCGTTAATACAGAGACGTTTCTCCAACCAGTGGCTTTAACAGTCCAATAACAGAATAAATCTTGGAAACTGTGAAAAACGTGAAGACGTAATTTGAGATGATCAGTCCCTCAGTCTTAATAAATCATATTTATCAAGACTGGAGGACTGAACACATATCAAGTCTGAGGGACTGATCACCTCAAATGTTGCTCATGTGCCGTATTCATGTCGCTATTGCATATTATTATTGTAATAAGAATATTTTGATGTTAGAAAATGTAGAAAAATATTGTGTAAGGGACATATTTGTCCCCCTCAGTACAACAACAGTGTCAACAGTGCCAACAGTGTCAACAGTGTCAACAGTGTCAACAGTGGGTCAAGCTGCGTGTTCTACAGATTATTTTAAACTCTAGGTAAACAGTGAAAGAGCTATTTTTATGAACACTGAGGTTCGTGGTTCGATCCCCTGTACGACTGGAAACATTACGACGTGTTTCCCTAAGACATTCACTGTCCCTGTTCACTTGTCAGTAAAGTTGGTACTCGGGTATTAGTTGAATGGTGTGGGTCGCATCCTGGGGACAAAATTTACCTAATTTGCCCGAAATGCTCTGCAGACAAAGGGCTTTCTATATAGCAGTATGTAACTGATGTCGGCTAGACCTGCTTACCTTGTAGAAGTAAAGATTATTATTATTATTATTATTATTATTATTATTATTATTATTATTATTATTATTATTATTATTATTATTATTATTATTATTATTATTACCAATGTATTACAGACAGGCATGAAGACACAGACACAAGTCCCAAAATGAGATATTGCTGGTACAACGTTTTGCTCTGATATTACAATAATGGTATACAGTACCGACAAGAAGAGGAATTAGACACATGCGCAACACCTAGGTGCCTTTATCTGAAAATGTTTCACCATTCAGAGATGACATACCAAGCTAGTAATAGATGAGGTAAACAGTCCCTCAGCCTTGCTAAACTATACAAGAAAATATCCAATTCCTCCTTTCGCACTGATATGAAACAGCTATACACAGAACTAAACATTCATTAAATGGCCTAAGAGGATCAAGGTGACAAAGATCCAAGAACTGAAATGTTCACAGAAAACGTATTTTGACGTATTTCTGATTTTTTTTTTTGGGGGGGGGGGGATTTTAGCTACGGTGCGTCTGTAAGTAAAAGTGTTGATGTTACACTATGCGAAAAAATTTTTTTTCCAAAATTTTGAATTATTCTTGCTCTCTAAACTGTCTTACGATATACTGTGAATACGAAGTCATAATTCGTATAATATGCTCATTTATCTTATAAAGCTCAACTACAAGATATGTTCAATTTTTTTTTTTATTTATTTTTTTTTTTGCAAATGTAATTGTGAAGATATGTTCAAAAATTAATAGTGAAAACGTCTTCATGTTACGTGCTGCTCAATTTCAATCCCCTACGCAAAAATAATGCATACGATGTAGAGGAAGGTTAAATTAGAAGTTACCATATACTTAGTAGGAACTGGAAGAGAGAGAGAGAGAGAGAGAGAGAGAGAGAGAGAGAAAAGCAATTCACTCCCGGTCCATCAGTCCGGGAAAATAAGCTTCTACCCAGGTCTGACAAATATCACAGACAAAGCTCTCAACGCCACACGAATCACGGGGAAATTACCCTCATTAGCGACGGAAAAAAAATGTAATCAAAGAATATAAACGATGCGAATTGCTATCTCCTCTTAATACTTTCCGAGGAGACGCAGCGGCCGGGGGGGGGGGGGGTCAAGTCCCCATCGCTACACTGGAAATTAAAAAACAATTTTTTTGACGTTGGTTATAAATTTTGTTTTAATGTTAGAAGGGAATTGATGTTGCCCTTTCAATTCCTCGGATAAAGCTTTATTACTCTCAATCCATCTCGTTTTCCAGGCGCTAAATGACCATTTCGGGATTAGCGTTTAATAATAAAATAATAATAATAATTATAATAATAATAATAATAATAATAATAATAATAATAATAATAATAATATAAATTATATTAACAATAATACTGAAAACATGAGAATAATAATAATAATAATAATAATAATAATAATAATAATAATAATAATAATAATAACAATAATGACATTAATAATAATATTAATAATGATAATAATAATAATAAAAATAATAATAATAATAATAATAATAATAATAATAATAATAATAATAATAATAATAATAATAATAATGCTGAAGCAGTGTTTCATTTTGTCAAAACTCAACAAACCAGTGGAAAAGTTTTGTGCTTAATTTTTGAGTCAGGCGAATTTTGTGACAGTATTTTTCACCTTGCTCATTCCTGTTAACAGGGTTAGTTAATTTGTTAGTATTTTTTACACCGTTGAATTTACTAACTAGGATCTGTTATCATGCCTCGGCTCATTGTAAAATCCCGCATTATCGAAGGTATATATACTACCACCGTCCATGGTATGTCACCAGCAAGATTCATCTGATACACACACACACACACACACACACACACACACACACACACACACACTACATATAAAATACTGAGAGGAATCGACAAGGTGGATAGAGACAGGATGTTCCAGAGATGGGACACAGCAACAAGGGGTCACTCTTAGAAGCTGAAGGCTCAGGTGAATTACTGGGATGTTAGGAAGTATTTCTTCAGTCACAGAGTTGTCAGGAAGTGGAATAATCTGGGAAGTGATGCAGTGGAGGCAGGATCCATACGTAACTTTAAGAAGAGGTATGATAAAGCTCATGGGGCAGGTAAGGGTGAGCTAGTAGCGACCAGTGAAGAGGCGAGGCCAGGAGCTGTGACTCGACCCCTGCAACCACAACTAAGTAACAACTAGGTGAATACATACACACACACATACACACACACATACACACACACACACACACATACACACACACACACACACACACACACACACACACACACGCGCACACACACACACACACACACACACACACACACACACACACACACACACACACACACACACACACACACACACACACACACACACACACACACACACACACACACACACTGACATATGCATAGAGCACAGCTCATTACAGATGCGACCCGGCTTCCCCCTCACCCTGTAGCGTATTGTGACACTGGTCTAACACTGAATGAGTTGAGAATATGATATAAGTGTTCACTGGCTGTCTGCTGAACAACGCAGGAGTTCTCAAAATCTCTAAATGTATATATGCTGAGAGTTTACTTTAAACTCTATTTAAGGCACTGAAGTATTCTTGACTGGTGTACAGATGACATGAAGCCTTCACGACCCTCTTGTAGTCGATACACTTTACTACAACCTTAATGGCCCTCGTGTAGTCTATGGATTTAAATTTAATAAACCCCAGCATTTAAATCAGTCAAATATAGTGATAAAAAAGAGATCATATGAAGAAAGCAAAAAGTAATGTGTACATCGGCAGTCCACCGTGGTCCTCTTCAGCAGATCTAAGAGGTCCTTACTGGAAGGACGGAACTTTTGTGTCTCTTGTCTTTTATTGTTTCGAAGTTGGTTCGTTCACGCCACTGACCAGTGCTCATTACATTTGTGTGTTTGAAGAGCTCTGTAAATTACTTGATGATTTAGGTAAACTAAACAATGCTATATTAGTTAAATTTTAGCAAGATTAGATTCCTGGGTTAGTTGGATCAAAGTGGCCTGTTGCAGCACAAGCTTTCATTAGGATGGCGTTTCGCTCTGTGCGACGTGATAAAGCAAAGAGCAAAACGTTTTCCCGATAAAACTCGGCTGTGTATCGTAACTTTTCTTAGCTTGCTATGGTAGTCTTGCTATTGGTATAAACCTTGGTAATAAATACCAACAAGTTGGTTTAGAAAGACACGTAAGCAAACACTATGATATATTTATTAGAGAACGTTTCGGTTCCGTGACCTTGATCATGGTCCCAGGACCGAAACGTTTTCTAATAATTATGTCATAGTGTTTGCTTACGTGTCTTTCTAAATCAGTCTTGGAATTAAAATAAAATTATACACAAAAACAGAAACAACAAGTAAGAGCGAGACTCTTACATAAACAATGGATGTTACTGGACCATCGCTCATTAACTTGCAGACCGACACAAAATAATTACGCTGGTCACTTTCGCTTTCCCTTTCTCTCCCATTAATTTTTTTTCCTGAAGAGTGACGGTATTGCATTGCGGGGTCGGGAGGGGGCTGTCATTTGTTGTGAAGAGCGCTTTCACAGCCAGGCGCGCCGCCCCCCTTCCTTCTAATCCGCATCCTTTCGTTAAATGTCCAGAGTGGAGAGTGTAACCAACTCTCAGTTACTCAATGTTTGAGCTACGCTGTAGTCACGAGAATCTAATATATTCTGCTCTACCTCTAGCCCAAACACTGAAAATGCAAATCATTGACGTTTCCGTCCTTCCTGGGCTGTTATCACGTCACGAGGCACCGTTTGAATCATTCAGGGTAGTGGAAGGTGATTGCTATATCCTCCGCTTGTTGTGGCGAGAAATTCACCACAAGAGGTTATGGAGGCTTGACACTACGTCTGTGTGATCCTGGTTTTAAATCATTAAAACTTAAAACAAATACACTTACAAATAATAACAATGTATCATACGTCAAAGTCCTGAAAATTATGAAAAATCCCCCCCCCCAAAAAAAATGCTGCTCCCTCCATGCCTAAGTTGCACACGAAGCGAGAATTTATCCTTTGTGTGACCCGACAATTTTTGCATCATTAACTCTGATATTGAACGAGTCTCGACAAAAATCGTCCTCGGCCAAAAAAGTAAGTTATCTTCGAGGTTGCTGATGCTATCTTAGAGAAATAGTTCGATGCTTTTACTGTATTTTTAAATAACGAGAATTTGCAGGAAAAGTTTTGTTTTAATGCTAATGTCTTTCGGTAGGATTAAATCTTAACATTTTTCTTCATTCCTAAGTTGTGGTTCTGGGATGTTGAATTCACATGTTGTGTTGGAACATCGAGAGTGAGAATTTTTTATGTACTTTTGACATTGGTTCGACTACTTGAGATCCTGGTCCAGTCACTGAAAATCCTGTTTCAACTACTGTAGATCCTATTCCAGCCACTGTAGATCCTGGTCCAGCCATTGTAGATCCTGGTCCAACCACTTAAATTCCAGGAGTAACCACTGTAGATTATGGTCCAGCCACTCTTGATCTTCGTCAAAACCACTATAGATCCT
>NC_091356.1:8557492-8559992 GCF_038502225.1 Cherax quadricarinatus | reverse complement strand
ATATATATATATATATATATATATATATATATATATATATATATATATATATATATATATATGTCGTGCCGAATATGTAAAACTGGTCAATTAGCAAGAATTCATTTAAAATTAAGTCCTTTCTGAAATTTTCTCTTATACGTTTAAAGATATATTTTTTTCATTAATGTTAATGTAAATTTTTTTAATTTTGCACGAAAAGAATCTTAGAAAACTTACCTAACCTTATTATAAGAAGAGCAATTTATTTTAGCCTAACCCAACTAAATATATTTTAGATTTGTTTACAATAATTTAATACTAAACAAACCCAGTGAAATATATTTTTTTCGTTAGGTTCAGAATGATTTTGGCGAAATTATTGCATACACAAATTTTCACTTGTCCTATATGGCAAGATGAACGTTGCTATTTAAGCCAAGATCGCAAGTTCTGCCTATTCGGCACGACATATATATATATATATATATATATATATATATATATATATATATATATATATATATATATATATATATATATATATATATATATATATATATATATATATATATATATATGTATATATATATATATATATATATATATATATATATATATATATATATATATATATATATATATATATATATATATATATATATATATATATATATATGTCGTGCCGAATATGTAAAACTGGTCAATTAGCAAGAACTCATTTAAAATTAAGTCCCTTCTAAAATTTTCTCTTATACGTTTAAAGATATATTTTTTTCATTAATGTTGATGTAAAAAATTATAATTTTGCACCAAAAGGAACTTAGAAAACTTGCCTAACCTTATTATAACAAGAGCAATTTATTTTAGCCTAACCCAACTAAATATATTTTAGATTTGTTTATAGTAATTTAATACTAAACAAACACAGTGAAATATATTTTTTTCGTTAGGTTCAGAATGATTTTGGCGAAATTATTGCATACACAAATTTTCACTTGCCCTATATGGCAAGATGAGAGTTGCTATTTAAGCCAAGATGGCAAGTTCTGCCTATTCGGCACGACATATATATATATATATATATATATATATATATATATATATATATATATATATATATATATATATATATATATATATATATATATATATATATATATATATATATATATATATATATATATATATATATATACATATATATATATATATATGTCGTGCCGAATATGTAAAACTGGTCAATTAGCAAGAACTCATTTAAAATTAAGTCCGTTCTAAAATTTTCTATTATACGTTTAAAGATATATTTTTTTCATTAATGTTGATGTAAAAAAAATTAATTTTGCACCAAAATGAACTTAGAAAACTTACCTAACCTTATTATGACAAGAACAATTTATTTTAGCCTAACCCGACTAATTATATTTTAGATTTGTTTACAATAATTTAATACTAAACAAACACAATGAAATATATTTTTTTTCGTTAGATTCAGAATGATTTTGGAGAAATTATTGCATACACAAATTTTCACTTGTCCTATATGGCAAGATGAACGTTGCTATTTAAGCCAAGATCGCAAGTTCTGCCTATTCGGCACGACATATATATATATATGTATATATATATATATATATATATATATATGTCGTGCCGAATAGGCAGAACTTGCGATCTTGGCTTAAATAGCAACGCTCATCTTGCCATATAGGACAAATGAAAATTTGTGTATGCAATAATTTCGCCAAAATCATTCTGAACCTAACGAAAAAAATATATTTCACTGTGCTTGTTTTGTATTAAATTATTGTAAAAAATCTAAAATATATTTAGGTAGGTTAGGCTAAAATAAATTATTCTTGTTATAATAAGGTTAGGTAAGTTTTCTAAGATTCTTTTGGTGCAAAATAAATTTTTTTTACATAATCATTAATGAAAAAAATATATCTTTAAACATATAAGAGAAATTTTTAGAAAGGGCTTAATTTTAAATGAGTTCTTGCTAATTGACCAGTTTTACATATTCGGCACGACATATATATATATATATATATATATATATATATATATATATATATATATATATATATATATATATATATATAGATAGATAGTGATATATATATATATATATATATATATATATATATATATATATATATATATATTAATATACATATATATATATATATAGTTTATTAGATTATGTATTGGTTGATAAAAGGTTGATGGGTAGGCTCCAGGATGTACATGTTTATAGAGGGGCAACTGATATATCGGATCATTATTTAGTTGTAGCTACAGTTAGAGTAAGAGGTAGATGGGAGAAGAGGAAAGTGGCAACAACAAGTAAGAGGGAGGTGAAAGTGTATAAACTAAGGGAGGAGGAAGTTCGGGTGATATATAAGCGACTATTGGCAGAAAGGTGGGCTAGTGCAAAGATGAGTAGTGGGGGGGTTGAAGAGGGTTGGAATAGTTTTAAAAATGCAGTATTAGAATGTGGGGCAGAAGTTTGTGG
>NC_091356.1:8512492-8552492 GCF_038502225.1 Cherax quadricarinatus | reverse complement strand
CTTAAATAGCAACGCTCATCTTGCTATATAGGACAAGTGAAAATTTGCGTATGCAATAATTTCACCAAAATCATCCGGAACCTAACGAAAAAAAATATATTTAACTGTTTTTGTTTAGTATTAAATTATTGTAAACACATCTAAATTATATTTAGTTGGGTTAGGCTAAAATAAATTGCTCTTGTTATAATAAGGTTAGGTAAGTATAAGAGAAAATTTTAGAAAGGACTTAATTTTAAATGAGTTCTTGCTAATTGACCAGTTTTACATATTCGGCACGACATATATATATATATATATATATATATATATATATATATATATATATATATATATATATATATATATATATATATATATATATATATATATACTGTATATTTATATATATATGTAGTTGCCTTGCAGATCACGTTGGTTGGGATTCTTACCAGGGGTATCGAACCCGCCTCTCCACGCTCACGTGAACAACAAATCTCAAAAAAAGATAACTTGGACGTCTTCCAGGATGGTCTGTAGTTGACTTGAAGGCTGGGACAATATATACATTCCCTGCTTATTTGGTGGATCAATACAGGAAATTTTGGATAAGGGACTTGGGAGAGAAGGAGAGAGACAGACAGACAGTCGCGACATCTGACCTAAAATACAGCACACTGCTAGCTCTTGAGTGGGGAGGCAATGCTAGTGTTTTTCTGATACAATAATTGTATTTGTTAAGGGGAAAGAGGAGAGGAGGACGCTAAGATAGGGAAGGATGCGAGGGGAGGATCAAGGAAAGAGGGAATGGATAAAGGAAAGGCTAGGGGAAGAAGAACAGGAGAGAGAGAGAGAGAGAGAGAGAGGTAGAAAGGAAGATGATAAATATAACGAAAACATTATTCCTTTTCCATCATATACAAAAAATAACTTGATAAAGACCTGTAGAGCGAAACTATGTCCCAATAATAGCATTCTCTGCACCTCGGTCTTTCCTTCATTTGTCTCGTCAGCACACTTTTGTATCACCTTATTTTCCGTGTTATTTTCTGCCTGTGTGTTGCTTAGCGCGATTGACCAATGTATATCACATCTGTATTCATGGATCATCAAGTTCCTAATTTGTTATACTTGAAGAAACTGCAATGAGAAACATGGAAACGGTCTATTTCGCCCCAGGGTCCACATCAAAACTATTTCAGCCTCAGAGAAAAACTGTACACACAGGAATTGTTCACATTTATGGAAGGTAATTTATCAAGCAAACTGTTTGCAACTGTCGGAGGCTTGACCCTCTGTCCACTAATCGCCGTCATTTAAGCTTATGGCTTATGGCTTATGGCTGAATTCAAATAAATCTCTGCTTCAGGTCAGGCCATCTTGAGTGTCAGCAACTTGAAGCGACTATTGTCAAGTCTTTCATCACTGTAATGAACTTCTTCCCCGCCACCCACCAGTTAACTTATTGCAGTCAAACCCTCTCCCCTTTGCCATCCAATTATCCTTAATGAGGTAGGAATAAAAACATTTTGGCTACTGACCTCTATATCATCTTCCCAGGACTCTGTCCAGCCAGGGATGCTGCACCTTTCCTCCGTGCCACACGCTGTTACACACTTACGAGTGCTAATCTGTTACTAAAATTGTTAATTTCTTTATCAGAGATAAGACAAAAATTGGACTATTATTAAAGTACCTAGTGTGTATATATCATTCTACATTTTTTCGTTATTGCGAGGCTCTTAGACCCACGTGGGATAACCAGTGCAAAGAGTAGTGCAAACTCGATCCTCCGCCCGGTAATCGTGACACACACACACACACACACACACACACACACACACGCTGCTTATTTGTGCTCAGTTTTTCACATTAATAGAGGACTTATAAATATGTCCTACGATGTCTTAAAATGTTCGTTAACTGCTAAAGGCTTTGTTTATTTTACACGTAAAATTGTTCATCACATATAAACATTTAACAATCCTGTCAACACCAGGTCTCCCATAAGACGTTCAACAATGTCCTCAGCACTAGGTCTTCTTTAAGACGTTGAACAATCCCTCCAACACCAAGTCTCCCACACGACATTCAACAATCCTCCCCCACCGAAAAACCATTAAATTTTGTGGCGTTTGTCAGCCTCCGAGCAGGAAGAATTAGATCCCCTCGTTCCTTACAATCGAAGATTGTCACAAAGCCGAGGTCTTCCCTCCAGCACGGCTGCCAGCTTACACACGTTGCACCAAATTTTAAGGTAAACCATTTGTTCTGATTCTATTTGAATGGGTTCTCAGGTTTTGTTTCCCCAGAGACTGATTGGATTTTTAACTTTGAAACCTGTCAATAGGGCATGGGTCATTAAATCTGCATATCAAAAGTACATGACAGATAATTAATACTTTATTATCTATAATAGGGATTAAAGTATATTTCTCACCATACAGTGTATATTTCCCTAGAAACATACACCTCAAGTGTGCATATGCTGAGTTGTGCACCTTTCTGAGTGTTTATGCAAATTGTTGTCTCGTCTTTAATGGTTGACTTCTACTTTTGTGTGCCTTGATTTTCATGAAAGGTTCTTGATCCCACGAACTGAACCATACCCGCCCCTTCTTCGGGAATTCTAATAGCCTCGTGGTCTTTGTGGTGAGCGGAGAGTATCCTGAGCGAGTGTAAGTAGACAGTCTTCAACATAGCTGAGAGCAGCTGCTCAAAGAGTATGTATTGTCTATGTCTGGACCATTTTTGCAAGTATGGGATACAATCTGACTGAATCCTATTCCAAAGGCGCTGTGTGATCTCTAAGGGCTAGAGGCTTCCCAGGAAACAAAAAACAAAGCTCCTTCTTCAGATCAGACCTGATTGTTTCCCCATACGAGTTTAGCGTTTCCACATAATTATAATCAAAATAGAATATGAAATATAAAATATATTAATACATATTAATACATAAAAGAGAGTGCAAAAATTATAGGGGGATAAGTCTCTTGAGTGTACCTGGTAAAGTGTATGGTAGAGTTATAATTGAAAGAATTAAGAGTAAGACGGAGAATAGGATAGCAGATGAACAAGGAGGCTTTAGGAAAGGTAGGGGGTGTGTGGACCAGGTGTTTACAGTGAAACATATAAGTGAACAGTATTTAGATAAGGCTAAAGAGGTCTTTGTGGCATTTATGGATTTGGAAAAGGCGTATGACAGGGTGGATAGGGGGGCAATGTGGCAGATGTTGCAAGTGTATGGTGTAGGAGGTAGGTTACTGAAAGCAGTGAAGAGTTTTTACGAGGATAGTGAGGCTCAAGTTAGAGTATGTAGGAAAGAGGGAAATTTTTTCCCAGTAAAAGTAGGCCTTAGACAAGGATGTGTGATGTCACCGTGGTTGTTTAATATATTTATAGATGGGGTTGTAAGAGAAGTAAATGCGAGGGTCTTGTCAAGAGGCGTGGAGTTAAAAGATAAAGAATCACACACAAAGTGGGAGTTGTCACAGCTGCTCTTTGCTGATGACACTGTGCTCTTGGGAGATTCTGAAGAGAAGTTGCAGAGATTGGTGGATGAATTTGGTTGGGTGTGCAAAAGAAGAAAATTAAAGGTGAATACAGGAAAGAGTAAGGTTATGAGGAAAACAAAAAGATTAGGTGATGAAAGATTGAATATCAGATTGGAGGGAGAGAGTATGGAGGAGGTGAACGTATTCAGATATTTGGGAGTGGACGTGTCAGCGGATGGGTCTATGAAAGATGAGGTGAATCATAGAATTGATGAGGGAAAAAGAGTGAGTGGTGCACTTAGGAGTCTGTGGAGACAAAGAACTTTGTCCTTGGAGGCAAAGAGGGGAATGTATGAGAGTATAGTTTTACCAACGCTCTTATATGGGTGTGAAGCGTGGGTGATGAATGTTGCAGCGAGGAGAAGGCTGGAGGCAGTGGAGATGTCATGTCTGAGGGCAATGTGTGGTGTGAATATAATGCAGAGAATTCGTAGTTTGGAAGTTAGGAGGAGGTGCGGGATTACCAAAACTGTTGTCCAGAGGGCTGAGGAAGGGTTGTTGAGGTGGTTCGGACATGTAGAGAGAATGGAGCGAAACAGAATGACTTCAAGAGTGTATCAGTCTGTAGTGGAAGGAAGGCGGGGTAGGGGTCGGCCTAGGAAGGGTTGGAGGGAGGGGGTAAAGGAGGTTTTGTGTGCGAGGGGCTTGGACTTCCAGCAGGCATGCGTGAGCGTGTTTGATAGGAGTGAATGGAGACAAATGGTTTTTAATACTTGACGTGCTGTTGGAGTGTGAGCAAAGTAACATTTATGAAGGGATTCAGGGAAACCGGCAGGCCGGACTTGAGTCCTGGAGATGGGAAGTACAGTGCCTGCACTCTGAAGGAGGGGTGTTAATGTTGCAGTTTAAAAACTGTAGTGTAAAGCACCCTTCTGGCAAGACAGTGATGGAGTGAATGATGGTGAAAGTTTTTCTTTTTCGGGCCACCCTGCCTTGGTGGGAATCGGCCGGTGTGATAATAATAATAAAATAATATATATTGATACATGCAAAACAACCACTGTGAAAGAATAGAGAAATTCCAAGCGCTTTCGTGACTACTCACTTTATCAAGGAATAATTGATAATGTGAGCAGTCACGAAAGCGCTTAGAATTTCTCTATTCTTTCAAAGTGGTCGTTTTGCATATTCTGAAATTACCTGTTTACTGTGATGTTATTGCATATTGATACATATATAATACATATCAACTCAAGAGTGCCTCTTCAGAAAGAAGCCTGAGAAGGCTTCATAAATAGGCGTCTTAATTTTATTTATAGTTCCATATATTTTAAATAAACTGTAGGAGAGTAATAATAATAACTGCTCTTATTAATGGTAAAATCTTCTAACTTGTCTCTCTTGCTCCTAACTGAACCAAATTAATCTTGGCTTAGATCTCTTGCGGCCCAGATGATAACATCCAGGTGCAGGGTGTTGCAGGGACCTGAAGGCGCATGTATTATAGTTCCTGCAACCTCTCAAATCATGTTCTCTAATCACACTGTTTGTCATTCACTCTGAAGGTAACACGTTACCTTTGGTTTGGTGGAAATGGGTGACATCCGACCGAAAGGCTGTGTATAACCATATCTTCAAAACAAAGATGCATTGGTAATTTTTACCACTTTATAGGGTGTCAAAATGCGACTTCGTTATTTACATATAAAAGCAAAATTACGTAAAAAACAAATGAACGTTGCCAACGACTCAAGCGAAATTAAGCATTCAAGCACTCACACGGCAAACACACACAGACAAGCTGTCAGAATAATGACACCCATGTCTTATAAAACACGTCCATTGCCATGGTCACGTATCTACACCAATAGATTGGAATAGATAGATAACCCGGACATAACATCTCTAAATTCTTAATTTGGATGCACCTTTATGGAAATTATTATATTGTAACTAGGTAGTGATAGCTTTGTATGGGGTCGTTAGCCCCTGTGTGTGTGAACTCACCTATTTGTGAATGCATGGGTCGATTCACGGCTCCTGGCCCCGCTACTTGGTCCACTTTCTCCCTGCTCCATAAGCTTGATCGTATTTCTTCTCAAAGCTATGTATGGATCCCGCCCTCACTACATCACTCTCCAGACTGTTCTACTTCCTGACACCTCTATGACTGAAAAAAAATGCTTCCTAACATCCCTGTGACTCATCTGAGTTTTCAGCTTCCAGTTGTGACCCCTTGTTGGTGTGTCTCCTCTCAGAACATTCTATCACTGTCCACCTTGTTAATTCCTCACAGTATTTTATACGTCGTTATCATGTTCCCCCTATCCCTCCTCTCTTCTAGTATTGTTAGGTTGTGTGTGTGTGTGTTTGTGTACTCACCTAGTTGTACTCACCTAGTTGAGGTTGCGGGGGTCGAGTCCGAGATCCTGGCCCCGCCTCTTCACTGATCGCTACTAGGTCACTCTCCCTGAGCCGTGAGCTTTATCATACCTCTGCTTAAAGCTATGTATGGATCCTGCCTCCACTACATCGCTTCCCAAACTATTCCACTTACTGACTACTCTGTGGCTGAAGTAATACTTCCTAACATCCCTGTGATTCATCTGCGTCTTCAACTTCCAACTGTGTCCCCTTGTTACTGTGTCCAATCTCTGGAACATCCTGTCTTTGTCCACCTTGTCAATTCCTCTCAGTATTTTGTATGTCGTTATCATGTCCCCCCTATCTCTCCTGTCCTCCAGTGTCGTCAGGTTGATTTCCCTTAACCTCTCCTCGTAGGACATACCTCTTAGCTCTGGGACTAGTCTTGTTGCAAACCTTTGCACTTTCTCTAGTTTCTTTACGTGCTTGGCTAGGTGTGGGTTCCAAACTGGTGCCGCATACTCCAATATGGGCCTAACGTACACGGTGTACAGGGTCCTGAATGATTCCTTATTAAGATGTCGGAATGCTGTTCTGAGGTTTGCTAGGCGCCCATATGCTGCAGCAGTTATTTGGTTGATGTGCGCTTCAGGAGATGTGCCTGGTGTTATACTCACCCCAAGATCTTTTTCCTTGAGTGAGGTTTGTAGTCTCTGGCCCCCTAGACTGTACTCCGTCTGCGGTCTTCTTTGCCCTTCCCCAATCTTCACGACTTTGCACTTGGTGGGATTGAACTCCAGGAGCCAATTGCTGGACCAGGTCTGTAGCCTGTCCAGATCCCTTTGTAGTTCTGCCTGGTCTTCGATCGAGTGAATTCTTCTCATCAACTTCACTTCATCTGCAAACAGGGACACCTCAGAGTCTATTCCTTCCGTCATGTCGTTCACAAATACCAGAAACAGCACTGGTCCTAGGACTGACCTCTGTGGGACCCCGCTGGTCACAGGTGCCCACTCTGACACCTCGCCACGTACCATGACTCGCTGCTTTCTTCCTGACAAGTATTCCCTGATCCATTGTAGTGCCTTCCCTGTTATCCCTGCTTGGTCCTCCAGTTTTTGCACCAATCTCTTGTGTGGAACTGTGTCAAACGCCTTCTTGCAGTCCAAGAATGTGCAATCCACCCACCCCTCTCTCTCTTGTCTTACTGCTGTCACCATGTCATAGAACTCCAGTAGGTTTGTGACACAGGATTTCCCGTCCCTGAAACCATGTTGGCTGCTGTTGATGTGTGTGTGTGTGTGTGTGTGTGTGTGTGTGTGTGTGTGTGTGTGTGTGTGTGTGTGTGTGTGTGTGTGTGTGTGTGTGTGTGTGTGTCTGTCTGTCTGTCTGTCTGTCTCTCTGTCTTTTTGTCTGTCTGTCTGTCTGTTTGTAAAAGTGTCTAAATCGCGAACAGCAAACAGAGTTTCAAGCCTAAATAGTCCACGATGGCTTAAGTCACACATAAGAAAAAAGAAATACGTCCAGAACTCGGTTAATCAAACTATGTTTACATAAGGCATGACTTCCAGAGACCTGAAAGACAACACCGAGTCAAAGATGGCCCTTGAAGAGGTATGAACTATGATAACAGGTTAAAATGGTTCTTAAAGAGGAAAGAATGCTGACACCAGGTCGAAGATGACTCGTGAGGAGGGAAGAATGCTGACACCAGGTCGAAGATGACTCGTTAGAAGGCAAGAATGCTGACACCAGGTCGAAGATGACTCGTGAGGAGGGAAGAATGCTGACACCAGGTTGAAGATGACTCGTTAGAAGGCAAGAATGCTGACACCAGATCGAAGACTGCGTCTGAGGATGCTAGGGCCAGATGAGTGTGTCTTCAGAGTGCGTGATGCTCATCCCTGGGAAGCAAAGATCAATATTCGTGAATGTCCGGGCAGCCACCTCTTCCCGTGGTGTCCGCCAAACCGATTTCTTCTGCTTAAGAATATTACATTCCCCTCCACTTCTCTTGATGTCCCTCCCTTCCCCCTTCCTTCTCCTCCTCCTCCTCCTCCTCCTCCACCTACTCCTCTATCATTCATGTCATCTCTTCCTCCTCCTCTTCCTCCACCTACTCCCGTGGTTGATGACATTTATCGGCTGTCATAGGAGTCGAAATGTGAAAGGAGAAATAAAAAAAGATACGAAATTCTATCCAACTATCAACCATGATATTAAGTGAATTATAGATGATAACGTAACACAACATTTTATGTAAAGAGAATTGTGTGCTAAAATATTTTACTTTAATTAATGCAAACTGAACTGAATAAGTGACTACTTAACACACTACAAATATAGTGAACCGTGTGTGCAATTATAGGACACTGAATAATTAAGGTGAATTGTGTGTGATAAAATAAGACAATATAATTACTGTGGAATGTGTGTGATAAGATAATTCTCTATAATTAGAAGCCGTCAAAATGAGCTGAGGAATTAAGATGAGCTAAGGTGAAGTGAGTTAGCAAACTGAGCCAGAGAACGCTGCTGTGTTTACCATTGTGAGACGAGAGTCAAGCAGAGTACAATGGACCCGGCAATGATGGTCAAGTGTTTGGCCAAGGAAAGAGCTTTTATTTTCCTGGCGAGAGGGAAAGCTAGGAAGGATTTTGTAGTTCGCGAACACGTGGAATGCAAGTACACACACACACACACACACACACACACACACACACACACACACACACACACACACATACACACACACAAACACACACACACACACACACACACACACACACACACACACACACACACACACACACATACGCACACACACACACACATACACACACACAAACACACACACACACACACACACACACACACACACACACACACACACACACACACACACACACACACACACACACACACACACACACACAAACAAGCAAACAAACAAACAAACAAACAAACAAACAAACAAACAAACAAATAAGGCATTAATTCGGGAAAGATAAATGAAATTAAGCAAAGACGGACCCCAAAAAAATCCGAGAATAGATGAAGAATAATGAAAGGCCATTACTGAATAACTAAGAGACAGAATATTGGAACTGTGCTCCTTCTGTCTTTCAACAACACCAATGTAGCTTCTAGACAGGAATTAGCAGCAGGAAGAATATACCTACATAGCTTCCATTTCCGTCATTTTTCATCCGGGAGACACAGGGCACAAGCTGTCCTTAACAACTTTCCCTGGAAACAGCCCTAACCAGGTGATGGTTAGAAGTAAAATCATGTATCCAGGATATGTATATACGTGTGTGTGTGTGTGTGTGTGTGTGTGTGTGTGTGTGTGTGTGTGTGTGTATGTGTGTGTGTGTGTGTGTGTGTGTGTGTGTGTGTGTGTGTGTGTGTGTACATACTATATGCAAACTACTTGATTTGTATTTTTAGAATGTTTATGTATACTACGGAGGGGGGCAATGAGCGCGTTTGTGTACTCATGAGGAAGCAGTGACTGTATGTATTTGTGTAGTCGTGAGAGAAGAACACCGAACGTGTTTGCGCATTCACGGGGAAGAGTAAGGAGAGTGCACACTCTGCAAGATGCTTTCTGCTAGTAGTAACAGTTTCTCTTGCTCACGTACTTATGTAATGAAGTATAGCATTCACATCGGTGTAAAAACATTGACTTTTAAGAGGAGTATATGTTGAGCTGCGATGGTAAATATTATCAGTTAGTAAAACAACTGGTAACGAAGAGAAATAAGGAAAATTTCTTTTTCTTTGTAAACGGTCCTTTACAGAATTTATTTTCACGTTACTGAGAAAATATCAGGATTTTTATTTAATTAGGAATAGTGTAGAATTAGTGTGAAGCCGAAATATATAAAGTGCTCATTACTAAATGTTGTTATATTGCCTCCATGAGAGATTTTTTGTATTATTTTGGTGTTAAACCTGTCAAGAGGGAGATAAAGTGGCTACTTTATAGATGCTGGAAGATGTCTTAATCAAGCCAAGTACAGATGATTCCCCGTCTTGTTTTGATAAAGGGCTGAGAGATGGGCAGAATGTTTGTTCTTGGAAAGGGGAATATATGATTAGATGAAAATAAAGGACGTTTGAAGCTGACACAGCTTATTCTGACCTACATTTGTGAATGCATATACCTTTCTCTATATATTCACATGAGCAATGACGTATGATAAACAGCATATATACCTGTCATATTCACGTCCTGTCACATTCACTTAAAATAAGTGAATATAGTTATAAAATAAAAATACGTGTGATGGGTGACTACAGCCACAAAGAAGTAGATAGTCCAGGGATTTTTTTCTGGTCGAAAAAGAGCTTTTCTTGGAAAATGGAAATCTGACGTGATATATTCACCTTCATGTAAAATAAAAAGTGGATGAGCCACTTATCTTTTCATCCCCCTCCTCTTTTCTCCCCTGAACCTACTCAGTCCCTTTGTATCCTTCCCCCATCCCTTTTCTTCTTCTCTTCTCACCATGGCTATGTTCAACAATTTTCATTTGTTCTCGACCAGCCCTCGTTGAGTCTTCAAACAGTGGAAAGCCTGTTGGAAATCTAATTGTGGTTAGGAAAGCCTTTTCGCTTTTTTATAAGATTCATGTTCTATTCAAGTACAATCCTAACTTACGTTGTTTACAAAGTTGTATATCATTCTCCAACAAGGTTTCAGGTGTTTATTGTAAGACTCGATCCCCTCACATAGGCTACCGAAGTAGCATGATTGAAGGGGGTCTGAGAGGATATGTTCAGCGTGATTCTTCATCCCGTATCCTTCTCTTTCCTCGACGGTTGTTTCTCATTCTCGGTCTCTGATCGCCTCCTACAAAATGCATGATGTAGTACATATGAGACCTGAACAATAACATGGTAGCCTCTTGTTTGATCACCTCTGTAATCAATATAAATTTCCCTGGTTGCTTTCACTATCCTCTCGTATTCTTCTCAATATTGTCATACCATCCATAACCCGAGTCATTTACGTACATCTTTCACAAATGAGTTCAATTAGGAAGCGTGTATATCTCCTGATTAGAGGACGGAAGATCGAGCCTCCAGCGCTCCTTAACCCTTGAAATGCAGTCGAATACAGTTCTCGTTCAGTCATTATTTGTCTTCTGTCATGAGAGTACATCTTGATGCCCTGGAATTCTGTGAATCAACGCTGCCTGGCCTCCTGGCTTGTGAGTCAGCTTCTCGTTGAGTAGATTGCTAAATACTTTTTTATAGTCCACCAAGAAGCAATCCACTCAGTCCTCTCTTCCTTGACTTCTAAAACTTAGTATTTGTATGACTGTATGCACAAGTACGTGTGTATGTTTTGTAAGTACACACGACTGCATCGATGTGAATTTGTATGTATACGTGAATGTGTGTATATGACTCTACTGTTTCATATCAAAAAATTTCTTAGAAACCGATAGGTATTCTGTTAAAAATTATAAAGATAAGCTTTAGTTTCATCTCTATACAAAAGCATTAATATGCTAGTCAAAACAATTTGATAGTGGAACAAATTCACAAGGTTATATACGAACAAAAAACATAGGTCTTCCTGTGTGATTGGTTTTTCCTCTTTGTGGCGACTCTTTTAAGGGCTCTTACGGATGTAACTTTTTTACCTGAACGGAAGATATAATAATTCCTCTCACAAAAAAAATAACGGATTCTATAAGTTAATAAAAATGTATAATAAACCAAAATAATAGCGTCAGAGGGAAAGAGGAAAAAGTATATATATCTGATACGTATGGGTGAGTTTGTGAGGGTGAGTTGCAATATTTGGCCTGACACTGGCAGGAAACAGAGCACTCATACTCTAGCATCTGTCAGCATAACGTAGCAGTATGACTCTCAATATACTGCAGGGTGTGCACCACCACAGGGTGTGTACCACCACAGTGTGTGCACCACCACAGTGTGTGGACCACCATAGTGTGTGGACCACCACAGTGTGTGGACCACCACAGGGTGTGCACCACCACAGGGTGTGCACCACCACAGGGTGTGCACCACCACAGGGTGTGCACCACCACACTATCCCACACACATGACACTACTATGGGATCCTGCCAAAAAAATTTACGTTTTCACGTGAACATACAATGTAATTTAGCTCAATGCTACCAAAAAAAATGGAAATATAGAATTTTTAATAATAGGAATAAAAAAAAGTAAATCAGTAAAAACAAAAGTATTTTGTAACAAAAATTAGGTGACACAGATTTTGTTTTTATTTAAAATGGAAAATATAAATCTAAAAAATAAGTGAATGTAATGGAGAGGAAATGCATTGCATTAGAGTATTAAAAAATTGAAAGGGAAACAAAACAAACCAAACATAAGGCTGAATTACAGTCTACATATTTTGACCTCTAGCTGAGGTCCTCTTCAGCTGATGATCGAAATATAACGACAACACTTTCAACATCATTCATTCAATAGCCTTACCAGAAAGTAAGAATATAAGAATGTAGGAACACTGCAGCAGGCCTACCGGCCCATATTAGACACGTCCTTCTCGAACTCACTAACAAGGTTCAAGTGTACAAACATCTGACATTTAGAAGAATATATACAATAATTAAAGACTTTTTTATATTACAAAGACAAAATATAACATAAATAGACCGCCAGGCGGAGTTAACTAAAGATATCAAAATAAAATCAACAAAAGTTTTGAGATTAACAATAATTAACAATAGTGATTATTAACAGCTGCATACAGATTTTAATAACATTTAATACGGTATAAAAATAAAATCCATCAATAAAATTTAAGACAAAAAAGCGGATTTTTTTCTGTGAACTTAAAACATGAAATATTTTTAGAGTTACAGTGACACGAAACATATCGAGGATTTTAATTATTTTTACAACCATGAGGAGGTGATAAACTTGTAGAGAATGAGAGGCATTCATAAGAACATAAGAACATAAGAACGAAGGAACACTGCAGAAGGCCTACTGGCCCATGCGAGGCAAGTCCAAGTCTCCTACCGGCTTAAGCCAATGCACCCAACCTAGTCAGGTCAGGTCACATTGACTTAAGGGAGGAACACGGCAACCGACCTGGTAGCACAAGCTATCAGGTCTAACTCACACCCACCCACATCCACTCATGTATTTATCCAACCTATTTTTAAAGCTACACAACGTTCTGGCCTCTATAACGGTACTTGGGAGTTTGTTCCACTCATCCACAACTCTATTACCAAACCAGTACTTTACTATATCCTTCCTGAATCTGAATTTTTCCAACTTAAAACCATTGCTGCGAGTCCTGTATAGGCTAGATATTTTCAGCACACTATTTACATCCCCTTTATTTATTCCTGTCTTCCATTTATACACCTCAATCATATCCCCCCTAATTCTACGTCTTTCTAGAGAGTGCAGATTCAGGGCCCTTAGTCTATCCTCATAGGGAAGGTTTCTGATACATGGGATCAACTTTGTCATCCTCCTTTGTACATTTTCCAGAGAATTTATATCCATTCTGTAATAAGGTGACCAAAACTGTGCAGCATAATCTAAATGAGGCCTAACCAAGGATGTATAGAGTTGAAGAACAACCTGAGGACTCCTATTATTTATGCTTCTTGATATGAAGCCAAGGATTCTATTAGCTTTATTGCGAACACTTATGCACTGTTGTCTTGGTTTCAGATTACTGCTAACCAGAACTCCTAAATCTTTTTCGCAATCCGTAATATTAAGATCTACATTATTTAGTTTATATGTGGCATGGTTATTGTCCTGTCCAACATTTAGAACTTTGCATTTGTCTATATTAAACTGCATCTGCCACTTCTCCGACCACTGCATCAGTCTATTCAAATCTTCCTGGAGTGCTCGAATGTCCTCGTCAGAATGAATTCGACGGCCTATTTTGGTGTCATCGGCAAACTTGCCGATGTCGCTCTTTATGCCCTCATCTATGTCGTTTATGTAGATTGTGAACAGCAGGGGGCCCAACACTGACCCCTGCGGAACACCGCTCGTGACACTCCCCCACTCTGATTTCTCCCCATTTATGCAAACTCTCTGCTGCCTATTTGTCAACCATGCCTCTATCCAGGAAAAAATTTCTCCTCCTATTCCATGTGCTTTAATTTTCCTCAATAGTCTCTGATGTGGGACCCTGTCAAAAGCCTTACTGAAGTCCATATACACAATATCATATTCATTACCATGATCTACCTCCTCAAATACCTTAGTGAAAAAAGTTAATAAATTCGTAAGGCAGGAACGCCCCTTTGTAAAACCATGCTGAGATTCGTTGATTAATTTATGCTTTTCAAGGTGGCTACGAACTGCCTCGGCAATTATTGATTCCATAAATTTTCCCACTATGGAGGTTAGGCTTATTGGTCTATAGTTCGAAGCTAAGGCCCTGTCACCTGTTTTGAAAATAGGTATCACATTTGCCATTTTCCACTTATCTGGCACCATGCCAGTTTGTAGTGATATGTTGAAAAGATTAGACAAAGGTGTGCTAAGCTCCTCTTTACATTCCTTTAGAACCCTTGCATACAGTTCATCAGGGCCTGGGGATTTGTTAGGTTTTAATTTATCTATTTGCCTAAGGACCATGTCACTTGTGACCCTAATAGTGCACAGTTTATTATCGTCCTGTTCTACATAATTTATCATTACTGGAATATCGCTGGTATCCTCCTGTGTAAAAACTGAGAGGAAGTATGTGTTAAAAATTCTACACATTTCCTTATCACTGTCAGTGAGCTGACCCGAGGAACTTTTGAGTGGGCCTATCTTGTCCCTGATCTTACTTCTGTAAACCTGAAAGAATCCTTTTGGGTTAGTCTTCGATTCTCTTGCAACTTTAACCTCATAATCTCTTTTTGCTTTTCTAATTCCCTTTTTTATTTCTCTCTTTAACTGAATATATCGATTTCTTAATTGTCCCTCTCCTCTTTTGATTTGCCTATATATGCCTCTCTTTTGACCAATCAGATATTTTAATCTATTGTTCATCCATTTAGGATCATTTTTGTTTGATCTGATTTCCCTATTTGGAACATAATTTGACTGAGCAGCTAGAACTATGCCCTGGAAAGCATCATATCGGCAACCATCACCACCTACCTGACCCTTAGTCAGGTCATTCCAGTTCAGCCCACCTAAGTAATTTTTCAGTCCTATGAAATCAGCCAAGCGAAAGTCAGGGACGGAGACTTGATTGCCATTATTAGGGGAATTCCATGATATATTAAAACTGAGTGATTTGTGATCACTTTCCCCAAGCTCATCATTAACCTCAAGATTATTAATTAGTGTTTCCCTACTGGCAAGAACCAAGTCAAGGAGGTTATTTCCCCTAGTTGGCTCTGTCACAAACTGTTTTAAAAAACAATCCTGGATCGTATCAAGAAAGTCACCTGACTCTAAATTTCCTGTCAAATTGCTCCAGTCAATCTGTCTATAGTTGAAATCTCCCATTAGCACAACATTTTCGTATGTAGATGCCTTACGAATTTCGTCCCATAGAAGTTTACTGCACTCCCTATCAAGATTTGGGGCCCTGTAAATCACACCCAAAATCAGTTTTTCTCGGCCCTCGAGAAGCTGTAACCAAACAGATTCAGTGGCTGACGCTTCTAATTTAATATCTTGTCTAACACAACAATTTAAATTGTCTCTGACATACATCGCTACTCCACCACCTTTCCTGTTGACCCTGTCAGTGTGGAATAATTTATAGCCTTGTATGTGACATTCAGAGGGCATCTCTCTATCTTTCAGATTGAGCCAGGTCTCTGTTATAGCAATAATATCTATGTTTCCTGCACTTGCAATTAATCTTAGCTCATCTATCTTATTTCTTACACTCCTGCTATTAGTATAGTAAACCTTAAGGGAGCTAGTCCCTTGCTGCCCTCTGCTGTCCCCCTTTGTTTGCTGACCTGATCTATTGTCTTTATTTATAACTTCATGCTGAATGCCTTTTATACATTTACTGTTTCCAACCCAAGTGTTGCAACCTGCTTGTTTCCCACACACACCCATACCTCTATCTTCCATCAGTTTAAAATCATAGGCATTTCACCAATGGCCTTCTCAATCGAGTCTGCAAGTGCTACCACCCCAGCCCCAGAGAGATGTACCCCATCCCTTGCATACATATCATGTTTGCCATAAAAGTTGTTCCAGTTGTCAATGAATGGGATTGCAAGTTCCTTGCAGTATCTGTCTAGCCAGCAATTTACACCAATTGCCCTAGACAACCATTCATTTCCTACTCCCCTTCTAGGCAAGATGCTACATATGATTGGGATCCCTCCCTTAGACTTAATGAAATCTATAGCTGACCTGTACTTATCTAGCAGCTCTTCTCTCCTACCCTTCCCAATATCATTTCCACCAGCACTGAGACAGATAATGGGCTTGCTCCCATTACCTGACATGATATTATCCAGCCTGTTGACAATGTCCCCAACACCAGCTCCAGGGAAGCACACTCTATCTCTCATCTTCTTATTCCTATTACAAAAAGCACGGTCAATGTATCTTACCTGAGAGTCACCAACCACAAGAATGCGCTTACCTCCATTAGCAGGGGCAGTAGTACCCTTACCTTCACTGGCCACTGAAGTACATTCATCCTGAAGAACAGAGAAGCGATTTCCTACCTTCAGATCTTCACTCTTAACTTTCCTTACTCTGATGCGCCTTCCATTACTGTGAACTACTCGCCACTTGTAGCAGGTGCTGGGCTGCACCTCACTGCTGGTAGCCGTTGCTGCCTCCCCAACTACAGCCTCCTCACAGCGAGAGACAGACTGCACCTCGCTGCTAGAAGCCTCATTCCCCACAACTCCAGCCACCTCACATTCTCTCCCAGACCCATTGAGGTGGACCTTCAGCCTCCTAATCTCCTCCTGGAGAAGCAAGACCTCCTCCTTCAACTCTCCAACCTCAATTTTTAAAACACTGCAGAAGCAAGCCATGCTTTGTAACCGTCCACACTAATCCCCAAAGCAGCTCAGGGTCTGTGACCTCACGTGACGACTGACCACTGAGTACTCTACTACTACCACTACTACTACTGCTACTACTACTACTACTACTACTAATAATAATAATAATAATAATAATAATAATAATAATAATAATAATAATAATTATAATAATAATAACGATAATAATAGTAATAATAATAATAATAATAATAATAATAATAATAATAATGATAATAATAGTAATAATAATAATAATAATAATAATAATAATAATAATAATAATATTATTATTAGTAGTAGTAGTAGTAGTAGTATTACTCACATAGGGGGTGTACATCACCCGGGGAACGCGAATCAACCAAATTTGATCGTAGGAAAGGGAAAGATAACTCATGAATCAAATGCCGTTCACCCGAACGGAAGGTTAAGAAATCTTACGAATTTATACTGGCCAGGTGATATATATATAAATATATATATATATATATATATATATATATATATATATATATATATATATATATATATATATATATATATATATATATATATATATATGTATATGTGTGTGTGTGTGTGTATGTGTGTGTGTATGTGTGTGTGTGTGTGTGTGTGTGTGTGTGTATGTGTGTGTGTGTGTGTGTGTGTGTGTGTGTGTGTGTGTGTGTGTGTGTGTGTGTGTGTGTGTGTGTGTGTGTGTGTGTGTGTGTGTGTGTGTGTGTGTATACACTACCGGGGCCACCTACGGGCCCTCTGCAGGGCACCTCGTAGGCCACTTGCAGGTGCCTGTCTCCTAGAGAGACAGGTCACCTGTGCCTGTCCACCTGATAGACAGGCAGGCAGGGGGGTCAGTCACATTCCATTAACCAAGCAAACGTGAAGGCATTTTTTTTCCTTTCTCACGCCCATCAAAGGGAGGGCCCGAGATGCTGATATAGGGCTCTCAATCCGAGGAATTGGAGTTACTCCTCATTTCCTTGTATTGAACCTGATTGCCAACAATGACTAAGGGACCAGGTGAAAGTGAGGGGAAGGTGCGTGAGGCAGTGACGGGGAGGCGCGTGAGGCATTGTGGGCGAGGTGCGTGACGTATTTTGGGGGAGGTGGGTGAGGCAGTGTGGAGGAAGTGCATGAGGCAGTGTGGTGGGGTGTGAGGCAGTGGGGGGGAGGTGCATGAGGCAGTGTGGGTAGGTGCGTGACGTATTTTGGGGGAGGTGGGTGAGGCAGTGTGGAGGAGATGCGTGAGGCAGTGTGGAGGGGGTGCGTGAGGATATAGAAACGGAATGAAACAGGGTGGATCAGACAGTAACTTGACAGACATTGCAAATGTATCGAATAGGTTGTGGGGTATTAAAAGCAGTGAAGAGTTCTTATTCAGACAATGAGGCCTGGTCTCAGACCGAGCCGCGGGGGCGTTGACCCCCGAAACCCTCTCCAGGTAAACTCCAGGTAAACTCCAGGCCTGAGACACAGATCCCCGATGTCACATGGCTGTGTACCATACGTAGAACTGGGTTTGCAAAATAAGTGAATACTAGGGAGTTAATGAGACGTGACTGATTAAAAGATATTGACTAGGATACAGATGCCACACTTGTTTTGAAAAATTCTAAAGAGAAATTGGAAAATTTGGTGGAGGTATTTGGGAGGGTATATAAATGAAGGAAATTAAAAGTGAACTTAGGAAAGAACAAGGTGATAATGGAATAAAATAATCTAAGCAATGAAAGATTGGATAACAGAATGGAAGAAGAGAGCATGAAGGAAAAGAATGCATTCAGAAGAATCCGTGAAAGACGAAGCAAACAATAGAACAGGCGAGGGGGGAAAGAGGATGATGTATTGATGTAACTGTGGAAAGAAAGAAGTTTACCCTTGGAGGCTAAAACGGAATGTACAAGAGCATAGCGGTAGTAAAACGGGAATGTTATGTAATCATGCTTGATCCGAGGAAGGCGAGGGTAACTCAGATTCCACCTATCAAGAACCCTCGTTCAGCAGCTCGAGGGCTTTATTCCATTTTTGCCATGTGAAGGCTTTGCACTTAATACAGACACACACACACACACACACCACCGGTGTGTGTGTGTGTGTGTGTGTGTGTGTGTGTGTGTGTCTGTGTGTCTGTATCTCCTGAGGCGCACATCAACCAAATAACTGCTGCAGCATACGGGCGCATAGCATACCTAAGAGCAGCATTATGACGTCTAAATAAGAAGTCATTCAGCGCCAGTTTGGAACCTTCACCTAGCCAAGTATGTAAGGAAACTAGAGAAATAATAAAGGCTTGCAGAAAGACTAGTCCCGGAGCTAAGAGGTATGTCCTACGAGGAGAGGTTAAAAGAAATCGACCTGATGACACTAGAAGACAGAAGAGTTAGGGGGGATATCATAACGACATATAAAATACTGAGAGGTATTGACAAGGTGGACAGAGACAGGATGTACCAGAGATGGGACACAGCAGCAAGGCGTTACAGTTGGAAGCTGAAGACTCAAATGAACCACAGAGATGTTAGGAAGTATTTCTTCAGTCACAGAGTTGTCAGGAAGTGGAATAGCCTGGGTAGTGATGTAGTGGAGGCAGGATCCATACATAGCTTTATGAAAAGGTATGATAAAGCTCGAGGGGGAAGAGTGACCAGGTAGCTGCCAGTTGAAGAGGCGGGGGCAGGAGCTGTGATTCGACCCCCGAAACCACAACTAGGTGAGTACACACACACACACACACACACACACACACACAACAACCTAAGATTTCAAGTTTATCGGAAACCCACCAATAAAAATGATCTCACACACTTCTATTCCAGTCAAGATACCAAGACCAAAAGAGGCATCATCATCGGGTTTTTCCTAAGAGCATACCGAATTTGTAGTCCTGAGTTTCTTGACGAGGAATGTACTTACATTCACCAAACATTCACTGAGTTACAATTTCCTTCTTTTTTCATCAAAGACTGCAAGAAAAGAGCTCTTCAGATCATCAATTCTCCACGCATCAACACCGCTCCCAACAAAGTTATAATTCTTCCCAACAGCCAGGTTGCACTAAACGTCTCAAAAGTACTTTCACAAGCTAACACCAGAGTCGCCATCGCTTCTACCACTTCAATAAAGGATCTAACCAGGACAAAACCCAAGCACCACGAACCAGTCAATGCAGGAGTTTACACTATACCCTGTGGAGGCTGTGACAAGATCTACGTAGGTGAAACAGCAAGAAACCTCGACACCCGCCTCAATGAACACATATACGCATGTAGGAACGACAACTTAAACAACGCCTGTGTACAACACCGAAATTCCACCAATCATCTTATGAAATTCAGAGACGCCCAATTAGTGATAAAAGAAACTAATTTCCGCACACGCAAGTGCCTTGAATCAGCACTGATCGCTGTTTCGAATACAATTAAACAAAACAACGGCAGCTTCACCATCTCCGAAGTCTTAGCAAGAATCCTCCTGAAAACAGTAAACCCTGCCATCACATAGTCTCTCCTGTTATACTACACAAAGCACAGAGAGTGAACACTGAAACAAGCTGCCTCATTCCAGTCTATATTTGTCCAACCTATTTTTATGTTACACAAGTAATAGCTTTTATATCCTTTTACTCATGTACGAATTAATTGCTCTACCATATTGTATTACTTTTGTCACTACCACTACTACTACTACTACTACTACCACTAGTGAACATCGAAATGGTACCTCACTAGTATTCACCTCACTCTGAGCCTTTATATACCCTCTGTGTCCATGTATTGTTTGTAATGGCTTGATAAAGCTCCTGGAGAGCGAAACGTTGCCACAATAAATGTCACATTAGTTGCACTTGTGTCCTTTTACTTTACATATTGTCGGTAATTCTACCAACTTTATTACACTCTTATACGTTTAAAGATATATATTTTTCATTAATGTTGATGTAAAAATTTATAATTTTGCACCAAAAGGAACCTAGAAAACTACCTACCCTTATTATAAAAAAAACAATTTATATTAGCCAAACCCAACTAAATATATTTTAGATTTGTTTACAATAATTTAATACTAAACAAACACAGTGAAATGTATTTTTTTCCTTAGATTCAGAATGATTTTGGCAAAATTATTGCATACACAAATTTTCGCTTGTCCTATATGGCAAGACTTACGTTGCTTTTTAAGCCAAGATCGCAAGTTCTGCCTATTCGGCACGACATATATATATATATATATATATATATATATATATATATATATATATATATATATATATATATATATATATATATATATATATATATATATATATATATATATATATATATATATATATATATATATATATATATATATATAAGTAGAAAAGCTACCGGTTGTAAAAGATCAAGCAGTATGGATGAGGGGTTGTACTCCAAGCTAGCTGACATTTTAGCTGCACCCAGGTCTAGAGGTCAGGCTCTCACTCGCTTCAGGCTGATTGAAACATACTGAGTTCTGTTTCTTTATGAGTATCTGAGCTGCAATCAGTAAGCTTACACATTCTTGCTCTTACTAACACATAGTAAGGTATCTGCCAAATTAATTGTAGATAGTATAAATAAGTGTATATAACTTTGGTGATCAAATATGCGTGTTCAGAAACAACCCCCAGTCAATGATATTGTATTTAACTTCATTGGATTGCTTCATAAATTCCTCCCCTCAAGGAAGGTTCCTTGATGTTGGTGAGGGGCTCTTGATTTAAGGAATTGGATCTGTGCTCCAGTTCCCCGAATTAAGCCTGAATGCCTTCCACATCCCCCCCCCCCCAGGCGCTGTATAATCCTCCGGTTTTAGCGCTTCCCCCTTGATTATAATAATAATAATAATTCATAAATTCCTTCCTTGATTGTATTATTCTTCATGGCCAGGTATCGCAGGCCATCTAACAGTATCTATCTGTCTTCGTAATACCCCCTAACGGATTTAGCGCTCCCCCTTCCACGAATGTAGTAAAAATAATTCTCTGGACAATTTCGTAGGGGATGATAAATTAGGGAAACTTAAATTCTCTGCGTAAATTTCCTCTGGGAGTTGCCTGCTTATCAAAATATCTCAAGTTTGGATAACTTTACCTGTTATATTATAACGAAAGAAATTTGCATGTAAATATTGATCGTTTTCTGTTTTATGATGGCCATTGAATGCCCTAAGAGGCTATTGCAACGTTCACGTTGCCTGGTATGGCAACCTCATTTACATATTGCAATTTGGTGTTTTTTTTAAGGTCAACTTTATTTCAGTACAACATATTATAAATTGATATGGAACTTAGGTATCTAATTTATGTATGAAGCAAAGTGTATATTAGGGATATTGTTAAACTATCGGTGTGCAAATTCACTGAATTACATGCTGTGAGAACAGTTCCCGAGGACAGGTATACAAGGCTGAAACTATTAAATGAGAAAATACTTTGGCACCTCTCCACACTCACACACACACGCACACACACAAACATATATATACATATATATACATATATATATATATATAGATATATATATATATATATATATATATATATATATATATATATATATATATATAATGTGAGTAGTCACGAAAGCGCTTGGAATTTCTCTATTCTTTCAGAGTGGTTGTTTTGCATATATATATATATATATATATATATATATATATATATATATATATATATATATATATATATATATATATATATATATATATATATATATATATATATATATACATATATATATATATATATATATATATATATATATATATATATATATATATATATATATATTTATATATATATATATAAATATATATATATATATAGATATATATATATATATATATATATATATATATATATATATATATATATATATATATATAAATATATATATATATTTATATATATATATATATATAAATATATATATATATATATAGATATATATATATATATATATATATATATATATATATATATATATATATATATATATATATATATATATATATATATATATATATATATATATATATGTCGTGCCGAATAGGCAGAACTTGCGATCTTGGTTTAAATAGCAACGCTCATCTTGCCATATAAGACAAGGGAAAATTTGTGTATGCAATAATTTCGCCAAAAATCATTCTGAACCTAACGAAAAAAACATATTTCACTGCGTTTGTTTAGTATTAAATTATTATAAACAAATCTAAAATATATTTAGTTGGGTTAGGCTAAAATAAATTGCGCTTGTTATTATAAGGTTAGGTAAGTTTTCTAAGTTCCTTTTGGTGCAAAATTACAAATTTTTACATCAACATTAATGAAAAAAATATATCTTTAAACGTATAAGAGAAAATTTTAGAAAGGACTTAATTTTAAATGAGTTCTTGCTAATTGACCAGTTTTACATATTCGGCACGACATATATATATACATATATATATAAATATATATATATATATAATGTAAATATATAAATATATATATAATATATATTTATATATATCAAAAGTTTTTTTTACTGTATCAAGATTTTTGAATACAACTTTAATATTAAAAGTCTTAAGAAGAGAAGGCATATCAACCAAGTTTTCATGGTAAGGGAGAACCAACACATTTTTAGTTGAATAAGGCTGGTTGTCCCTTTTTGGATTGTAAAAAGTATTTCTAGCAACTTTAAAAGATTTATCAATTACATTTCTTGGGTATTTTAAATCATTACCTATTTCATAAATTTTGGATATTTCCTCATCTATGAACTCAGAACTACAAATTCGTAAAGCTCTCAAAAACATTGATGAGAAAACAGACAGTTTGACTCTATCTTGATGCGAGGAATAATAGTGGACATAGGAACAGTTATTTGTAGAGTCAAACTGTCTGTTTTCTCATCAATGTTTTTGAGAGCTTTACGAATTTGTAGTCCTGAGTTCATAGATGAGGAAATATCCAAAATTTATGAAATAGGTAATGATTTAAAATACCCAAGAAATGTAATTGGTAAATCTTTTAAAGTTGCTAGAAATACTTTTTACAATCCAAAAAGGGACAACCAGCCTTATTCAACTAAAAATATGTTGGTTCTCCCTTACCATGAAAACTTGGTTGATATGCCTTCTCTTCTTAAGACTTTTAATATTAAAGTTGTATTCAAAAATCTTGATACAGTAAAAAAACTTTTGATAAAGAATTCCCCCCAAAATGCTGATGGATGTGTCTATAAGATTCCTTGTAAAATTTGCGATAAAGTTTATTACGGTCAAACTGGTAAAAGTCTCGAACTAAGATTAAAACAACATAAATATAGCATTAGAACTGGACAAGATTCCAATGCTCTATTTATTCATGTAAGAGATTTTAACCATCCAATTGATTTTCAAAAAGTTGAGAAAGTAGTATCAAGAAAGTCCATGGTCGACAGGAATATAATTGAATCTTGTTTCATAAAAAGCAGTTTTGACAATAATATGAATATTTCCTTTGGTTTATATAAATTAGATCCATTTATAATTAATAGAATTTGGGAAGAATTTAATAATACACTGGACAAATAATCTTTAAAATTTCTTATTTCTTGGGTAGAATAGTTTGTGGGGTGAGTTGTGCCAAGGACCTATCCAAGTTGGGTCGGCGCGCGTCAGGTGTTTAACCGTTGTGGGATCTGATAGTGAGGTGCCGGCCAGACCCCTTATATAGCTTCCTTGGATGCTTTACTTTCATAGTTCCTTGATAATGTGAGTAGTCACGAAAGCGCTTGGAATTTCTCTATTCTTTCAGAGTGGTTGTTTTGCATATTCTGAAATCACCTGTTTACTGTGATCTTATTGCATATATATATATATATATATATATATATATATATATATATATATATATATATATATATATATATATATATATATATATATATATATATATATATATTTATATATATATATATATATATATATATATATATATATATATATATATATATATATATATATATATATATATTAGTAGTAAGTTGGTAGACAGCAACCACCCAGGGAGGTACTACCGTCCTGCCAAGTGGGTGTAAAACGAAAGCCTGTAATTGTTTTACATGATGGTAGGATTGCTGGTGTCTTTTGTCTGTCTCATAATTATGCAAGATTACAGGTACGTCTTGCTACTTCTGCTTACACTTAGGTCACACTACACATACATGTACACGTTTATTTATACACACTAATCTGAGTTTTCTTTGATTTTATCTTAACAGTTCTTGGTCTTACTACTTTTCCTTTTATATCCATAGGGAAGTGGAATAAGAATCTTTCCTCCGTAAGCCATGCGTGTTGTAAAAGTCAACTAAAATGCCGGGAACAATGGGCTGGTAACCTCTTTTCCTGTAAAGATTACTAAAAAGAATAAGAAGAAGAAAATTGTCAAAGTGGGAAGTCTGAATGTGCGTGGATGTTGTGCAAATGATAAGAAAGAGATAATTGTGGATGTTATGAATGAGAGGAAGCTGGATGTCCTGGCTTTAAGTGAAACGAAGCTGAAGGGGGTGGGAGAGTTTCAATGGAGAGGAATAAATGGGATAGGTCAAGAGCTTCTAATAGAGTTAGAGCTAAAGAAGGAGTAGCAATAATGTTGAAGGATAAGCTATGGCAGGAAAAGAGGGACTATAAATGTATTAATTCAAGGATTATGTGGAGTAAAATAAAGGTTTGATGTGAAAAGTGGGTTATAGTAAGTGTATATGCATATGTAGAGGAGAGAGAGGGACTTTGGGAAATGTTGACTGAAAGCGTGGGGAGTTTTGAATCAAGTGTGAGAGTACTTGTGGTATGGAATTTCAATGCTAAAATGGGTAAAAATGTTGTGGAGGGAGTAGTAGGTAAATTTGGGGTGCCAGGGGCAAATGTAAATGGGGAGCCTTTAATTGAGCTATGTGTAGAAAGAGATTTGGTAATAACTAATACATATTTTATGAAAAAGAGGATAAATAAATATACAAGGTATGATGTACCACGTAATGAAAGTAGTTTGTTAGATTATGTATTTTTGGATAAAAGGTTAATGGGCAACTGATATATCGGATCATTATTTAGTTGTAGCTACAGTTAGAATAAGAGATAGATGGGACAAGCGAAAGATGGCAACAACAAGTAGGAGAGAAGTGAAAGTGTATAAACTAAGGGAGGAGGAAGTTCGGTGAGATATAAGCGACTATTGGCAGAAAGGTGGACTAGTGCAAAGATGAGTAGTGGGGGAAGGGTTGAAGAGGGTTGGATGAGTTTTAAAAATGCAGTTTTAGAATGTGGGGCAGAGGTTTGTGGTTATAGGAGGGTGTGGGCAGGAGGAAAGAGGAGTGATTGATGGAATGATGAAGTAAAGGATGTGATAAAAGAGAAAAAGGAAGCTTATGAGAGGTTTTTACAAAGCAGAAGTGTTATAAGAAGAGCAGAGTATATGGAGAGTAAAAGAAAGGTGAAGAGAGTGGTGAGAGAGTGCAAAAGGAGAGCAGATGATAGAGTGGGAGAGGCACTGTCAAGAAATTTTAATGAAAATAAGAAAAAATTTTGGAGTGAGTTGAACAAGTTAAGAAAGCCTAGGGAAAGTATGGATTTGTCAGTTAAAAACAGAGTAGGAGAGTTAGTAGATGGGAAGAGGGAGGTATTAGGTAGATGGCGAGAATATTTTGAGGAACTTTTAAATGTTGAGGAAGAAAGGGAGGCGGTAATTTCATGCACTGGCCAGGGAGGTATACCATCTTTTAGGAGTGAAGAAGAGCAGAATGTAAGTGTGGTGGAGGTACGTGAGGCATTATGTAGAATGAAAGGGGGTAAAGCAGCTGGAACTGATGGGATCATGACAGAAATGTTAAAAGCAGGGGGGATATAGTGTTGGAGTGGATGGTACTTTTGTTTAATAAATGTATGAAAGAGGGGAAGGTACCTAGGGATTGGAGGAGAGCATGAATAGTCCCTTTATATAAAGGGAAGGGGGACAAAAGAGATTGTAAAAATTATAGAGGAATAAGTTTATTGACTATACCAGGAAAAGTGTACGGTAGGGTTATTATTGAAAGAATTAGAGGTAAGACAGAATGTAGGATTGCGGATGAGCAAGGAGGATTCAGAGTGGGTAGGGGATGTGTATTTAGATAAAGGTAGGGAAGTTTTTATTGCATTTATGGATTTAGAAAAGGCATAGGGGAGCAATGTGGCAGATGTTGCAAGTATATGGAATAGGCGGTAAGTTACTAAATGCTGTAAAGAGTTTTTATGAGGAAAGTGAGGCTCAGGTTAGAGTGTGTAGAAGAGAGGGAGACTACTTCCCGGTAAAAGTAGGTCTAAGACATGGATGTGTAATGTCACCATGGTTGTTTAATATATTTATAGATGGAGTTGTAAAAGAAGTAAATGCTAGGGTGTTCGGAGGACGGGAGGGATTAAATTATGGGGAATCAAATACAAAATGGGAATTGACACAGTTACTTTTTGCTGATGATACTGTGCTTATTGGAGATTCTAAAGAAAAACTGCAAATGTTAGTGGATGAGTTTGGGAGTGTGTGTAAAGGTAGAAAGTTGAAAGTGAACATAGAAAAGAGTAAGGTGATGAGGGTATCAAATGATTTAGATAAAGAAAAATTGGATATCAAATTGGGGAGGAGGAGTATGGAAGAAATGAATGTTTTCAGATACTTGGGAGTTGACGTGTCGGCGGATGGATTTATGAAGGATGAGGTTAATCATAGAATTGATGAAGGAAAAATGGTGAGTGGTGCATTGAGGTATATGTGAGTCAAAAAACGTTATCTATGGAGGCAAAGAAGGGAATGTATGAAAGTATAGCAGTACCAACACTCTTATATGGGTGTGAAGCTTGGGTTGTGAATGCAGCAGCGAGGAGGCGGTTGGAGGCAGTGGAGATGTCCAGTCTAAAGGCAATGTGTAGTGTAAATATTATGCAGAAAATTCGGAGTGTGGAAATTAGGAGAAGGTGTGGAGTTAATAAAAGTATTAGTCAGAGGACTGAAGAGGGGTTGTTGAGGTGGTTTGGTCATTTAGAGAGAATGGATCAAAGTAGAATGACATGGATAGCATTTAAATCTGTAGGAGAAAGAAGGCGGGGTAGGGGTCGTCCACGAAAAGGCTGGAAGGAAGGGGTAAGGGAGGTTTTGTGGGCGAGGGGCTTGGACTTCCAGCAGGCGTGCATGAGCGTGTTCGATAGGAGTTAATGGAGACGAATGGTATTTGCGACTTGAAGATACATTTTTTCCAGCCCTCCCCCACCCCCCTCTTCCTTCCCATTCTCACCAACCCTCAGGTCAGAACCTCGAAACCTCGAAACCTCGATCTGTTGGAGTGTGAGCAGGGTAATATTTAGTGAAGGGATTCAGGGAAACCGGTTATTTTTATACAGCCGGACTTGAGACCTGGAAATGGGAAGTACAATGCCTGCACTCTAAAGGAGGGGTTTTGGGATATTAGCAGTTTGGAGGGATATGTTGTGTATTTTTATACGTATATGCTTCTAAACTGTTGTGTTCTGAGCACCTCTGCAAAAACAGTGATTATGTGTGAGTGAGGTGAAAGTGTTGAATGATGATGAAAGTATTTTCTTTTCAGGGATTTTCTTTCTTTTTTGGGTCACCCTGCCTCGGTGGGAGACGGCCGACTTGTTGAAATATATATATATATATATATATATATATATATATATATATATATATATATATATATATATATATATATATATATATATATATATATATATATATACATATATATATATATATATATATATATATATATATATATATATATATATATATATATATATATATATATATATATATATATATATATATATATATGTCGTGCCGAATATGTAAAACTGGCCAATTAGCAAAAACTCATTTAAAATTAAGTCCTTTCTGAAATTTTCTCTTATACGTTTAAAGATACATTTTTTTCATTAATGCTAATGTAAAAATTTATAATTTTGCACCAAAAGAATCTTAGAAAACTTACCTAACCTTATTATAACAAGAACAATTTATTTTAGCCTAACCTAACTAAATATATTTTAGATTTGTTAACAATAATTTAATACTAAACAGACACAGTGAAATATACTTTTTTCGTTAGGTTCAGAATGATTTTGGCGAAATTATTGCATACACAAATTTTCACTTGTCCTATATGGCAAGATGAGCGTTGCTATTTAAGCCAAGATCGCAAGTTCTGCCTATTCGGCACGACATATATATATATATATATATATATATATATATATATATATATATATATATATATATATATATATATATATATATATATATATATATATATATATATATGTATATATATGTCGTGCCGAATATGTAAAACTGGTCAATTAGTAAGAACTCATTTAAAATTAAGTTCTTTCTAAAAATTTCTCTTAAATGTTTAAAGATATATTTTTTCATTTATGTTAATGTGAAAATTTATAATTTTGCACCAAAAGAATCTTAGAAAACTTACCTAACCTTATTCTAATAAGTGCAATTTATTTTAGCCTAATCCTACTAAATATATTTTAAAAACGTTTACAGTAATTTAATACTAAACAAACACAAAGAAATAGATTTTTTTCGTTAGGTTTAGAATGATTTTGGCGAAATTATTGCATACACAAATTTTCGCTCGTCCTATATGGCAAGATGAGCGTTGCTATTTAAGCCAAGATCGCAAGATCTGCCTATTCGGCACGACATATATATATATATATATATATATATATATATATATATATATATATATATATATATATATATATATATATATATATATATATATATATATATATGTATATATATATATATATATATATATATATATATATATATATATATATATATATATATATATATATATATATATATATATATATATATATATGTCGTGCCGAATATGTAAAACTGGTCAATTAGCAAGAACTAATTTAAAATTAAGTCCTTTCTAAAATTTTCTCTTATACGTTTGAAGATATATTTTTTTCATTAATGTTAATGTAAAAAATTTTAATTTTGCACCAAAAGAATCTTAGAAAACTAACCTAACCTTATTATAACAAGAGCAATTTATTTTAGCCTAACCCAACTAAGTATATTTTAGTTTTGTTTACAGTAATTTAATACTAAACAAACACAGTGAAATATATTTTTTTCGTTAGGTTCAGAATGATTTTGGCGAAATTATTGCATACACAAATTTTCACTTGTCCTATATGGCAAGATGAACGTTGCTATTTAAGCCAAGATTGCAAAGTCTGCCTATTCGGCACGACATATATATATATATATATATATATATATATATATATATATATATATATATATATATATATATATATATATATATATATGTATGTATATATATATAATGTATATATATATATATATATATATATATATATATATATATATATATATATATATATATATATATATATATTTATATATATATATATATATATATATATATATATATATATATACATATATATATATATATATATATATATATATATATATATATATATATATATATATATATATATATATATATATATATATATTTCAAGAAACCGGCCGTTTTCAACCGAGGAAGGGTGGCCCAGAAAGAAAAATATAAGTTTAACTTTAGTAATGTATACAGGAGAAGGGATTACTAGCCCCTTGCTCCCGGCATATTAGTCGCCTCTTACGTCACGCATGGCTTACGGAGGAAGAATTCTGTTCCACTTCCTCATGGAGATATGAGGAAATGAACAAGAATAGGAACTAGTAAGAAAATAGAAGAAAGCCCAGAGGAGTATGTAAATATATGCTTACACATGCATGTGTAGTGTAACATAAGTGTAAGTAGATGCAGAAAGACGTACCTGAAATTTTGCATGTTTATGAGACAGAAAAAAAAGACACCAGCAATCCTACCATCATGTAAAACCATTACAGGCTTTCGTTTTACACTCACTTGGCAAGACGGTAGTACCTCCCTGGTCGGCTGCTGTCTACCAGCCTACTACCTAGGATATATATAGGGAGGTACATCCTCTAGAACTGGACTGAGGACCCTCTTCCTCTGAGAGGAGCATAAATTTACTTCAGGGAAAACTCGAGGTTCTTCTCGAAGCTATTTGAATATTGTCTTCTCCTACCACCCCCTATATTCTATGTGAACTTTATTTATATGAGCATATGTAACCTACTGTAATACAGAAATATAATTATATTGATGTACGTGAGTTGTTTTAATATAGGAGTATTTTCTCTTTAGAAGTATGAAGAAAATTATGCCCTCTTCTCTCGTAATAACAAAAGTTTATAATTTAGCCAGAAATTAATTAAAGTTACTTAGGTAACTTTTTTATATATAAGTTTTAGCCTCCAACACTCCACCCAAGTTGCAAATCCTAAACTCCTCCCAGGTGGACCTGTTGAACTCAACCACCAGCTCTTGTTTACTAATGAAAATTTCGGCGATCTGCGTCTTGATCTCATAACAGAACTCCTGGCTGATGGATTTATTCAGTTTGGCTGTTGGTGCTGGCGATGAGGTGTGTGTCGTAGGCATTACAGCCCGGCTGATCAGAAGGAATTTTTGAAAACAGGAGTAATTTTCTTTTGGTTTCAATAGGAGTTGAGAACTCTTGAGCCCATTGTATTTACTGAGTTGTAACTTAATGTATTTATTGTATCGTCTAACATATGCTTATTGTATTATCTCTAAGTTCATAAGTAAGACACATGTGCAGCTGATGGATATATTTATTGTTGAAAGGTTTTGCCTACGCGATAGGAATAATCAGTCAAATAGAGAGGAGAGTGTATTGTAGGCAGGAGGAATAGTGACGAAGTAAATATGATGTAATCAGTTCATCAATAGTTTGAGGTGGTCAGTCCCTCAGCCTGGGAAAGAGTTCGACTCCATGGTCTGGAACTATGTGTAGCTTATTCATGAGAATGGAGTCTTAAATACTGTCGAGGCGAGGTGAAAGATCTCGAAGCCGTTGGTGGGACGGGATTCGCTAGTATTTAACTAGCTAGTAACTATAAAATATATTCTGATTTAATATTATCCACGTAGCCACCTTTCTACCCTAAAAAAATTATTCATTCCGAGAAATGTATGTTTCTCAGTGCCCTTACACTGTAAATTTAATTCTCATCCTGGGAATTAACGTTTCACTTGACTGATGGTGTACAGGTGACATGCAGCCTTAATGACCCTCGTGTAGCCGATAGATTCTAAACTTAATGAATCAATCTACCCTTCCCCAGTGAACAATCTCTTAATGGAAGTCTCTCAATCTCTACCACGTTTCTATCCACAACAACACTTGTTCCCTCTACATCTCCCTCAAGGATATATGTCTCTCCATCTGATTAATTGATGATTCGTTAGTGGTTACAACTATAATTGTTAACAGGGCCTCTGACCTATAAGAATCGTAACCTCTCGAGATGTACGTGCCTTGATGATGGCAAGGGGCTCTTCATCCAAAGGTTTCGGGGTACCCCTTTCGCTTCCTCGGATCAAACCTGATTATTTCCCATTTCTCAGGAGATGTACGCCTCTTTTTTTCGAGTGCTTCCTGAGGAAGATACTGCTACTACTACTGTTGCTGCTGCTGTTGCTGCTACTGCTATTACTACTACTTCTACTACTACTAATAATAATAATAATAATAATAATAGTAATAATAATAATACTGCTGCTGCTTTTACTACTACTACCTACTACTACTACTACTACTGCTACTACTACTGCTACTACTACTGCTACTACTACTACTACTACTACTACTACTACTACTACTACTACTACTACTACTACTACTACAAGAGCTATGCCACTAGAAGGGTTACGATACTAATAACGCAGAGGCCCCGTTATCAATTACAGTGGTAACCATTAAGAAGGTATCTATTAATCAGCCAGCTAGACATTTGTCCTTGAGGGAGATGTCCAGAAAAGAACTATTGGTGTGGCTAGAGACGTGGTAGAGACTGAGAGACTTCCATTAGCAGATTGTTCGCTGGGTAAACTAGAAATTGGTCTATTTGGTTTAAAGACCATCGCCTATACCAGAGTCATTAAGGTCGCATGTCAACCACCAGCAAGGATAATATAATAATAATAATAATAATAATAATAATAATAATAATAATTATTATTATTATTATTATTATTATTATTATTATTATTATTATTATTATTATTATTATTATTATTATTATTCTCTGATTGTCCATTCTTCATGCACTATAGCTGCATATAGTTTAGTTGGTTCTAATATTCCCTGAACACATATTCAATATAATTATTTGTTACCATCACCCCCGCGACTCGGTCATACCTCTGGCTTCTTAACCTGGGAAGCGAATGCTACAAGAATGTAAACGATCGAGAAATGCACAAGGTAAAGATAAAGACATATTACATGCAAGAAAAAAAATGTAAGACTTTACCTGTTGTTTTAAATTCTCATGACTAAGAAAGAGATCAGCAATCGTGCCAAAGTGCAAAACTTTTAACAGGCTTCCCTTTTTTTCACACTCTAGGAAAGTAGTGCCTCTCTGAATGTCGACTCTCTATCACCCTACTGCCTGGTGTTAGGTTAGTTGATTTATTGGGTTTAAAGCCTATTGTCTACACGAGGGTTATAGAAGCTGCTTGTAATCTGTTAACCAATAGTCAAGGATTCTCTATGGTGCCATTAAATGGGGGATTTAAGTTCAAATTTCAGTGCATATACACTGAGAGACATTCACCTCTTGATGTATATATCGGTACTTGGTGTACGTAAGTTTGACGCTCATATGGCAGGACGGTGGTACTTCCCTGGATGGTTCCTGTTTACCAACCTACCAGCTAGTCTGCGTTTGTGATTCCCACTCATATCACACGATGGTCGTACCTCCCTGGATAGTTCCTATCTACTATCCTTCTAACTGCTATGTTTCTCACCTCTAACAGTGCAGTAGAACTTCCCTGAAGAGTCCCAACTCTTTGAAAAACTATAAAATTATTCTTAATTCTTCCAGAGCATTTCCCAGTCGTTTTCCAAGTAATTCCCTTTATGATACGAGAATAATTAAAAATTTTGATGGGCAAACTCTGTGAGTTAGTTACCTCGTTAGTATTGATTACTTAAGCCAATTTTTTCCTCGAGTCACGTCTCAAAAATCGTATTTTATTATTTTGGTTCTGAAGAAACCTATAATTGCCTTGAAATTGCCGCTTTTGTGTGCCTTTTTGAGTCTAAATAAAATCCACAATATGAGCATTCGTTATATTATTATTATTATTATAGTTATTGTTATTATTATTATTATTATTATTATTATTATTATTATTATTATTATTATTATTATTATTATTATTATTATTATTATTATTATTATTATTATAGTTACTGTTATTATTATTATTATTATTATTATTATTATTATTATTATTATTATTATTATTATTATTATTATTATTATTATTAACAGGGGGTTATAGCTACTAGGGAAAGGGAGGTGATCGGATTTGAGTCGAAACATGGAAAAATAGCATCAATTATCTGTGTCAAGAGTCCTTCACTAACTATGAGAACAGTCACATTGGTTCATGTAACCGTCACTTGAAAGAGATATATATATATATATATATATATATATATATATATATATATATATATATATATATATATATATATATATATTAGGAAAGCACTATTAACTAAGACTTAGACTCGGTATAATTATGGAATGTCAGTTTGGTTCTTCAGGTGGAACGAGCAGAGACGAGAGAAGCATCGTTGCAGCTTGGCGTGGCTTGACATCCACAAGTCTGCCGGAGATTGCGTCTGATTTCGAGAGGAATAATCGTGTGGAAATTAAATTGCCTCAAGTGGCAAGAGGCTGGCAACAGGGGCTGTCAGTTATATACAACGAGGTCATCAGACCTTGCAAGATACAACACATTGTTAAACTTTAGCAATATCACGGCTGGAATGTCAGAAGCGTCTCACAATCAATTTATAAAATCTTGGTTGTCAGTAATATTTAGTGATTATCGGTAAAAAGGTTTTGGATGCCTTAGGTTAAAAACTATTTCGTATGTGGCATTTTCATTGTTTCCTCATCTATTTTTGTGAAATACAATACACAGTTATTTTCAGAGGGTCGAACTGGGCTCCGTGAAAATGACGGTACACAATCAACTCTACGCAGCTCTGAAGAACACTGAAGGGCTGGAGAAATATAGTGACACTGTCAGTATATAAGCTAAGACACTTATACACAGTTCAAGACATTTTACTGAGGAAACGTTTCGCCACGAGTCCTAAATAAATAATTACTTGTGGTAAAACAACTTGTTCTCAACAAATGTCTAGAATTTAGTATCAATTCCTATGTCAACAAAACACTGAATGCTTAATTTTCTCATGCTATGACGAGCGATAAATCTTAAAGAAACAGATATTAGGTGACTTTCTATACATCTAGAAATAGTATTATTTTCCTTTAATTCAACAATTTTTTTTAAGTGTAGCTACACAATTTAATTGGAGGATAAACTAGTTTATACATATAAACTTAAATCATAAACATAGGACATCATTTGCATGCTTGTAGAATTAAGAGAATAAAAATCACAGTACCATGGCCCAAAAAAATCACAGATAATCCACACTTTGGAAACTCAAAATAGTATTTCGATCCTGTAGGACATCTAGACAACATTTCGGACCTCTAGGACCATCTAGACAACATTTATGACCTCAAGGACATTGAGATAACATTTCGATCCTCTAGGATATCTAGACAACATTTCGGTCTTCTAGGGCATCTACACAACATTTATGTCCTCTAGGACCATTATCAAGCCAAAACTGTGACTTGTTAATGGTCCAACATGGACGCAAACATGGTCTATAATTTCCTCGCTAGTGTATAAATGATTAGTTGTGAATTCTAAGAGTTTGATTTGTGGAGGAGAATTTTACATAGTAGGTTCGTACCCTCGACAGTTGCCTGTCGAGAATTGAGTCCAAGCTGCTGGCCCAAATCTTATAAATAACAAATGACTTCCTCAGATGCTCCTGAAAATCTTTTAGAATAACAAATACAGTCATTAAAGTCACCACTAAGGTCAGTATGGTTAATTCAGAATATGGAGTGTTGGAAGATCGATCCTCCGTCCGCTAATCGCCGCTCTGTCTTTGTCCAGTCAGTGCTTATCCGGAGACCAACAACCTGGCACTAACAGCCTGACTATCACGTTGTTAGTGCCACTCACTGGGTAGGACGCAACGAGCTGACATACCGATTATAAAGGCCTCTATCATAATGATCTTCCGCATAAGAGGAAAATATATTTTCTTAATCAAAAGGTAGTGATAATGAAGATGTATTTTATACTGCTGGTATATAATACTGACTATTAGATGAGTAAAACATATGTGCAATAGTTAGTAATTTATTTCCGAAAACGAGTCACTTACTCAGCTTCTTCAGTCGAATTCAGAGGTGAGTATAGCATAGACAGTGGAGAGGTTAAGACTGTGTAATCAGTCCTTGAAGAAATACCTTAGATACCTAACTGTTCCATTTACGTTTTACTTAACAACTTAATTTGATTTTAGAGGCTAAGAGCTGCCACCCTGCCTCAGTTTATTGCTAAAGTGTAGCCCCACCTAGGGTATACATCCGCACGTGGGTAATTCAGCAGAACAGGAGATGAAGATTCTATTACTAATCGTGGCATGGTCTCTGATCAGGCTGGTTGTTGGTGAGGGCATCTGTTGCTGAGATAACCTTCAGTACAGGAAACGGAGAATAGTTTCTATTGTGATAAGGATCAGCGTTTGCAGTTCATGTTAGGGCAGCAATAACTGTTTGCAAGGAAATAATCTCATTTGGTCGGCTGGTGCAAAATTAAACGTACAGATTATGGAGAAAGATGTGGCAAGAGTATAGGAAAAGGAAGGGATGTTGATGTAAGAAAATGCTCTTGTTACCCACGAAGATACTCTTGCTCCTAAAGAAGATATACCTGCGACCCATGAATGCGCTCTCATAAACTAAGAAGGCCCTCTAACAACCCAAGAAGGTAGTCCCGTGCTCTAAAAAGATGCAGAGCCTCTCAAGGTTCTTGCTGGAGCTGAGAGTGAAGAGAAGACTTGGGGAGCAACCTCGACAACACAAGCTCAATATAAAAACAGTAGCAGGACAGTTCCAATTCCTTGCACCACAAGCTCATTACTGGTATCAAGTCCTCATAACCGGAGAATCAAGCAGCACTGCCATCCAGCGCCACTCACTCACATCACAGGGAACCATCGGAGGAGCCACAGGTAATTAAGATTTGAGCAACAATTACCGACACAATAGCCCTCACCTTTGTTGCCATTGTTGTGTGTATTAATGAATTCAGCGCATCAGGGTGAGACAATGAGCTAGTTCTCTCCCATGGGTAGCTGGCAACATTCTAGTTGCATGAGTTGGGCCAAGACACTCCCAGCCTTGTTAGTTGCCATGTTTTACCTTCGGGAAACATCACTCATAAATCTAAGATACAGAAATTTTACGTTTATTTTTTACAACATCGTCCTTCTTGCACCGGGATAAAGTGCTAAGCTCAGAACTTAGCCAACTCTGCTACGAGAGCTTTAACAAGAGATCCACACCAAACCAAAATGAAAAATACTAAACAGACATTTAATAATATATTACTGACAGCATACAATGCCGAGAAGATAAAGAATAAGAAACATATGCAACACTTGGGTATCTTGATGGCCGGAACATTCTGTCTGCACAACACACTTCTTCAGTCGAATTCAGGCGATCACAACACTAGAAACAATAGTGACAGCAGTTGCTACGAGATCAAGCCGTCAAAATTAATAAAGAGGTGGTCAGTTCCACAAGCTTTTTATGCCATCGTTAGTGATGTATTCACCTATATTCGACTGAAGAAGTCTGTTAAGCAGGCGAAACGCTGTGGCAATAAGGATAACCAAGTGTTGCACGTGCGTCTTATTCTTCAGATAATTAATGCAATGAAGTCTGCCTTAATACAGTGTTTCACCAACGAGCGGACTTACGTAGGAAATAGTCTTCTCCACTTTCTCACTGACTATATATATATATATATATATATATATATATATATATATATATATATATATATATATATATATATATATATATATATATATATATATATATATATATATATATATACATACATATATATATATATATTTTTTTTTAACAAGTCGGCCGTCTCCCACCGAGGTAGGGTGACCCAAAAAAGAAAGAAAATCCCCTAAAAGAAAATACTTGCATCATCATTCAACACTTTCACCTCACACATAATCACTGTTTTTGCAGAGGTGCTCAGAACACAACAGTTTAGAAGCATATACCTATAAAGATACATACATACATACATACATATATATATATATATATATATATATATATATATATATATATATATATATATATATATATATATATATATATATTATTGTAACCACGAACAAGTGGTATTTAATCAATAACAACACTGTGCGACTAACCGGGGGATCGAACCCGTATTGCTTTAGCCCGCCTCATGGTGAGCGAAAGTTCACGACGCTCTAACCCACTGGACTACACAGTCCTACAAGAATCACATATACATACACATACTTACAAAGAATACATATTTTCTGTGTTGTACTGCTCCTCGGTACTTTTCATCTTGTGAGATTCGTTAGGTACAACAATCAAGTAAAGTCACAAATGAGAAAAAAAAAATCTCCTTCACTGCAGCAGTTGTGACTATTAAGGAAAGACTGTGACAGTGAGAACGTCTGCTCGGTTCATTAAGTATTGTAAATAGTCGAGGCGGAGGTGTGGCGGTGTTTACACGCATCCAGCAGTCACTCCTAAATTCCAGAGAGCAGACATTTACCTTCAGCAGTTTCTTGCAGCTTGTGGTTGATAAAAGACAACACACATGCAGAAACTGAAATTTTTATTAATTGTCAGAATTAATCAAGTTTGCTGTGTAGGTGAAACCTAGTCTTAATGATGATTGTAACTGATGAATTAGACACATGTGCAACACTTGGGTATCTATTGAGGAACGACGTTACCCAAGTGTTGTTCATGTGTCTAATTTATTAACTTATCGGTTATCTGAGCCATTTATTTGCATGCAAGATTGCAACTGTTGTTTGTGTCGTTATCATCTATAAGTTTGTCGTATTTCTACACCAAATGCTGTTACTCTGGCTTGGGGGAGGGGGAGGTCGACGCCTCCGGGGCTCCGTTCATGATCAGGCCTCGTGGTGTATCAGGGCCTGATCAACCAGACTGTTACTGCAGGCCACATGTAAACCGACGGCAGAACACTACATTAGGTTGTGTTCTTTTACAGAAACTTGTGTATACGGAGAGGTGTATCTATCACAGTGTGTATATACTGGCAATTTATTTTAATCCCTATTTTAGGGATTAAAATATTCTTGCCTGGTGTTGTACAGGATGTGTGTGATCTTAGTAATCCCAATGTAGGAGAAGGGGAAAGGATTCTATCTACAACTGCAAGAACTCGATCTCGATTTCCGGGCAACGGAGTTAGTCTTCACGTGGTTTCATCACTAGGTATGATAGAACCAAACAGGTAATGCGTTATCTACACCACAATCAAACCCACCCATTCCCACACTATTCCAAAGTCACCCTTACCCACTCCTTCAACTACCTATTCCTACACCATACCCACCTATTCCCACATCATCATATATACCCACCCACCCCAACCTTCGTACACCCACCCACTCCCATACCAACACCCACCCACTCTCCGGTACATAGTCTCATTTACCCCTATGACAATGGAAATAAATAGTATAAAATACCGACAAAATGGAAATATAAACACATATGAGGTATAATGTGATCCTTTGTTGACAACGTTTCTCCCACACAGTGGGCTTTTTCAAATCACAAACAGATCTGTTTGTGACTTGAAAAAGCCCACTGTGTGGGCGAAACGTTGTCAATAAAGGATCACATTATACTGCATATGTGTTTACCCCTATGACAAA
>NC_091356.1:8504992-8507492 GCF_038502225.1 Cherax quadricarinatus | reverse complement strand
GGCTGAACAGGAAGGAAGGAATTATGAATTATGCTAAGGCCACATCAATCTGCCAAGGAGGACCAAGGAGTGAAAGGGAAGATCAACTGGTTGCAGATGGAGAGGGTGATAGGTCGAATGCTGAGGCACAACAAGGCTATCAAGAGCCACTGGAAAAATCAAGGGAGAAACTGACCACACACAGGCAGGATCCAGAGCCACAGAGGGTGAGGCAATGCGAGGAAGAAAGGGCAAAATCAGTGTTTATCCATGGGCTTCAGGAGAGAGAGGAAAGGACACACACTGAAAGGAAGCAGGAAGAAAGGAAGGAGATTGAGAAAATCATAACAGAAATAGGTGAAGAGAGGGACGAGATTGTAAATTTTCAGAGAATAGGGGGGTACTCGAAGGTGAGAAACCGACCAATCAAGCTGATTCTCAGGACGGAAACAGTGCGGAACAGGATCCTCCAAGAGAAACCACGATTGAAATACTCGGAAGAGTACAAGAGGGTGTTCCTAGACAGAGACAGAACAAAATCAGAACGACAGCAGCTGAGGGAGAGGACAAAAAAGCGAAAGGAGCTAGGAAAAGAGACAAGGAGGGAACCAGCAGAGGTCAGTCAGAGCAGGACAGAACAGCAAGGGCAAGCACACACACAACTACTCTCAGAACCACACAACCTATCACACCATCCCAACACACCCTACAATCCATACCCACAGCCTCCACCCAACACCAAGCTATAGAACCCCACAGTATGCCACCAGGTCTCCCACCCTCACAGGCCCCCCAAACCACAGTGTTGGAAAGGAAACTGAAGGTATGGTACACAAACGCTGATGGAATAACAAATAAGTGGGAGGAGTGGCAAGAAAGAGTCAAAGAAGCATCACCGGACATCATAGCTCTCACAGAAACCAAGCTTACAGGTATGATAACAGATGCCATCTTTCCAACGGGATACCAAATCCTGAGGAAAGACAGAGGGAACAGGGGGGGTGGAGGAGTGGCGTTGCTGATCAAAAATCGCTGGAATTTTGATGAGCTGGAGAGAGAAGATAGCGGAGAAGAAAGTGATTACATAGTGGGAACACTTCACTCTGGAGGTCCCAAGGTGGTAATAGCAGTGATGTATAACCCACCACAGAACAGCAGGAGGCCAAGGCAAGAGTACGACGAGAGCAATAGAGCGATGGTTGACACACTGGCTAGAGTGGCCAGAAGAGCTCATGCATGCAGGGCAAAGCTCCTGATCATGGGTGACTTTAACCACAAGGAGATAGATTGGGAGAACTTGGACCCACATGGGGGCCAAGATACTTGGAGGGCTAAGATGATGGAGGTGGTACTGGAGAACTTCATGTACCAACACGTAAGGGACACTACAAGAGAGAGAGGAGAGGATGAACCAGCAAGGCTGGACTTAGTATTCACCTTCAGTAGTGCAGATATCGAGGACATCACATATGAAAGACCCCTTGGGGCCAGTGACCATGTGGTTGTAAGCTTCGAATACACAGTAGAGCTACAAGTGGAGGGAGAAGCAGGAAGGCCAGGACGAATGAAGCCAAACTACAAGAAAGGGGACTACACAGGAATGAGGAACTACCTGAACGGGGTTCAGTGGGACAGAGAACTGGCAGGGAAACCAGTTAATGAGATGATGGAATATGTAGCAATAAAATGCAAGGAGGCTGAGGAGAGGTTTGTACCCAAGGGTAACAGGAGTAATGAAAAAGCCAGGATGAGCCCATGGTTTACCCAAAGGTGCAGGGAGGCAAAAACCAAGTGTGCTAGGGAATGGAAGAAATATAGAAGGCAAAGGACCCAGGAGAATAAGGAGAACAGTCGTAGAGCCAGAAATGAATATGCACAGATAAGAAGGGAGGCCCAAAGACAATATGAAAATGACATAGCAGCGAAAGCCAAATCTGACCCGAAACTGTTGTACAGCCACATCAGGAGGAAAACAACAGTCAAGGACCAGGTAATCAGGCTAAGGAAGGAAGGAGGAGAGACAACAGGAAATGACCGGGAAGTATGTGAAGAACTCAACAAGAGATTCAAAGAAGTGTTCACAGAGGAGACAGAAGGGACTCCAGAAAGACGGAGAGGTGGGGCACACCACCAAGTGCTGGACACAGTGCACACAACCGAGGAAGAAGTGAAGAGGCTTCTGAGTGAGCTAGATACCTCAAAGGCAATGGGGCCAGATAACATCTCCCCATGGGTATTGAGAGAGGGAGCAGAGGCGCTATGTGTACCCCTAACAACAATATTCAATACATCTATCGAAACAGGGAGATTGCCTGAGGCATGGAAGACAGCAAATGTAGTCCCAATCTTTAAAAAAGGAGACAGACATGAAGCATTAAACTACAGACCAGTGTCACTGACATGTATAGTATGCAAAATCATGGAGAAGATTATCAGGAGAAGAGTGGTGGAACACCTAGAAAGGAATGATCTCATCAACAGCAGCCAGCATGGTTTCAGGGACGGGAAATCCTGTGTCACA
>NC_091356.1:8492492-8499992 GCF_038502225.1 Cherax quadricarinatus | reverse complement strand
CGCATGGCTTACGGAGGAAGAATTCTGTTCCACTTCCCCATGGAAATGTATATATATATATATATACATATATATATATATATATATATATATATATATATATATATATATATATATATATATATATATATATATATATATATATATACACTTAACAATTCGCAAATGGGCTGAGTGGTGAAGGTGCTGTACTTTGATACAGAGTGTGCAGGTTTGGGTCCTGCTGTGGACAGAGAGATAGTATATATATAATCAGGTCGAAGGAGATTCGAACTTTCGCACCTTGGAACAAGGTACGCAGTGCTCTACCACCGTACCACACTGGTCCAATACTTTGGCGTCCAGTGCGTAGGTTCGAATCTCCTTCGACCTAAGATTAGTGTTCCATTGTTACAAAATTGTTAATTTTTATATTAACAAAAATTAAAAAAATATGTATCTTTAAACGTATAAGAGAAAATTTTAGGAAGGGCTTAATTTTAAATGTATGTATGTTTAAATTTAAATGTATGTATGTTTTAAGGACTAATATATTCTTTGACTGGTGATGTACAGGTGACTTGCACTCTTAATGACCCTCGTGTAATCGACAGGCTTCAAAACTGACAGGCCTTTCAACCATTTGCCTGGAACCAAAATTTGATGCATTACATATCATGGTGACACTCATATTGTAATTTTTAATATACAAATGCCGGTGCATTTTAAACTTCACATTAACGATGAGTTTTAACATATAATGTATATTGATGATACCTTCAAAAGTATACTTTGACGATGCCTTTGTAAATATGCTCTATATTGACCACTCCACTTAAAGTAAACTGTGACAATAGGTTTTAGTAGTTGTATTAAAAATAATGTTTAATAAAGACACCGGCAATAATTTCTGATATATATACTGAAGATGATTTTTTTTATACACTGATGATTAATTTTAACATATCCATTAATTATGAATGTCATTAACTTCATTAACGATATCTTTGATTGAATGAAGTGACGATATTTACTTCATATATGCATTCACGATAACTTTCAGAGTAGACATTGACGATTGCTTTTAATGGACCTTATATTTCCATTTATAAAATACGTTTAACCTACATTATAATTAAATAATTCTCCTAGAATTGTGGTGATCCCAAGAGTTAGCCTAATATATATGAATACATATATATATTATATATATATATATTATATATATATATTATATATATATATATATTATATATATATATTATATATATATTATATTTTTTTATTTTTTATTATCACACCGGCCGATTCCCACCAAGGCAGGGTGGCCCGAAAAAGAAAAACTTTCACCATCATTCACTCCATCACTGTCTTGCCAGAAGGGTGCTTCACACTACAGTTTTTAAACTGCAACATTAACACCCCTCCTTCAGAGTGCAGGCACTGTACTTCCCATCTCCAGGACTCAAGTCCGGCCTGCCGGTTTCCCTGAATCCCTTCATAAATGTTACTTTGCTCACACTCCAACAGCACGTCAAGTATTAAAAACCATTTGTCTCCATTCACTCCTATCAAACACGCTCACGCATGCCTGCTGGAAGTCCAAGCCCCTCGCACACAAAACCTCCTTTACCCCCTCCCTCCAACCCTTCCTAGGCCGACCCCTACCCCGCCTTCCTTCCACTACAGACTGATACACTCTTGAAGTCATTCTGTTTCGCTCCATTCTCTCTACATGTCCGAACCACCTCAACAAGCCTTCCTCAGCCCTCTGGACAACAGTTTTGTTAATCCCGCACCTCCTCCTAACTTCCAAACTACGAATTCTCTGCATTATATTCACACCACACATTGCCCTCAGACATGACATCTCCACTGCCTCCAGCCTTCTCCTCGCTGCAACATTCATCACCCACGCTTCACACCCATATAAGAGCGTTGGTAAAACTATACTCTCATACATTCCCCTCTTTGCCTCCAAGGACAAAGTTCTTTGTCTCCACAGACTCCTAAGTGCACCACTCACTCTTTTTCCCTCATCAATTCTATGATTCACCTCATCTTTCATAGACCCATCCGCTGACACGTCCACTCCCAAATATCTGAATACGTTCACCTCCTCCATACTCTCTCCCTCCAATCTGATATTCAATCTTTCATCACCTAATCTTTTTGTTATCCTCATAACCTTACTCTTTCCTGTATTCACCTTTAATTTTCTTCTTTTGCACACCCTACCAAATTCATCCACCAATCTCTGCAACTTCTCTTCAGAATCTCCCAAGAGCACAGTGTCATCAGCAAAGAGCAGCTGTGACAACTCCCACTTTGTGTGTGATTCTTTATCTTTTAACTCCACGCCTCTTGCCAAGACCCTCGCATTTACTTCTCTTACAACCCCATCTATAAATATATTAAACAACCACGGTGACATCACACATCCTTGTCTAAGGCCTACTTTTGCTGGGAAAAAATTTCCCTCTTTCCTACATACTCTAACTTGAGCCTCACTATCCTCGTAAAAACTCTTCACTGCTTTCAGTAACCTACCTCCTACACCATACACTTGCAACATCTGCCACATTGCCCCCCTATCCACCCTGTCATACGCCTTTTCCAAATCCATAAATGCCACAAAGACCTCTTTAGCCTTATCTAAATACTGTTCACTTATATGTTTCACTGTAAACACCTGGTCCACACACCCCCTACCTTTCCTAAAGCCTCCTTGTTCATCTGCTATCCTATTCTCCGTCTTACTCTTAATTCTTTCAATTATAACTCTACCATACACTTTACCAGGTACACTCAACAGACTTATCCCCCTATAATTTTTGCACTCTCTTTTATCCCCTTTGCCTTTATACAAAGGAACTATGCATGCTCTCTGCCAATCCCTAGGTACCTTACCCTCTTCCATACATTTATTAAATAATTGCACCAACCACTCCAAAACTATATCCCCACCTGCTTTTAACATTTCTATCTTTATCCCATCAATCCCGGCTGCCTTACCCCCTTTCATTTTACCTACTGCCTCACGAACTTCCCCCACACTCACAACTGGCTCTTCCTCACTCCTACAAGATGTTATTCCTCCTTGCCCTATACACGAAATCACAGCTTCCCTATCTTCATCAACATTTAACAATTCCTCAAAATATTCCTTCCATCTTCCCAATACCTCTAACTCTCCATTTAATAACTCTCCTCTCCTATTTTTAACTGACAAATCCATTTGTTCTCTAGGCTTTCTTAACTTGTTAATCTCACTCCAAAACTTTTTCTTATTTTCAACAAAATTTGTTGATAACATCTCACCCACTCTCTCATTTGCTCTCTTTTTACATTGCTTCACCACTCTCTTAACTTCTCTCTTTTTCTCCATATACTCTTCCCTCCTTGCATCACTTCTACTTTGTAAAAACTTCTCATATGCTAACTTTTTCTCCCTTACTACTCTCTTTACATCATCATTCCACCAATCGCTCCTCTTCCCTCCTGCACCCACTTTCCTGTAACCACAAACTTCTGCTGAACACTCTAACACTACATTTTTAAACCTACCCCATACCTCTTCGACCCCATTGCCTATGCTCTCATTAGCCCATCTATCCTCCAATAGCTGTTTATATCTTACCCTAACTGCCTCCTCTTTTAGTTTATAAACCTTCACCTCTCTCTTCCCTGATGCTTCTATTCTCCTTGTATCCCATCTACCTTTTACTCTCAGTGTAGCTACAACTAGAAAGTGATCTGATATATCTGTGGCCCCTCTATAAACATGTACATCCTGAAGTCTACTCAACAGTCTTTTATCTACCAATACATAATCCAACAAACTACTGTCATTTCGCCCTACATCATATCGTGTATACTTATTTATCCTCTTTTTCTTAAAATATGTATTACCTATAACTAAACCCCTTTCTATACAAAGTTCAATCAAAGGGCTCCCATTATCATTTACACCTGGCACCCCAAACTTACCTACCACACCCTCTCTAAAAGTTTCTCCTACTTTAGCATTCAAGTCCCCTACCACAATTACTCTCTCACTTGGTTCAAAGGCTCCTATACATTCACTTAACATCTCCCAAAATCTCTCTCTCTCCTCTGCATTCCTCTCTTCTCCAGGTGCATACACGCTTATTATGACCCACTTCTCGCATCCAACCTTTACTTTAATCCACATAATTCTTGAATTTACACATTCATATTCTCTTTTCTCCTTCCATAACTGATCATTTAACATTACTGCTACCCCTTCCTTTGCTCTAACTCTCTCAGATACTCCAGATTTAATCCCATTTATTTCCCCCCACTGAAACTCTCCTACCCCCTTCAGCTTTGTTTCGCTTAGGGCCAGGACATCCAACTTCTTTTCATTCATAACATCCGCAATCATCTGTTTCTTGTCATCCGCACTACATCCACGCACATTTAAGCAACCCAGTTTTATAAAGTTTTTCTTCTTCTCTTTTTTAGTAATTGTATACAGGAGAAGGGGTTACTAGCCCATTGCTCCCGGCATTTTAGTCGCCTCATACGACACGCATGGCTTACGGAGGAAAGATTCTTTTCCACTTCCCCATGGACAATAGAAGAAATAAAAAAGAACAAGAGCTATTTAGAAAAAGGAGAAAAACCTAGATGTATGTATATATATATATATGCATGTGCGTGTCTGTGAAGTGTGACCAAAGTGTAAGTAGGAGTAGCAAGATATCCCTGTTATCTTAGCGTGTTTATGAGACAGAAAAAGAAACCAGCAATCCTACCATCATGCAAAACAGTTACAGGTTTTGTTTCACAGTCATCTGGCAGGACGGTAGTACTTCCCTGGGTGGTTGCTGTCTACCAACCTACTACCTAAATATATATTATATATATTATATTATATATATATATATATATAAATATATATACGTATATATACGTATATATATATATATATATATATATATATATATATGTAGGGCGGATAAATTTTGTATCTTGGTATAAAAACTCGTGCTGGAATACATACGTTCTAAACAAGCAGAAATCTACCACCAATGTGTTTCAATGAAGCTCCAGTGCATAATACTGCCATTTTGCAGAGCGGTTAAGTCGCCATTACCACGCAGAGTGGTCTGAGGACACCATTTGGTAAGTCCCACGTGCACCGCCGCCCAGCTATTCAAGGCGAGTAAACTCCTTGTAAATTTCAAGAAGAGGCAGGAAAGCATAAAGTGTTGTGCAGCCACCTGCTGCTCTTCCGGCAAATCTTTACAATAAAAGCAGTTTGCTTCGATTTCTCGTCGAGTCGGCCGAGATACAGCGCTTCAGACAAGAGGTGCGGCCTCCCTCGGTTTATTCAGATGGGCATTTTTCAGACCTGAGGAAAAAAAATGGTAAAGAGATACGAGGCAATAATCTTAAATAGTAGCGGAGATACACCGAGAGCCTTTCACACAAGGAATAATTTAAGATGAGAAAAAGTCAAAGGGTGTGCCATTATAAATAATAATAATAATAATAATAATAATAATAATAATAATAATAATAATAATAATAATAATAATAATAATAATAATAATAATAATTATTATTATTATTATTATTATTATTATTATTATTATTATTATTATTATTATTATTATTATTATTATTATTATTGATACCATTGTTATTATTATTATTATTATTATTATTATTATTATTATTAAAAAATATTATTATTATTATTACCGTCATGAGCAGTGGCATCACTTTTTACGTGCCCCTACTTAATTTACATTTATTCTATACACACACATTAACAGTTATTTGTTGTGTAACTATTTACTATAGTCATCTAGAGGTGGCGTGCGAGCCGCCTACTTCGTTTGGTAATTGGGACGCTCTTACACTCTGACCTGTCAGGGATTAGTTAGTTGGTTGACACGATTATCTCGTCACTTCATAACAGACAATGAATGATTCAGTCAGTCCTGCGATGCTGTTATTGGTTGTTGCTCTAGCACAAACCTGTATCACAGGCCTCTTACAGTAGTACTGAAGTTCGTGAAAATTCCTGTGGTTATCGTTTCTCTCTCTCTCTCTCTCTCTCTCTTTTCCAAACACATGGAAAATTAAGCGGGGAACCATTAACATCGATGTAATCGCGTGAAATACGAAAAAAAAAAATATGGAAAAGCTGCTAGCTAAAATAAAATAGCTAAAAGATTTACGAGAAGTCATTAACACTAATGTCAAGTCTATAAGTAACAATGTCTGAACACGGCCAACAAAGCAATGAGAATGACAGCTTACACTGTCTGCAATTACCGGACTAATACACAGGAAATAATGCAAACAGTCAGAACGTAGCTTCGAAAAAGATGAACAGTCTTAGGCCAGGAAGTTACGCAATTGGTAGAATTGCTGTATTCATGGGAAGACGCAGACCACATGGGGACTCATAGAGCCACTGGGGGATGGGAGGTATGTAGGTTTGATGAAGACGCAATAGACAATACTAGGGGGAGATATCAAGAGAGTTTTTCGTTAAAATAGCAAAGCCACAATATATATATATATATATATATATATATATATATATATATATATATATATATATATATATATATATATATATATATATATATATATATATATATATATATATATATACATATATATATATATATATGTATATATATATATGTATATATATATATATATATATATATATATATATATATATATATATATATATATATATATATATATATATATATTTATAAGCGAGACCTGGGTTGTTCACGATGATGTTTCCACTCAAGGGAGGTTCCCTGATGCTGGTGAGGGGCTCTTGATCTATGGAATTGGATCTGTGCTCCAGTTCCCTGACTACCTTCCATTCCTCCTCCCCACAGGAGCTGTATAATCATACGGGTTTAGCGCTTCCGCTTTATTATAATGTTATAATCACGATGATGTTCATTCAATTGTTGTTCACTGAGTTATTCTGTGTGTTGATCACTGTGTTATTTATTGTGATGTTCACTGTGTTACTCACTGTTATTTATTGTAATTTTCACTGTGTTTTTCACTGTTATTCACTGTATTGGTCACTGTGTTGCTCATAGCGTAATTCACTGTGTTGTTCATAGTGTAATTCACTGTGTTGTTCACCGTGTTGTTCACTGGGTTGTTCACTGTAGTTCATTATGTAGTTTGCTGTGTTCAGGAGTGAGCTTCATGCTGGTGCTGCATACTCGAAGATGCTCCTGACCAACACAGTTTATGAGTCACCATATTACTGTTTTCAGAATCACATAAATAAAGAGCCATGTTTGTACACCAGAAATATTGAAATTGTGCAGGAAACTAGAGTTCTACATTTTAGGAAGGTGTAATCGCCTTAGAGATACTTAAATAGGGGTCCCTGGAGGCATAGAGGAGACACCAACTTCATTTCCCGACTGCAGAAGGCTGTTGGGTGGGATTAAGGGAGGAGGAGAGAAGTGAGTTGGCGAGAGTTGAGTAGGCGAG
>NC_091356.1:8472492-8482492 GCF_038502225.1 Cherax quadricarinatus | reverse complement strand
CGCCACCACTCGCTGCTACTGCTGCTGCTACTACTGCAGCTACTACTGTTGCTGCTACTACTGCTGCTACTACTGCTGCTACTACTGTTGCTGCTACTACTACTGCTACTACTGCTGCTACTACTGCTGCTACTACTGCTGCTACTACTGCTGCTACTACTGCTGCTACTACTGCAGCTACTACTGCTGCTACCATTGCTGCTACTACTGCTGCTACTACTGCTGCTACTACTGCTGCTACTGCTGCTGCTACTACTCCTGCTACTACTGCTGCTACCACTGCTACTACTGCTGCTACTACTGCTGCTACTACTGCTGCTACCATCACGTTTTACCACTGCTGCCACTACCGCTGCCACTACCGCTGCCACTACCGCTGCCACTACCACCGCTACTACCGCTGCCATCACTACTGCTGCTACTGCTGCCACCACTGCCGCTACCACCGCCGCCATTACCGCCGCTACCACTGCTGCCATTACCGCTGCCACTTTTGCCGCCGCTACCACCGCCGCTACCACCGCCGCCACCACCGCTGCCACCACCGCCGCTACCACCGCCGCTACCACTGCCGCTACCACTGGCTGCTACTACTACTGCTACTACTGCTGCTAATACTACTGCTGCTACTGCTGCTACTACTGCTGCTACTACTGCTGATACTACTGCTGCTACTACTGCTGCTACCACTGCTGCTACTGCTGCTGCTACTACTGCAGCTACTACTGCTGCTACTACTGCTGCTACTACTGCTGCTACTACTGCTGCACACTGGGTTACCACTGCCGCTACCACTGGCCGCTACCACTGCTGCTACCACTGCTGCTACTACTGCTGCTACTTCACGCCGCTACTGCTGCTGCACTACTGTTGCTACCACTGCTGCTATTACCGCAGCTACTACTGCTGCTACTACTACTGCTACATCAGCGCGCACTTCACTGCTACCACCATCGCTGCCACTTACTACTGCTACACTGCTGCTACCACCGCTGCTACCACTGCCGCTACTACTGCCGCTACCACTGCTGCCACTACCGCAGCCACTACCGCCGCAAACCATTGCCGCTACCACCGCCGCTACCACCGCCGCCACCGCCACCACCACCGCCGCCACCACCGCTGCCACACGCCGCCACCACCGCCGCTACCACCGCCGCCACCACCGCCGCCACCACCGCCGCCACCACCGCTGCCACTACTGTTACCACCGCAGCCACTTCACCGCCGCTACCACTGTTGCCACTACTGCCGCTACCACCGCCGCCACCACCGCTGCCACCACTCTGCCACCACCGTTGCACTACCGCCGCTACCACCGCTGCTACCACTGCCGCCACTACTACCGCCACCACTGCTGCTACCACCGCAGCCACTACCGCCGCCACCACCGCTGCCACCACCGCCGCCACCACCGCTACCACCGCTGCCACCACCACCGCCACCACCGCTGCCATTACCGCCGCCACCACCGCCGCCACCACCGCCGCCACCACCGCCGCCACTACCGCCGTTACCACCGGCTGCCACCACCGCTTCGCCACCACTGCCGCCACCACTGCTGCCACCACCGATGCCACCCACACCGCCGCCACCACCGCTGCCACCACCGCCACCACCGCCGCCACCACTGCCGCCACCACCGCTCCCACCACTGCCGCCACCACCGCTGCCATCTGCCGCTACCACCGCCGCTACCACCGCCGCTGCCACGCCGCGCCACCGCTGCTACTACCGCTGCCACCACCGTTGCCACTACCGCCGCCACCACCGCCGCCGCCAGCCGCCGCTACCACCGGCTGCCACTACCGGGCTGCCACCACCGCAGCCACCACTGGCCGCCACCACTGCTGCCACCACCGCCGCCACCACCGCTACCACCGCCGCCACCGCCGCTGCCACACCCCGCCACCACCGCCGCCACCACCGCTACCACCGCCGCTACCACTGCTGCCACCACCGCTGCCACCACCGCTGCCACTTACCGGGCCGCTTTGATTACCCCGCTACTACCGCTGCCACTACTGCTGCCACTACCACCGCCACCACCGCTGCTAATACTACCGCTGCCACCGCTGCCACCACCGCCGCTACCACCGCCGCCACCGCTGCCACTACCGCTGCCACTACCGCCGCCACCACCGGGCTGCCACCACCGCTGCCATTACCGCCGCCACCACCGCCGCCCACCACCGCTGCCACCACCGGTGCCACCACCGCCGCTACCACCGCTGCCACCACCGCTGCTACCACCGCCGCCACCACCACCGCCACTCACCGGGCCGCTAATACCACCGCTGCCACCGCCGCGTTACTGCTGCTACTACCGCTGCTACTACCGCCGCTACTACTGCTGCCATTACTACCGCCGCCATTACCGCTGCCATTACCGCTGCTACCACTGCCGCCATTACCGCCGCTACTTCACCGCTGATACTACCGCTCGCCACTACCGCTGCCACCACTGCCGCTACCGCTGCTGGCTACCACCGCAGCCACTACCGCCGCTACCACCGCCGCTACCACCGCTCGCTACCACCGCTCGCTACCACCGCCGCCACCACTACCGCTACCACCGCCGCTACCACCGCTGCCACTACTGGTTGGGCTACCACCGCCGCCACTTCACTGCCGCTACCATCGTTACACACTGCAGCCACACTGCTGCTACCATTGCTGCTACTACTGCTGCCACTACTGCCGCTACCACCGCCGCCACCGCCGCCGCTACTACCCCCGCTACTTCACCGCTGCCACCACTGCCACTACTGCCGCCACTACTGCCGCTACTACCGCTGCCACCACCGCCGCCACTACTCGCTACCACTGCTGCCACCACCGCCGCCACCACCGCCGCCACCACGCTACTACCGCCGCCATCACCACCGTTGCCACCGCCGCTACCACCGCTGCCACTTCACCGGCCGCCACCACCACCGCCACCACCGCCGCCACACTGCTGCCACTTCATCAGCCTCGCCAACACTGCCGCTACCACCGCTGCCACCACCGCTGCTTACTACTGCTGCTACTACTACGCCACTGCCGCCACTGCTGCTACTACCGCTACTACTGCTGCTAATACTACTGCTGCTACCGCTGCTATCACTCAAGCCGCCACTACCATTGATACTACCGCTGCCATCACTGCCGCCACCACCGCTGCTACCGCTGTTGCCACTACCGCAGCCAATACCGCTGCCACTACCGCTGCTACCACTGCCGCTACCACCGCTTCTCGCCACTACCGCCGCCACTACCACCGCTACCACCGCTGCTACCATCGCTGCTACCACTGTTACCACTGCCGCTACTACTGCCGCTAATACTGCCGCTACCACTGCAGCCACTACCGCTGCCACCATTGTTGCTACCACTGCCGCCACTACTGCTGCCACTACTGCCGCTACCGCCGCTACTACTCCCGCTACCACTGCCGCCACCACCGCTTACCACCGCCGCCACCACCGCCGCCACCACCGCTGCCACCACCGCTGCCACTACCGCTGCCACCACCGCCGCTACCACCGCCGCTACCACCGCCGCCACCACCACCGCCACCACCGCCGCCAATACCACCGCTTTCGCCACTGTCACACCACCGCTGCCACCACCGCCGCCACTACCGCCGCCACCACCGGCCGCCACACCGCCGCTACCACCGCCGCCACCACCGCCGCCACCACCGCCGCCACCACCGCTGCCACCACCGCCGCTACTACTGCTGCTACTTCGCCGCTACTACCGCCGCTACCACTACCGCCACTACTGCCGCTAATACCACCGCCGCCACCGCTGCTACCACCGCCGCTACCATCGCCGCCACTTCACCGCTGCCACTACCGCCGCTAATACCGCTGCCACCACCGCCGCCACCACCGCCGCCACCACCGGCGCCACCACCGCCACCACCGCCGCCACCACCGCCGCGCACACCGCCGGCCATTTCCGCTGCCACCACCGCCGCCACCACCGCCGCTACCACGCCGCTACCACTGCCGCCACCACCGCCGCTACCACGCTGCTACTACCGCAGCTACTACTGCTGTTACTACTGCTACTACCGCTGCCACTACTGCCGCTAATACCACTGCTACTACCGCCGCTAATACCAACCACTACCGCTGGCTACCGCTACCACTACCGGGCTGCCACCACTGCCGCTACCGCTGCCACCACTGCCGCCACCACCGCCGCCACTACCACCGCCACTACCGCCGTTCACTACCGCCGCCACCACCGGCCGCCACTACCGCCGCTACCACCGCCGCTACCACCGCCGATACTGCTGGCAAAAACGAATTCACAAAGATTTTTCCTTTATGAACATGAAAAGTGACATAAGCAATATAAACGCCTTCGCCATTGCCTTTTAATCACGTCAACAAAACGTATTACTCTGCCTCTCTGCTACTGGGAAAAGCTTCAAAATATAAAATGTTTCATTCACTTACTGAAACACTTTGCCACCTTTAATGCACTATTTTTAGGAGTGTATTGTCTCATGAGCATAAGTCACTTCAAGATATAGTTACATGGTTCTTCTTATTTAAAAACCACAAGGACCTTGGGAAATACTCTAGATTGTTGTGTTAATATTTGGACAACTGTCCGGTAGATGGTACATAAATAACAAAAAGACACAATACCGTGACTGGGACAATACACAAATAACCCGCACATAGGAGAGAGGAGCTTATGACGACGTTTCGGTCCGAATTGGACTATTGACAAAATCGCACAATGGTACATGAAAGTCTGCGGTAAAAGAAATCCATTTCTTACTGTGTGTAAGCAGAGGGACAGGCTCAATGGATCGAAAAACTCTACGGTGAAGTCAACCCACGTTTCATTATGTCAGTAAACTGGAATCTACTACCATGTTCACCCATGAATATGTAAAATTGGTCATTTAACAAGAACTCATATAAAATTAAGACATTTCCAAAATTTTATCTTATACGTTTAAAGATATATATTTTTCATTTATGTTAACGCAAAAATTAATAATTTGGTACCAGAAGGACCTCAGAAAACTTACCTAACCTTATTATAACAAACGCAATTTAATTTAGCCTAATCCAACTAAATATATTTTAGATAAGTTTACAATTATTTAATAATAAATAAATAATGAAATATATTTTTATTCGTTAGATTCAGATTGATTTTTGCGGAATTATTGCTTACACAAATTTTCGCTTGCCATATTTAGCAAGAAGACCGTTGCTGTTTAAGCCAAAATCGTAAGTTATAACTTACAGAAAAAGAAATGCATCCTGTGTATCACTATAATTTTGAGTCTAAACATTGTAGTGGCCTAGAAGAGGTGCAGGAATGTCTACAAATTCAACTCACTTTTCACCGAGTGTTTCAGGTAGGTTCTAGTTTATAGAAAGGAAGTAGCAGGTGTAAGAATAATAGTAGTAGCAGTAATAGAAGTAGTAGTAGTAGCAGTAGTAGTAGTAGTAACAGCAGTGTGAAGGCTTACTCAGCTCTGTAACAACTTCAGACAGTATTACCAAAGCTGGCTCCTCCTCAGGAAAATTAATGAATAGAAAAAGAACAAAAACTGACAAACATAAACACTTTATTATTTAGAAAATATAAAATATAAAACACTTAAATAGGAAATATTGATCCTACATTAAAGAAATGAAAATGAAAATAGAAATGATAACTGAATTAACGCACATAAATGTATATAAAACGGGTGTCTGTGTTAGACACTGCGTGTTGTTAAACGTAGCTGTTGCTGATGATGGGGGGGTGGTCGCAGGTGTTGATGACAACCCACTGGCTCGTTCTTCACAGAATTTCTAGCTTTCAATAATCCTTCCAGATGACAGGAAAGCAGGTTTTCTCCACTGCAATGATGAAGGGTTATATCCTGCTACTTGCATACGCAAACAGGTAAGTAGATCAAAATTTGGAACATCTCAGAACGTTAGTCAGTCTCCTTCAATTCTACTCGTTGATTGGCAGGTGACCCTCTCTGTCATCCAAGCTGGAAAGATAGACAGGTTACCCACTGCTTAAGAAATCACTCTTCATGATAAGTACAATAACTAAAAGACGTGGTGATTATTACAACAGTCAACTTAGAGCAAGACTGAAAGAACTTAGTTTATTATTGGTCAAAAGTGAAGCTTTCAACCAATAAATCCACTAGAATACAAGGCAGGCATGTACTTACAGTAGTGCTGGGAGCTGTGAGTCTAGTGATTACTGTTTGGACCGGAGCCCCACACGTCACCTGGGTTGAGGGGAAGGGATAGGGGGAGCTAGACTGACCCTACCTTAACAAGTAGCCGGCAATGAAACTATTGTTATTATATCGCTACTCCTATCTATTGAACTTTTCCCTCAGCTACTACTGCTGCTACTACTACTGCTACTACTGCTGCTACTACTGCTACTACCACTGCTGCTACTACCATCAAGCAATACCGCTGCCACCACACTGCCACTACCACTGCTGCCACCGCTGCCGCTACCACCGCCGCTACCACCGCAACCGCCACCGCTATCACCACCGCTGCCACCACCGCTGCTACCACCGCCGCTACCACCGATGCCACCACCGCTGCCACCACCGGGCCGCCACCACCGCCGCCACCACCGCTGGCAATTACTGGGCCACCACCACTCTGCCACCACTGCTGCCACTACCGCCGCTACCACCGCACCATTGCCACCACTGCCACTACCGCTGGCTACTCACTGCCGCTACTACTGGCTGCCACTACTGCTGCTACCACTGCCGCCACTACCGCTGCCACTGCTGCTACCACCGCTGCCACTTCACTGCTGGCTACCACCGCAGCCACCACCGCCGCTAATACCACCGCCACCACCGCTGCCACCACCGCTACGCCCACTGCCGCTACTACCACCGCCACCACTGCCGCCACCACCGGGCTGCCACCACTGCCGCTACCACCGCCGCCACTTCACCGGGCCGCTACCACCGCAGCCACCACCGCTGCCACCATTGCTGCCACTCTCTGCTGCCACCATTGCCGCCACCACCGCCGCTACCACTGGCTGCCACACCGCTGCTACCACCGCCGCTACCACTGTTGCTACTGCTGCCACTACCGCTGCTACCGCCGCTGCTACCACTGCTGCTACCACCGTTGGCTACCACAGCAGCCACCACTGCCGCCACCACCACCGCCACACTGCTGCCACCACCGCTACGCCCACCGCTGCCACTACCACTGCCAATACCGCTGCCACCACCGCCGCTACCACCGCTGCCACCACCGCCGCCACTACCGGCCACCACCGCAGCCACCACCGCCGCCACCATCAAGGCTACTTCCGCTGGGCCACCACCGCTGGCTACCACCGCCACCACCACTGCTCACTACCGGCTGCCACCACTGCCGCCACCACTGCCGCCACCACTGCCGCTACAACCGCTGCCACTACCGCTGCCAATACTGCCGCTACTACTGTTGCTACCACTGCTGCCAATACCGCCGCCACCACTGGGTTGGGCTACTACTCGCTACCACCGCTGCCAACACCGCTGCCACCACTTCCGCCACCACCGCTGCTACCACTGCCGCCACCACCGCAGCCACCACCGCCGCCGCCACCGCCGCTACCACCACCGCCACCACCGCCGCTACCACCGCAGCCACCACCGCCGCCACTACCGCTGCTACCACTGGCCGCTACCACCGCCGCCAAGCATTACCGCCGCCACTACTACCGCTACCACCGCTGCCATTACCGCCGCCACTTCACCGCCGCTACCACTGCTGCCACCACCGCCGCCACTACCGCTGCCACTACCGCCGCCACCACCGCCGGCTACCACTGCCGCTACCACCGTTGCCACCACCGCCGCCACCACCGCTGCCACCACCGCTGCCACCACCGCCGCTCACCACCGCTGCCACCACCGCCGCCGCCACCGGCCGCCACCACTGCCACCACCACCGCTACCACCACCGCCGCCACCACCGCCGCCACCACCGCCACCACCACCGCCGCCACCACCGCCGCCACCACTGGCCGCAACCACTGGCTGCCACCACCGTTGGCTACTACCGCCGCTACTACCGCCGCTACAGCCGCTGCTAATACCGCTGTTACTACTGGCTGCTACTACTGCAGCCACTTCACTTGCTGCTACCACTGCTGCCACTACCGCCGCTACTACTGCCGCCATTACTGCCGCTACCGCTGCCACCATCTCGCCATTACCGGGCTGGCTACCACCGCCACTACCGCCGCTGCCACTGCCGTCACCACTGCCGCTGTACCACCGTCATTACCACTGCCGCTACCACTGTCTCTACCAACGCCGCTACCACTGCTGCTACTACCACCGCCACTACCGCTGCTAATACCACTGCCGCTACTGCCGCTACCACTGCTTGCTACCATCGTTGCCACTACCGCTGCCACTACCGGCTGCCATTACTGCTGCCACTACCGCTGCTACCACCGGTTACCACTGCCACGACTGCCGCCACTACCGCCGCTACCACCGCCGCCATTACTGCCGCCATTATTGCTGCCACTACCGCCGCTAATACCGCTGGCACTACCGCCGCTACGCCACCGCTGCTACCACCGCTGCCACCACCGCCGCTACCACCGCCGCTACCACCGCCGTTACCACCGCTGGGCTACCATCGCCGCCACTACCGGGCTGCTACCACTACCACCACTGCCAGCTACCATCGCAGCCACTACTGCTGCCACTTACCGCCGCTTACACTGCTGCTACTACTACTGCTACTACTGCTGTTACTACTGCTGCTACTACTGCTGCTACTACTGCTGCTACTACTGCTGCTACTACTGCTGATACTGTTGGTAAAACGAATTCACAAAGATTTTTTTTCCTTTTATGAAATATGAAAAAGTGATATATAAGCAATATAAATGCCTTCGCTGGCTGCCTTTAATCACGTCAACAAAACGTATTACTCTGCCTCTCTGCTACTGGGAAAAGCTTCAAAATATAAAAATGTTCTATTCACTTACTGAAATACTTTGCCACCTTTTAATGCACATATATTTTAGAGTGTATATTGTTCCTTATGACATAAGTCACTAAGAGTGATAGTTACATGGCTCTTTATTTAAACCACAAGGACCTTGGGAAATACTCTAGATTGTTGTGTTAATATTTGGACAACTGTCCGGTAGATGGTACATAAATAACAAAAAGACACAATACCGTGACTGGGACAATACACAAATAACCCGCACATAGGAGAGAGGAGCTTATGACGACGTTTCGGTCCGAATTGGACTATTGACAAAATCGCACAATGGTACATGAAAGTCTGCGGTAAAAGAAATCCATTTCTTACTGTGTGTAAGCAGAGGGACAGGCTCAATGGATCGAAAAACTCTACGGTGAAGTCAACCCACGTTTCATTATGTCAGTAAACTGGAATCTACTACCATGTTCACCCATAAATATGTAAAATTGGTCATTTAACAAGAACTCATATAAAATTAAGACATTTCCAAAATTTTCTCTTATACGTTTAAAGATATATATTTTTCATTTATGTTAACGCAAAAATTAATAATTTGGTACCAGAAGGACCTCAGAAAACTTACCTAACCTTATTATAACAAGCGCAATTTAATTTAGCCTAATCCAACTAAATATATTTTAGATAAGTTTACAATTATTTAATAATAAATAAATAATGAAATATATTTTTATTCGTTAGATTCAGATTGATTTTTGCGAAATTATTGCTTACACAAATTTTCGCTTGCCATATTTAGCAAGAAGACCGTTGCTGTTTAAGCCAAAATCGTAAGTTATAACTTACAGAAAAGGAAATGCATCTCGTGTATCACTATAATTTTGAGCCTAAACATTGTAGTGGCCTAGAAGAGGTGCAGGAAAGTCTACAAATTCAACTCACTTTTCACCGAGTGTTTCAGGTAGGTTCTCGTTAATAGAAAGGAAGTAGCAGGTGTAAGAATAATAGTAGTAGCAGTAATAGAAGTA
>NC_091356.1:8459992-8462492 GCF_038502225.1 Cherax quadricarinatus | reverse complement strand
AGAGGTAACAGTGATAAACACACAAGCAGAATTCACAGCAACGTCAACACCCCTGGTACCGTCCACACTCGCACTTGACCCATCATTATCACGTCTTCACTTAAAATGCAAATTTCATTCGAATCAACAAATGTATATGAACGCCAAGAAAAGGAGATGCAAATTTCTAAACAAAAAAAAATATAAGAGCTGTTCATCCGAGTTTTGAATTGTTAATGTGATGGCTTTGTGTTGGGATGCACAGCGTCACCGGCTTCACCAAGGGGCGACCCTCAACATCTCCCAGCACACAACAATCGTCTCTTGATTTTCCTTGTCTTCTGCAATAATCGTGATAATTGATGGTAAAATGCTACTGCTCTCACCTTTCTAACTTTACGTTTATTATTTAATATTTACTATTTAAAGCTCTGCATAGCTAAAATTTAGTGTGTGTGTGTGTGTGTGTGTGTGTGTGTGTGTGTGTGTGTGTGTGTGTGTGTGTGGTGTGTGTGTGTGTGTGTGTGTGTGTGTGTGTGTGTGTGTGTGTGTGTGTGTGTGTGTGTGTGTGTGTGTGTTGTGTGTGTGTGTGTGTGTGTGTGTGTGTGTGTGTGTGTGTGTGTGTGTGTGTGTGTGTGTGTGTGTGTGTGTGTGTGTGTGTGTGTGTGTGTGTGTGTGAGGGCATCACGAATAGGTAAAATAGGTCAGTTAGCAAGCATAGAAACGGGCCCCAGGAGCTAGAATTCAAAAGGCTCACAGAAAACTTTATACATGGAGGCAGGTCAATGCATCGTGCAGGTCGCCATCCAACAAATGGTGGTGCAGGTTCAACAAAGTTGCTAATTACCTCACACAACCTCATTAAAAATCTCAGACCAATTTAGTTCCCACGAAAGAAAGGGAAATCCTTTCCTGGAGCAGAAGAAAGTTCCAAGTCTTTCTTTATTTTATTTTTTTGCCTTCTAGTAACTGTGTAAAAATCATTTAGTATATTTACACGTACTGAGTGGAGGAATCTGGATAAAGCTGTGTGTATGCTAAAGGTATTTAACAGGGAAAGTAGTACGCGCCTCTTCGTGGATGAAAGCAGAACAACGGAATATATATATATATATATATATATATATATATATATATATATATATATATATATATATATATATATATATATATATATATATATATATATATATATATATATATATATATATATATATATATATATATATATATATATATATATATATATATATATATATATGTCGTGCTGAATATGTAAAACTGGTCAGTTAGCAAGAACTCATTTAAAATTAAGTCCTTTCTGAAATTTTCTCTTATACGTTTACAGATATATTTTTTTCATTAATGTTGATGTAAAAATTTTTAATTTTGCACCAAAAGAATCTTAGAAAACTTACCTAACCTTATTATAACAAGAACAATTTATTTTAGCCTAACCCAACTAAATATATTTTAGATTTGTTTACAGTAATTTAATACTAAACAAACACAGTGAAATATATTTTTCTCGTTAGGTTCAGAATGATTTTGGCTAAATTATTACATACACAAATTTTCACTTGTCCTATATGGCAAGATGAGCGTTGCTATTTAAGCCAAGATCGCAAGTTCTGCCTATTCATTTGCATGACATATATATATATATATATATATATATATATATATATATATATATATATATATATATATATATATATATATATATATATATATATATATATATATATATATATATATATATATATATATATATATATATATATATATATATATATATATATATATATATATATATATATAGATATATATATATATATATATATATATATATATATATATATATATATATATATATATATATATATCAACAAGCCTATAAGAGAGGTTTACACGCTTCCTGTCAGCTAATGCTGGCGCCTCTGAAGTGCCTAATTGGTATCGGGATACTGGCTGTGATGATGGTAATCGGAAACCTCTGAAGAAATCCAGGGACCAGGAGCGGTGTAATTAAACAGACCGTGGCCATGTGTCACTGAGGTCTGGCAGTGAAGGATGTCAATGATCGTGCAAGAGGGAGGGTAATAAATCACACTCGCCGAGCCAGCCGGGTTTTCCAGCACTCTGAGCAGGCGGCTGTTGTCACGGGGTCTTCGCGATACTGTGTGTTGTTATTGCATTCGTCAGGGAATTTCACTTGACACGGGTCTCTGTTGTGTGGTGACCCGTTCAGTAAGGTAGCTGGTGATCTGGTGAAGGCGTGATAGAACGCCACCAATTGAGTGGGCTGCTGGACACAGTGCTGTCTACTAACACTCATGCTAGCTAGTAAGAGGTCACTATTTGTAGAGCAAATCTTTAATTATTGATCAGCATTCTGCCGACGTTGGAGATTTATTAAATCAGTACTTATATGGAAAGATAGACGTATGCCAAGTCATGTAATGGATAATAGAATGATGACGTTGTCAGTTTGTAGGGTCTCCCGCACACACATAGTGTT
>NC_091356.1:8432492-8452492 GCF_038502225.1 Cherax quadricarinatus | reverse complement strand
AGTGTATATACGAGGAGAGCTGCATATCTCTCCAGCATATATACACCGAGAAGTGCACACCTCTTCAGTGTACATACACTGAGATGTGCATTCTCTTCAGTGTATGTATAATGAGAGATTAATTTAATCCTTATCTTAAGGATTATAGTATTCTTGACTGGTGGTACCCAGAGGATATCCAGCCTCACTGACATCTGAAAGGTAAAATTCCCCCTTTAAATGTGGTAAACACAGATGGTGGAAAGAGCTAACCTTTACTTGTAAAACACATTTGGCTCTAAACGGAGCGAAAAGTTGTCTGCATACAGTGTCCATGTATTATGTAGATGAATGCGTAGTCGACAGGGTTCAATCCAGACATCACAACTCGTTCAGTCATCGGAAGGAGTAACCAAGTCAGGGGTTCTTAACAGGGTGTGAAGATTGAGACACTTATGCAACATATGGGAATCTTTATTGAGGAAACGTTTCGCCACAGTGGCTTCATCAGTCCGATACAAAGCAAGGAATATGTACCCATATTCCTTTTTTTTTCTGGGAACTAAATGATGGGGTATGGGACTCCATCTTTGAACACTGCCGTTTTTTCTATAAATATGATAAAATCCTCATGATATTCTTTCAGCTGTTCTGTTCCTAGTTATCCATATGCAAAGTAAAACCAAGCTATTAACATTATTGAAATCATACTGGTACCTCATAGGACTGGTGATGATGGTGATTTCGATAGTCTGGCGAAGTGATCATGCGGACGTACTGGGCAATCAGATGGGGTCTGTAATCATAAAATAGCTAAGAACCTCTGCTCTAAGCAAACAACACGTATCCTGCAGAAGGCAGAATAGGATTTAAACCTAGAGTATAACCCTACCTTTCCCTGGAGTCGGAAACGAGTTCAGTGTCAGACAAGAACTCCAACCTGATCTGAACCGAAAATAATCACAGCGTATTTCATTAACTTTCTTTTTAGAAACTTGCTTCAAAACTTCTAAAAGTAATTAAAACTGCCAGTGCCTGCAGCGAGAGATTGTGATACTTTCTATTTGCTTTGCGCTAGATTTCTTGTCCCCCGACAAAAATAAGAGAGAATTTGTTGTTCGCTAAATCATTTTTGCAAGTGACCCAGACGAAGAGAAAGTACCAACTGTCTCTTTTTAAGGATCACGCCAAGGAAGGGAAAGACAAGTTCACTTCCTTGGGTGACACGAGGTGGGTATCGCTCTCGGGGTAAAGACAAGTTGTGATAAATGGTTTAAAAACCGACAAGATGAAGATTGAGACACTTATGCTACATACTGGAATCTTTATTAAAGAAACGTTTCGCCATACAGTGGCTTCATCAGTCCAATACAAAGCACAATGGTGTAAGGAGAGGAGTTTGAGATATTCAGTCCCTCAGCCTTGAATCGAAGTGTTCAGTCAATCACTCTTGTAGAAATTACAGCAAAGGGTCGAACAAGTAGCTTATATACTGTAGTCAGGTGAGTCGAAGCAGGAGGAAGCGGGATCACAATGGAACCATCTACTAGTGCAAGTAGGTCTTCGCCCAAAGGTTGGATAATTGTTGAAGAATTCCTTATATCAGATTGATACACTGGGATCCCGGGTACCGTCATAGATGCTAAAACGTTGTGTAGTTTTAAAAATAGGTTAGATAAATACATGAGTGGGTGTGGGTGGGTATGAGTTGAACCTGACTAGTTTGTGCTACTAGGTCAGATGCTGTGCTCCTTCCTTAAGTGAATGTGACCTGACCTGACTAGGTTGGGACATTGGCTTAGGCCGGTGGGGGACTAGGACCTGCATTGCATGGGCCAGTAGGCCTGCTGCAATGTTCCTTCTTCCTTATGTTCTTATATATATATATATTTTACAGATATATATATATATATTTGTTTATATATATATATATATATATATATATATATATATATATATATATATATATATATATATATATATATATATATGTATATATATATATATATATATGTACATATATATATATATATATATATATATATATATATATATATATATATATATATATATATATATATATATATATATATATATATATATATATATATATATATATGTCGTGCCGAATAGGCAGAACTTGCCATCTTGGCTTAAATAGCAACGCTCATCTTGCCATATAGGACAAGCGAAAATTTGTGTATGCAATAATTTCGCCAAAATCATTCTGAACCTACCGAAAAAAATATATTTCACTGTGGAAATAAATGGTATAAAATACCGACACAATGGAAATATAAACACAAATGCAGTATAATGTGATCCTTTATTGACAACGTTTCACCCACACAGTGGGCTTTCTCAAGTCACACACGGATCTACCTGGATCTACCTCTACCTTCCAACCCCAGGTAGATCCGTGTGTGACTTGAGAAAGCCCACTGTGTGGGTGAAACGTTGTCAATAAAGGATCACATTATACTGCATTTGTGTTTATATTTCCATATTTCACTGTGTTTGTTTAGTATTAAATTACTGTAAACAAATCTAAAATATATTTAGTTGGGCTAGTCTAAAATAAATTTTTCTTGTTATAATAAGGTTAGGTAAGTTTTCTAAGATTCTTTTGGTGCAAAATTATAAATTTTTACATTAACATTAATGAAAAAAATATATCTTTGAACGTATAAGAGAAAATTTTAGAAGTAACTTAATTTTAAATGAGTTCTTGCTAATTGACCAGTTTTACATATTCGGCACGACATATATATATATATATATATATATATATATATATATATATATATATATATATATATATATATATATATATATATATATATATATATATATATATATATATATATATGTATATATATATATATATATATATATATATATATATATATATATATATATATATATATATATATATATATATATATATATATATATATATATATATATATATATATATATGCAATAAGATCACAGTAAACAGGTGATTTCAAAATATGCAAAACAACCACTCTGAAAGAATAGAGAAATTCCAAGCGCTTTCGTGACTACTCACATTATCAAGGAACTATGAAAGTGAAGCATCCAAGGAAGCTATATAAGGGGTCGGCCAGCACCTCACTATCAGATCCCACAACGGTTAAACACGTGACGCGCGGCGAGCCAACTTGGACAGGTCCTTTGCAAAACTCACCCCCAAGCTATTTATTTGTCCAGTGTATTATTAAATTCTACCCAAATTCTATTAATTATAAATGGATCTAATTTATATAAACCAAAGGAAATATTCATATTATTGTCAAAACTGCTTTTTATGAAACAAGATTCAATTATATTCCTGTCGACCATGGACTTGCTTGATACTACTTTGGTGATGTTTAAGAGAGGTTGCCGTGTGAACTCATCAAATTTTCCAATGTGGGCCTGGCTGGGTGTGTCATGGAGACCATTAGGCCACTTTTCTCTGGTGCATCACTCTTGCCCTCCGGAGAGTGGAGGGAGGAATCAGGTCCATTGCAGCTGGCAACACCCTTCGGCGCCTTGTTACCAAGGCTGCAGTGAGAATGATGAGCGAAGAGGATGCTGCAATGTTGAAACCAACACAGCTCGGTTTTGGTGCAGCACGAGTATGCATCAATAACATGTCAGATCTAAAAGCCCTGATCAGATTGGACTTTGCCAACGCTTTTAACTAAGTCAGGAGGGATGCTGCTCTATGGTTTAGAAAGACACGTAAGCAAACACTATGACATATTTATTAGAAAACGTTTCGGTCCTGGGACCTTGATCACATACAGAGGTAGAAAGACATTATATATATAGGCGGAGAGTGAGATGTGAGTGACGCACGTGACCTGAGTAATGTCATGTTGTGATGAGGACGGGTAGACGATGAAATCATGTGACTCCTGTGTTGTTGGGTTGGTGGTGCTTAAGTATCATGTATGCCAATGTTTTTGAAATTTTGTAGTTTCCAGTGTTGCGTTCTATAGTGTCGGTGACGGCGATTAGTGAGGCTTCTAGGCACCGTCGGCGTCTGAGATCTGGTTCTGTGAGAACGAGTTATGCCTCATTCCAGTTCATCAAATGCCCCGTGGAGTCTCTGTGGAGGACACAGGCGTACCTTACATCGTCTCTGTTAGAGGCATTTCGATGCTCATTCAGGCGGACTGCAAGATCTCTGCCTGTCTTGCCTACATATTTCTTGGGACAGAACCCAGAGGGGATAGTGTAGACGCCTGCTTTAGAAATTAGAGGTGTGGGGCTGAGTTTCGTAGTGAGGTCTTTGATAGATGATGTGTTTATGGTGGAAACGTTGATGTTACTCATAACTAGTGCCCGGCGAGTATTCGTGGCAACCTCACCACATGGGAGTACTATGAACTGCTTAGGGGGCTGTTCCATGGGCAGTTTGTTGAGGATAGCTTGTGCCTTGAGTCTGCAATCTCGGATGAAGAAAGATAGGAACTGAAGAAGTGTAAAGGCTTGTGTTATGTAAGTGCATTCTTCTTCTAGAAAACAAGGGCTGGAGATGCGAAGAGCTTTCAAGAAGAAGCCAATGAGGACTCCTCTCTTAGTGCGGGTGTCTTGGTGTGAATAAAAATGTATAAGATCGTCCTTGTTGGTAGGTTTTCTATACACTTTGAAGAGAAGTTTGTCACTGACGGGAGATCTGTACAGGAGAACGTCGAGGAAAGGAAGTTTGCCATCGTTTTCGAGTTCAAGTGTAAACTTTATTGATGGTTCAACTGCATTGATCTTGTTGAGAAGGGCCTGGATATTGAGACGTCTCGGATAGAAAACCAATATATCAACGTATCTTAGCCAGGTAACGGTGTTGGGAAAGAGGCTGCTGAATTTCTGTCTCTAGGTTTTCCATGAAGAGGTTGGCAAGCACAGCACTGAGCGGGCTGCCCATTGCCATCCCAAAGCACTGTTTGTAACAGTTGTCCTGATACTTGAAGAAGTTGAAATTAACACGATGATCCACTAGATTGATGAAATCTAGAAGAGGTAAAGGGAGGTCGTGGTTTTCAGTGAGCCTCTGTCTCACAATGTTGATTGCAGCGTCAGTAGGAACGTTGGTAAAGAGGGCTGTGACATCGAAGGAAGCCATGCTTTTGTTTTTAACATTCAGGTTGGAAATTCGGGAGAGAAGGTCACCTGAGTGTTTGAGGTGGGCTTGACTGATGGTGCCCAGAAGCGCTGAAAGGTATTTGGCAAGGTGGCCGGCTAGTCTGTGTGGTGCACTCCCTATGCACGAAGTGATATATATATATATATATATACATATATATATATATATATATATATATATATATATATATATATATATATATATATATATATATATATATATATATATATATATTACTTGCGATTTTGGCTTAAATAGTAACGCTCTTCTTGCCGAATAAGGCAAGAGAACATTTGTGTATGCAATAATTTCGGAAAAATCATTCTGAACCTAACGAAGAAAATATATTTCATTGTGTTTGTTTATGATGAAATTATTGTAAACTTATTTACAACATATTTAGTTGCATTAGGCTAAATTAAATTGCGCTTGTTATGATAAGGTTAGGCAAGTTTTCTAAGGTTTTTATGGTACAAAATTATTAATTTCTACAGTAACATAAATGAAAACAATATATCTTTAAACGTATAAGAGAAAATTTTAGAAAGGACTTAATTTTAAATGAGTTCTTGCTAATTGTATATATTTAAATAATGGTGATGCTAGTGAAGGGCTCTTGATTTGACTAAATGAAACTATCCTCCTCTTTCTCACGTCAATGTTAATTACTTCCCATTACCTAGATGCCTCATGACCCCCTACGAGTTCATAATTCCTGTACCTTAGCCAACACGCTCATTACTATGCATAATGAAACTGAAACTGCTAAGTACGTCTCTATCATCAAAGTCTTGCAGCCACTTTAGGGCAGGACGGGCATGAGGCGACTCCACCAATCGCAGAAATTTGCATATAGGATCCCACCTAAGGAAGTTTCCTTGTCTCTCGCTCGAGATCCGAGCCCAAACTGCCCCAAAATGACCTATTGACTTAATAGGGAAAAGGTCCTTCCTTTCTGCTTTGCGTAAAGATTACTTTCTCCTGTGAGAAGGAAGCAGTGAAGGAAGCAGCATAGCACAAAAGTTAACCTACCCGAGTCTTCATCTGCGGATGGTAATGCATTCAGCTGTATGATTTATGCAGCGCCTGGGGCAAGGGAGACAACTGGGTTTGAATCTAGATCGGGAAGGGTAGCTCTAATTCCTCGGGTCAAGACCCCTTCACCAGCATCAAGGCACCAACTCTAAGATTTTAAAAAAGATGTTAGAGCGGAAACTTGGAGAAACTAAACTTAGAGCCAAAAACTATATACTGTTTCTCGAGTAAGTACGGTCGGTTCCTGGGGGCCAGAAAGCAGTCACAACCATGCAATGACGTGTTGCCGAACAGAATGACAACTTGAGACAAGTTGCAGAATAAACTTTCATTGGGATACACAAATAACCCGCACATAAAAGACAGAAGCTTACGACGACGTTTCGGTCCGACTTGGACCATTGACAAAGTCGGACCGAAACGTCGTCGTAAGCTTCTGTCTTTTATGTGCGGGTTATTTGTGTATCGTTCCAGTCACGGTATTGTGCCTTTTTGTTATTTTCATTGGGACACCGTTTCGCTGTGTAAACAGCTGCCTCTAGTCGCGATTTAGAGATCTACATACATCCTCTTTTCAGTTTTAAACTGTCCGTTTCTTAGGCAGTTCACTGCACTATTGTCTGATTTCCTACTGTTATAGACAGTTATTTTTCCTTCCTTTAGATTTGGTTGGATTATTTTAATTTAGTTTACATTTCGTTAGATTATGTAAGATTAAGCCAGATTAGGCAGTTAATTCTGCTTCGATTATGTTAGTTTTCATGACGTTAGTTTACGTTTGGTTAGGTTACTTAAAGTTGCATTAGATTAAGTTAGGTAATTGTATATGCTAGAACATAAGAATGGGGGAGCTCTGCAGGAGGCCTAGTGGCCCATACTAGGCAGGTCCTTCTCAAACCCAAACCCACTAACAAAAATATTTACCCAGCGTCTTTTCAGTGCTACCCAACAACGTAAAATGAGATCACACTTATACCCACGTAAACACAGGCACAGACACACACACACACAGACACACACACACACACACACACACACACACACACACACACACACACACACACACACACACACACACACACACACACGCGCGTGCACACACACGCACACACACGCATCGACATGTGCCTAGGACAAAATGGTAACTAACACACACGCACACACACACACACACACACACACACACACACACACACACACACACACACACACACACACACACACACACACTCCCACGACAGGTACATCGTCCCTTCATATCAAGCATCATATTTATCCCGCAGCAGCACAAATCCTTGTGGCAATTAACCTATGATGGAGCCAGGAGAGGTGAGGGAGCTTCCCTCTCTGGTGTTGTCAGTAATTGTTTAGAGAGATGGCAAGTGGCAGCCCATGGTGACCCCACTTATCACGCCATCACCAGAGTAGCCAAGAGTTTATCAAATATATATATATATATATATATATATATATATATATATATATATATATATATATATATATATATATATATATATATATATATATAAATATATACATAGATTTAAGAGATACATTGTTGATATAAAGGTGGCATATACGGTACATGTTGTTACGTGTGTATCACCGATTATAAGGCGAAAATCTCATCCAGCTCCTCAGAGCTGGGGCGTGTGCCCAAAATGCAGCATGCATTACCCCTTTGAACAGCCGCACTGAGCCGCTGGAACAGAAAACTAGCTGCCCTGGGATCCCTAGTTACCCTGATGAGTCTTTTTCCCAGCTCCTTAAGGAAATTAGATGCACTCTTTCCCCATGAGCCAAGGGTCTCTGAGCCTATGGGAACAAACATATAATGATGGGCAAATTCTCCATATTTTCTAGACTTTTGGGACTCCCTAAAGCTGGCAGCTGCCCCTCCTTCCTCCCTGGTGTATTGGAGATAGGTATCAGCCAAGGTAGATGCACATGTATAGTCCCACACCACCTGCTTCCCATCTGTCCAGGCTTGAAGCGTGATACCATCTGGACGCTTCTGGCTGCCATCAGATCTGCATAGTTGGGGTGGCTCCCTTACTGCTGGGCATCCAGCTGTTGTGAGGCTCCTCTTGATAATGTTATTAACCTCCTCATGTCTTGCAATCTTTCCCTCGGATTTACGGCACACAAGACCATGGTACCCGAATCGGTCTGCTGCTTCACTGCCACAAATACACCTGTGTTCGGCGAGAATAGGGGCGGCAAGTCGAAGGGCAACACCGATGCGGATGGTCTGTGGGTCGAGGCGTGTGCCAAGGCTGGAGTTGGGAACAGCCAACAGAAAGTCCCCAGCATGAGGGGCTCTCACTGCCAGCAGGCGGGCTCTATCCTTCCCTGACACACTCTGAAGCATCGTTGAGGCTATATTTTCCACTATTGGACCATCCCAGTGCGATTGTTTGTAGTTGTTGGGGGGAGCAGGTCTGGTTTCTGAGCCCGTTAGATTATCCCAGATCATTGCTCCGTCAATGAATTTTTGGTCCTGGGCTCCAATCTTGTCCCTAAGATGTTCAGGGAGAATCGCTGCTACAAGCTCTCTGGATGCAATACACGAGGACAGAAAAGCAGGTAACGCAATCTGTGATGACTTGCGGACACCAATGCCTCCTAGTCTGACTGGAAGTGTAGCTTGGTTCCACTGCCCGTCTTCTAGAGTAAGGTTAAGTACTTTCGTAAAAATCTGCCTCAGAATACTGTCATATTCGTGCAGTATAGGTTATCATATGAAGGTGCACATCTTAGGAAATATGTCAACCTGGGCAGACTCAAGCACTTTGTGAGAAGGTACAAGGCATCGTGGGTGTCCAGATTGCCTATTCGTTGTTCCATTCTCCTTAACTCTTCCAATTTCTTTCTGAGAATTGTGTCAATGGCATTGCTTCCCAGAGGTGCTCCTAGCAAGACACTATTTGTGGGGGCAATGACTGCTGCTTCTGGTAGTTTTGATCTCACTGCATTTATCACTTGTTGACTGACTGAGATGATTTCACATTTGGATGGATTCAGGATGAGACCCATTTCCTGTCCCCGTGTCATTACCTGTGTAAAGTCATGTAGGAGGGACTCCTTTGTACCTGCTAGTGTGCCATCATCTAGGAACCAGATGTTTAGCTCGCTGGTCAGTCTGACTGTGATTTCCCTAACTGCAATACAGAAGAGAAATGGTGCAAGAGGATCTCCTTGTTGGACACCCTCCGATGATGTGATTTCATGCTCTCCAAAGAGAAGCATTGATTCCTTGCTATACCCAGCTGAAACAAAAGGGAAGAGACCAGGGAAATGTTCTTGTACTGCTGCTAATACCACGTCTCTTTTCAGGAGATTGAACGCATTCTTGAAATCTAATTTTACCACTGCATTGTCCTCAGGCAGGTTGTTGATATATGCCCTTGTTGCATGAACCGCTGCTTCACTTCCTTGAGAGACCCCAAAGCCAAGCTGGTTTGGTTGAAGCATCATGGCTGCCTGTGCACGAATACTTCGGACAGCAGCTTTGGATACGAGGCGGCGTAACGTGTTGCCTACTGCAATTGGCCGAATTCCTCCATCCTTCTTTTTAAGTGCACAAAGTGTTGCACCAAAAAAGAAAGGTCTAATTTCATCAGGAATCAGACCAGCCAAGGAATTGTTGACGAACCTTGTGATCTCTGAGAGCAGTGTCTCTGCAATTTCCCCAATAACTGGATTAACCATTTCCTTTAAATGCTGTGGCCTTATTCCAGTGTAACCCCCAGCAGAGCCAGATGGGAACGACATTATTGCTTTGTAAATGTCTGAGTCTTCCACAATCAATGGTTCCATAGTGGGGACAGAGGTGTTGGAACTGTTGGTGCCACTGGTTTCCCTGGCAGGGTGCTTTCCTCTAAGTGCTTCAGCCGTGTCAGCATCCCTGGGAGCAACTGTATCTTCACTGGTAATAATTCTGATTGCCCCCACTGTGTTGCCCTCTTCAATTTTCTTGCTCACCTGGACTCTGACTTTTTCACTGCCAGTAGAGTGAGTGGGGGTTCTGCCTCTCCCTTTTTTGTGTTGACGGGGAAGGTGAATGAGGTTATCAACTCTAGGAAAATCTCTTAAGGATTTAATTATCATTGAGGCTAGCCTCTTTCCCCTTCTTTCCGGCACAGCTAAGCAGACATTGCCAAAAAGTAGCAAGTTGTGCCATGCCTTGATGGTTGGTGGAGCATTTAAGATAGTGGAACCATCGTTTACTTTTTTCAGGAGGTCTGTAAGTTTCCCAGCTGCGTGTGGACGGGCTGCTTTGGGAATATGTGTGAGTGTCCTCGTACCTGTTGCTTTGATTGCTTCCAAGAGATTGTCTGATGAGATAAAATCTGTTGGAGTGGGTTCAGGTGCCTGAGGTGGCTCTGGATCATCACTTTCCACAGGAGGACATCCTGAACCAGGGCAACTACCGTGTTTGGGGAGGAAACCATTAGAGTTGAGACAACGAAGCTGTAAGCATGACCGACACTTGCCTCTCCTAGTATTGCCAGCCGTGCCATTTCCCTGGCTGCTTGCTTCCTCCTGGTTGGCATCCATCTGCTGAAGTGCGTTACGCTTGGATTTAAGAAGTGAACTAATATCTCTGGCCATTTTCTTCACCAATTCCTGCGGGTATACCGGTTCGATGCTCACCCCAACTTCGTCACTGAGATCCTTTTTAAGAAGATGTGCATGACTTGTCCTCGAGTGTAGCTCATTGATCCACCTCTCAATATCATTGCTCACTTGGTGGAATGATCTTAGCCCTGATGTGATGGCGACCTGCACCTGGAAGACCTGCCAATATGCAGGGATTAACCTGCATGAAACAAAATCCTAGTAAGCAAAAGGACCTTTGTAGTATGAGATCCTTTCCAGTATATGGAGAGACAATGTTCACCATAAATTATGAAGTATCAAGTCGTGAAACGGTAACAGCCTCGTGGAACAAGCCAGCTAACAGGGACACAGTGTTCTTCAACCTTCCTACTGAAGATTCTCTACATATCTTCCACGATGTTCGCCGTGAACTTTGTTAACTACATGTGATAGTGTTCAACACGGTGTTTAAAACAGTTTTCGAGTGCATTATTTATTACAAACACTTGAGATCACAGGTCACTCGCACAACTCAACTCACAACATGGCTGACTAGAATAATAGAAGTATTCCAGGAAGACTTGACCTAGTGACTCAACAAACTTTACCTCCCGATGATCCAACTTGGCCACCAAGCTTCCTACCAATATCTTCTGTGCCATATTATGTAATAAAATATTCCTATTGGTAAAAAAAAAATAGTTTAAAAGATGGGGTGGTAGGGGAAGTGGAATATTCAAATGGCTTCAGGAAGAAATCCAAATATTCTTCCTTGAAGCCTTTTTATCCACTTCTCCGAGGCTATGGGTCCCACAATTTACACCAGAGGTGGACCCCATCTATATATTTATATATATATATATATATATATATATATATATATATATATATATATATATATATATATATATATATATATATATATATATATATATATATATATATATATATATATATATATATATATATATGTCGTGCCGAATAGGCAGAACTTGCGATCTTGGCTTAAATAGCAACGCTCATCTTGCCATATAGGACAAGCGAAAATTTGTGTATGCAGTAATTTCGACAAAATCATTCTGAACCTAACGAAAAAAAATTATTTCACTGTGTTTGTTTAGTATTAAATTACTGTAAACAAATCTAAAGTATATTTAGTTGGGTTAGGCTAAAATAAATTGCTCTTGTTATAATAAGGTTAGGTAAGTTTTCTAAGATTCTTTTGGTGCAAAATTAAAAATTTTTACATTTGTATTAATGAAAAAAATATTTCTTTAAACGTATAAGAGGAAATTTTAGAAAGGACTTAATTTTAAATGAGTTCTTGCTAATTGACCAGTTTTACATATTCGGCACGACATATATATATATACATATATATATATATATACATATATATATATATATATATATATATATATATATATATATATATATATATATATATATATATATATATATATATATATATATATCTATATATATATATATATATATATATATATATATATATATATATATATATATATATATATATATATATATATATATATATATATATATATATATATATATATATATATCTATATATATATATATATATATATATATATATATATATATATTTATATATATATATATATATATATATATATATATATATATATATATGCATATATATGTATATGTGTGTATGTATGTGTGTTCTAACCTATATGTACTCACCTATATGTAGTTGCAGGAGTCGATTCATAGCTCCTGGCCCCGCCTCTTCACTGGTCGATACTTATTCACTCTCTCCCTACTCCATGATCTTTGTCATACCTCTTCTTAAAGCTATTTATGGAACTTGCTTCCACTACTTCACTCTCCAGATTATTCCACTTCCTGACAATTCTAAGGCTAAAGAAATACTTGTGTGTGTGTGTGTGTACTCACCTAATTGTACTCACCTAATTGTGGTTGCAGGGGTCGAGAATCAGCTCCTGGCCCCGCCTCTTCACTGATCGCTACTAGGTCCTCTCTCTCTCTGCTTCCTGAGCTGTATCATACCTCTTCTTAAAACTATGTATGGTTCCTGCCTCCACTACTTCACTTGCTAGGCTATTCCACTTCCTGACAACTCTATGACTGAAGAAATACTTCCTAACGTCCCTGTGACTCGTCTGAGTCTTCAGCTTCCAGTTGTGACCCCTTGTCCCTGTGTCCCCTCTCTGGAACATCCTATCACTGTCCACCTTGTCTATTCCCTGCAGTATCTTGTATGTCGTTATCATGTCTTCCCTGACCCTTTTGTCCTCCAGTGTCGTCAGTCCGATTTCCCTCAACCTTTCCTCGTACGACATTCCCCTGAGCTCTGGGACTAGCCTTGTTGCAAACCTTTGTACTTTCTCTAACTTCTTGACGTGCTTGACCAGGTGTGGGTTCCAGACTGGTGTTGCATACTCCCGTACGGGCCTAACATACACAGTGTACAGTGTCTTGAACGATTCCTTATTAAGGTATCCGAACGCTATTCTCATGTTTGCCAGGCGCCCGTATGCTGCAGCAGTTATTTGGTTGATGTGTGCCTCTGGTGATGTGCTCGGTGTTATGGTCACCCCAAGGTCTTTCTCCCTGAGTGAGGTCTGTAGTCTTTGTCCACCTAGCCTATACTCTGGCTGCGGTCTTCTTTGCCCCTCCCCAATCTTCATGACTTTGCATTTGGCTGGATTGAATTCGAGAAGCCAGTTACTGGACCACATGTCCAGCCTGTTCAGGTCTCTTTGCAGTCCTGCCTCATCCTCATCCGATTTAATTCTTCTCATCAACTTCACATCATCTGCGAATAGGGACACTTCAGAGTCTATTCCTTCCATCATGTCGTTCACATATATCAAAAATAACACTGGTTCTAGAACTGACCCCTGTGGGACCCCGCTCGTCACAGGCGCCCACTGTGATACCTCTTCACGAACCATGACTCGTTGCTGCCTCCCTGTCAGGTATTCCCTGATCCATTGCAGTGCCCTCCCTGTTACATGCGCCTGATCCTCCAGCTTCTGCACTAATCTCTTGTGGGAAACTGTGTCAAAGGCCTTCCTGCAGTCTAGGAAAACGCAATCTACCCACCCCTCTCTCTCGTGTCTTACTTCTGTATGTGTGTGTGTATGTGTGTGTGTATCAATGCATTATCTGTCGAAATGCTCATAGGATTTCTTAGGAAAAAAGGGGAGACACCGGGAGTGAATAATAAGATGGATAAAGAGAGTAAAAAGACAAATGTGTGAAGATAAATAATGGTAGGTTCGTGAAAAGGGACGAAATATTGTATTGGTAAAACGCATAGCCTGGGTGACAAGCAGCGCCACTATTTGTTAGGCTTACTGTGAAGGCTTGAGGGAGGCTGGTTGTTGTTATTGGTGGCTGTGGTACACCTTACCCACCCACCCGCTGCTGCCCTGTGTTGTGTTCCACCACCCACCCGCTGCTGCCCTGTGTTGTGTCCCAACACCCACCCGCTGCTGCCCTGTGTTGTGTTCCACCACCCACCCGCTGCTGCCCTGTGTTGTGTTCCAACACCCACCCGCTGCTGCCCTGTGTTGTGTTCCACCACCCACCCGCTGCTGCCCTGTGTTGTGTTCCAACACCCACCCACTGCTCCCCTGTGTTGTGTTCCAACACCCACCCGCTGCTGCCCTGTGTTGTGTTCCAACACCCACCCACTGCTACTCTGTGTTGTGTTCCAACACCCACCCACTGCTACTCTGTGTTGTGTTCCAACACCCACCCACTGCTACTCTGTGTTGTGTTCCACCACCCACCCACTGCTACTCTGTGTTGTGTTCCACCACCCACCCACTGCTACTCTGTGTTGTGTTCCAACACCCACCCACTGCTACTCTGTGTTGTGTTCCACCACCCACCCACTGCTACTCTGTGTTGTGTTCCAACACCCACCCACTGCTACTCTGTGTTGTGTTCCACCACCCACCCACTGCTACTCTGTGTTGTGTTCCAACACCCACCCACTGCTACTCTGTGTTGTGTTCCAACACCCACCCACTGCTACTCTGTGTTGTGTTCCAACACCCACCCACTGCTACTCTGTGTTGTGTTCCAACACCCACCCACTGCTACTCTGTGTTGTGTTCCAACACCCACCCACTGCTGCCCTGTGTTGTGTTCCAACACCCACCCACTGCTACTCTGTGTTGTGTTCCAACACCCACCCGCTGCTGCCCTGTGTTGTGTTCCACCACCCACCCGCTGTTGCCCTGTGTTGTGTTCCACCACCCACCCACTGCTACTCTGTGTTGTGTTCCAACACCCACCCACTGCTACTCTGTGTTGTGTTCCAACACCCACCCACTGCTGCCCTGTGTTGTGTTCCAACACCCACCCACTGCTACTCTGTGTTGTGTTCCAACACCCACCCGCTGCTGCCCTGTGTTGTGTTCCAACACCCACCCACTGCTGCCCTGTGTTGTGTTCCAACACCCACCCACTGCTACTCTGTGTTGTGTTCCATCACCCACCCGCTGCTGCCCTGTGTTGTGTTCCAACACCCACCCACTGCTGCCCTGTGTTGTGTTCCAACACCCACCCACTGCTGCCCTGTGTTGTGTTCCAACACCCACCCACTGCTGCCCTGTGTTGTGTTCCAACACCCACCCACTGCTGCCCTGTGTTGTGTTCCAACACCCACCCACTGCTGCCCTGTGTTGTGTTCCAACACCCACCCACTGCTACTCTGTGTTGTGTTCCAACACCCACCCACTGCTACTCTGTGTTGTGTTCCAACACCCACCCACTGCTGCCCTGTGTTGTGTTCCAACACCCACCCACTGCTACTCTGTGTTGTGTTCCAACACCCACCCACTGCTGCCCTGTGTTGTGTTCCAACACCCACCCGCTGCTGCCCTGTGTTGTGTTCCACCACCCACCCACTGCTGCCCTGTGTTGTGTTCCACCACCCACCCGCTGCTGTCCTGTGTTGTTGTGTTCCATCACCCACATACTCCTGCCACCTGTTGTTGTGATCCATCACCCACATACTTCTGCCACCTGTTGTTTTGTTCATCACCCACATACTCCTGCCACCTGTTCTTATGTTCCATCACCCACATACTCCTGCCTCCTTTTGTTGTGTTCCATCACCCACATACTCCTGCCACCTGTTGTTTTGTTCATCACCCACATACTCCTGCCACCTGTTCTTATGTTCCATCACCCACATAGTCCTGCCACCTGTTGTTGTGTTCCATCACCCACATAGTCCTGCCACCTGTTGTTGTGTTCCATCACCCACATACTCCTGCCACCTGTTGTTGTGTTCCATCACCCACATACTCCTGCCACCTGTTGTTATGTTCCATCACCCACATACTCCTGCCACCTGTTGTGTTCCATCACCCACATACTTCTGCCACCTGTTGTTATGTTCCATCACCCACATACTCCTGCCACCTGTTGTTGTGTTCCATCACCCACATACTCCTGCCACCTGTTGTTATGTTCCATCACCCACATACTCCTGCCACCTGTTGTTGTGTTCCATCACCCACATACTTCTGCCACCTGTTGTGTTCCATCACCCACATACTTCTGTCACCTGTTGTTGTGTTTCATCACCCACATACTCCTGCCACCTGTTGCTGCGTTCCATCACCACATACTCCTGCCACCTGTTGTTGTGTTCCATCACTCACATACTCCTGCCACCTGTTGTTGTGTTCCATCACCCACATACTCCTGCCACCTGTTGTTGTGTTCCATCACCCACATACTTCTGCCACTTGTTGTTGTGTTCCATCACCCACATACTCCTGCAACCTGTTGTTGTGTTCCATCACCCACATACTCCTGCCACCTGTTGTGTTCCATCACCCACATACTTCTGCCACCTGTTGTTGTGTTCCATCACCCACATACTCCTGCCACCTGTTGTTGTGTTCCATCACCCACATACTCCTGCCACCTGTTGTTGTGTTCCATCACCCACATACTCCTGCCACCTGTTGTTGTGTTCCATCACTCACATACTCCTGCCACCTGTTGTTGTGTTCCATCACCCACATACTTCTGCCACCTGTTGTTGTGTTTCATCACCCACATACTCCTGCCACCTGTTGTTGTGTTCCATCACCCACATACTTCTGCCACTTGTTGTTGTGTTCCATCACCCACATACTCCTGCAACCTGTTGTTGTGTTCCATCACCCACATACTCCTGCCACCTGTTGTGTTCCATCACCCACATACTTCTGCCACCTGTTGTTGTGTTCCATCACCCACATACTCCTGCCACCTGTTGTTGTGTTCCATCACCCACATACTCCTGCCACCTGTTGTTGTGTTCCATCACCCACATACTCCTGCCACCTGTTGTGTTTCATCACCCACATACTTCTGTCACCTGTTGTTGTGTTCCATCACCCACATACTCCTGCCACCTGTTGTGTTCCATCACCCACATACTCCTGCCACCTGTTGTTGTGTTCCATCACCCACATACTCCTGCCACCTGTTGTGTTTCATCACCCACATACTTCTGTCACCTGTTGTTGTGTTCCATCACCCACATACTCCTGCCACCTGTTGTGTTTCATCACCCACATACTTCTGTCACCTGTTGTTGTGTTCCATCACCCACATACTCCTGCCATCTATTCTTATGTAGTGTCTCCACAGTCCATCTTCCCCAGCAAGCAACGTGTTGTTCCCAGCCATTACAATGCAATATCTATCCTAGAACCACGTGTTATGTGGCATTTGTCAATCTGTTTTCACACAGTATTTTTCTTTATTTTTGGTGGCGGCCCTTGATACTTTTCTCCTCTTCCTTCTTTTTCTTCTTCTTCTTCTTCTTCTTCTTCTTCTTCTTCTTCTTCTTCTTCTTCTTCTTCTTCTTCTTCTTCTTCTTCTTCTTCTTCTTCTTCTTCTTCTTCTCTTTTTCTTCTTCTTCTTCTTCTTCTTCTTCTTCTTCTTCTTCTTCTTCTTCTTCTTCTTCTTCTTCTTCTTCTTCTTCTTCTTCTTCTTCTTCTTCTTTTTCTTCTTCTTCTTCTCTTTTTTTTCTTTTTCTTCTTCTTCTTCTTCTTCTTCTTCTTCTTCTTCTTCTTCTTCTTCTTCTTCTTCTTCTTCTTCTTCTTCTTCTTCTTCTTCTTCTTCTTTCTTAATGCCGTCCAACAGAACGCAATATATCACCAACCTTGACAAGACATAAATAAAGACACCAGTTACTTACAAAAATCTTGACGTAGAGAGTAATATTTAGAGGATGTTTGTAATAGTGAGATTGTGGAGATCACAGGCGGCTGAGTCTTGAGATTATCAATGATATATGTGTTGATCTTAGCGAGATTACCAGCCTTGTGTGGTGTGGTTGGTCAGATGACCCAGCGAAGCGGTCGAGAAGATATAATACACACTGGTTAACTGGTTGGTTATTAGGATTTAAATCCCGTGGATTACTTTAGGGTTATTTCAAGGCTGCAAGCAACCTTTTCACCACCGTACAATAATATAGGGATTAAAATAAGCTCTCAGCATGTATACGTTGAGAGAAATACACCTTATCACAAAACAATAAAGGTAGCATAGCTCCAATTCCTTGTATGAAGAGCCCTTTGCCGGCATCAAGGTGTTCCTGCCCCCCAACCCCCGCCCATTCCTCTTGAAGGCGCACTTAACAGTGGATTCAACTGTATAGATGGGATCGAGTACTACAAAAGACGGATCTTTCATCCTCTGCAAAGGGATTAAAACTCATAAAGGGGTGCATTATAATGCTGATGAAAGAGCTCTTGATCCAAGGAACTAGAGCAACAATCCCTTCCCTTGGATTAAGCTTGATGAGATCAAGCTTGATCCAGCTTAGCAATATGCAATAATTCTCGTCTTTCATGGTATTATTTCCACTATGCTGGACTCTTAAGAATGGAGCGAATTTTTCCAATGAATTAAGATATATTTTATTTAAAGGCATTAATTCAGAGGGAAAACTGCTTAATCTTATAGCTTTTTAATAACTTTTGTACATACACACACACACACACACACACACACACACACACACACACACACACACACACACACACACACACACACACACAGGGAAGGCACTACATTGGGTCAGGGAATGCATGTCAGGAAGACAGCAGCGAGTCATGGTACGTGGCGAGGTGTCAGAGTGGGCACCTGTGACCAGCGGGGTCCCACAGGGGTTAGTCCTAGGACCAGTGCTGTTTCTGGTATTTGTGAACATGACGGAAGGAATAGACTCTGAGGTGTCACTGTTTGCAGATGATGTGAAGTTGATGAGAAGAATTCATTCGATCGAAGACCAGGCAGAACTACAAAGGGATCTGGACAAGCTGCAGACCTGGTCCAGCAATTGGCTCCTGGAGTTCAACCCCACCAAGTGCAAAGTCATGAAGATTGGGGAAGGGCAAAGAAGACCACAGACGGAGTACAGTCTAGGGGGCCAGAGACTACAAACCTCGCTCAAGGAAAAAGATCTTGGGGTGAGTATAGCACCAGGCACATCTCCTGAAGCGCACATCACCCAAATAACTGCTGCAGCATATGGGCGCCTAGCAAACCTCAGAACAGCATTCCGACATCTTAATAAGGAATCGTTCAGGACCCTGTACACCGTGTACGTTAGGCCCATATTGGACTATGCGGCACCAGTTTGAAACCCACACCTAGCTAAGCACGTAAAGAAACTAGAGAAAGTGCAAAGGTTTACAACAAGACTAGTCCCAGAGCTAAGAGGTATGTCCTACGAGGAGAGGTTAAGGGAAATCAACCTGGCGACAATGGAGGACAGGAGAGATAGGGGGACATGATAACGACATACAAAATACTGAGAGGAATTGACAAGGTGGACAAAGACAGGATGTTCCAGACATTAGACACAGCAACAAGGGGACACAGTTGGAAGTTGAAGACACAGATGAATCAAAGGGATGTTAGGAAGTATTTCTTCAGTCGTAAAGTTGTCAGGAAGTGGAATAGTTTGGGAAGCGATGTAGTGGAGGCAGAATCCATACATAGCTTTAAGCAGAGGTATGATAAAGCTCACGGTTCAGGGAGAGTGACCTAGTAGCGACCAGTGAAGAGGCGGGGCCAGGAGCTTGGACTCGACCCCTGCAACCTCAACTAGGTGAGTACAACTAGGTGAGTAAACACACACACACACACACACACACAGGCCGGACACCTGGTCCAGCAATTGGCTCCTCGA
>NC_091356.1:8427492-8429992 GCF_038502225.1 Cherax quadricarinatus | reverse complement strand
TATATATATATATATATATATATATATATATATATATATATATATATAATATATATATATACATGTATGTATATATATATATATATATATATATATATATATATATATATATATATATATATATATATATATATATGCAATAAGATCACAGTAAACAGGTGATTTCAGAATATGTAAAACAATTACTCTGAAAGAATAGAGATATTTAAGGTTAGCAGTGACTACTCACATTATCAAGGAACCTATAATGTGAGTAGTCACGAAAGCATGGAATTTCTGGTCTATTCTTTCAGAGTGGTTGTTTTGCATATATATATATATGTATATATATATAAATATATATATATATATATATATATATATATATATATATATATATATATATATATATATATATATATATATATATATATATATATGTATGTATATATATGCAAATACGCATGTATATGAGTATGGAAATTTCAGACCAATCCTTGATTACATCAGGCTGTTCGTAAACTCTCGAAATTAACATGAACTATTCCATATACGATATTTCCAGCAGGGTACCATGTAACGAGGAAGGAAAGAGAAAACAGAATGTGGAGAGTCAAGAGTGGGAAACATCTAAGATGATATGGCTCCATATCATCTTAGATAGTTTCTTCTATTGCCTTAATTACTCCTTAACATCTTAGCTACTTCCCTAGAATATCTTAGCTTCATATCTAGATAATATTAGCTACCTCCACGGACCAACTTAGCTACTACCCACCTTCGGCTAATTCTCTCTCTACCATTTCAGCTACTTCCCTCTACTGTCTTAGCTACTGTTCTCCACCTGGGTCATTTTAGTTACTTCCCCGACTGTCGCTTCCAAGTAACACTTGAGTCCCCCACCCCTCCTTCCCTGGGAATACCTGACCCCTTCTTGAACCTCCTTCGCCCCTTAGGGACTACTTATCCTCCTTGAAAAACCGTAAGTGTAGGAGACTCAAACTATGAAATATAATGACAACAGCTTCACAAGTTTAAAGGTTCGTAAGGTCGAAGTTTGTGTTTCTAGTTTATGAGGGAGCGGAGATGAGGTTCCAAACACTGGTTTCTTGTTATAAGTTATCATCGGCATCAGGAGCAGGACCAGCAGAACGCTCCTTCTGCTGGGCTACGGTGTTTCCTATCAGGAGCAGTGATGCAGGAGTGTGGGATGTTGGCTGAACAGAGACGCAGGAGGATTAAATGTGTAGGAGTCCAGAGGAACAGGGACCCTGGAGCGTTTGACGTATAGGAAGTGAGTAGAAAGCTAGTATATCGGTACGCAGGTTTACTTCCCATATGTTAATTAATTGGGTTAGCAGTTTCCCACACACAGAAAAACCGCCCACTTAATGAATCAGAATAATAGCATATCATCCATACGATATATATTTACTCAAGTGCATAAAATATCTACCAAATTATAACACGGTGAGAGAGTTAGTGCAAACAACAGACTACTCATTGCATTAACCAGGGATAGAACTCATCCAGACGTAGTTGCAGCTATAGCAACATGTCTGCATGCAGAGTAGCCACGTGTAAAAAAAATCTATCATAATATTGATATCTCTCATAACAAACTGTCAGGTGCATCACAGATGCATTTCAATGGATTGGTTTTATTTTCAATGTATAAAAAAGCGATGTTGTATTGTGTATCCATACAGTACATCATTAATTCTCTAACTTATATGCATATTGTAGTTAAAATTTCAAACATGCAAGAAAAAGGCCTCAGAACCACTGAAATATTGAATTATGTAATTAAAAAAATCATGATGGTAAATACATGACTACAAGCGATTTTTTGTTTATTTGTAATCAAAGAATAAAAGGATATAACCCATGCACTAAATTTTTTCTCAGAAGCAGGATTGACAGAGAGGATACAGAAGGTGGGGTAAAAAAAAAAATCCTTCTATTGGTCATCGTATAGTTAAAGAACGAGGTTAGGAAGACCAAAGTTTAGAGGTAAAGAAACGTAGTTTCTTTACCTCTAAACTTTGATCTAAACTTTGATCTAAACGTAGATCAAATCTGATTATAATTTCCTATGCAGTGTAAGTCTCCCAAACATGCTCGACGTGTCTCATGATTATAATAATAATAATAATAATAATAATAATAAGAAGAAGAAGAAGAAGAAGAAGAAGAAGAAGAAGAAGAAGAAGAAGAAGAAGAAGAAGAAGAAGAAGAAGAAGAAGCAAGAATAAGTTAAGAAGAAGAAGAAGAAGAAGAAGAAGAAGAAGAAGAAGAAGAAGAAGAAGAAGAAGAAGAAGAAGAAGAAGAAGAAGAAGAAGAAGAAGAAGAAGAAGAAGAAGAAGAAGAAGAAGAAGAAGAAGAAGAAGAAGAAGAAGAAGAAGAAGAAGAAGAAGAAGAAGAAGAAGAAGAAGAAGAAGAAGAAGAAGAAGAAGAAGAAGAAGAAGAAGAAGAAGAAGAAGAAGAAGAAGAAGAAGAAGAAGAAGAATAAGTAGAAGAA
>NC_091356.1:8339992-8417492 GCF_038502225.1 Cherax quadricarinatus | reverse complement strand
ACCCCTCTTTCCTTCCCCTATAGATTTATATGCTTTCCACGTCATTCTACTTTGATCCATTCTCTCTAAATGACCAAACCACCTCAACAACCCCTCTTCTGCCCTCTGACTAATGCTTTTATTAACTCCACACCTTCTCCTAATTTCCACACTCCGAATTTTCTGCTTAATATTTACACCACACATTGCCCTTAGACAGGACATCTCCACTGCCTCCAACCGTCTCCTCGCTGCTGCATTTACCACCCAAGCTTCACATCCATATAAGAGTGTTGGTACTACTATACTTTCATACATTCCCTTCTTTGCCTCCATAGATAACGTTTTTTTACTCCACATATACCTCAACGCACCACTCACCTTTTTTCCCTCATCAATTCTATGATTAACCTCATCCTTCATAAATCCATCCGCCGACACGTCAACTCCCAAGTATCTGAAAACATTCACTTCTTCCATACTCCTCCTCCCCAATTTGATATCCAATTTTTCTTTATCTAAATTATTTGATACCCTCATCACTTTACTCTTTTCTATGTTCACTTTCAACTTTCTACCTTTACACACATTCTCAAACTCATCCACTAACCTTTGCAATTTTTCTTTAGAATCTCCCATAAGCACAGTATCATCAGCAAAAAGTAACTGTGTCAATTCCCATTTTGAATTTGATTCCCCAAAATTTAATCCCACCCCTCTCCCGAACACCCTAGCATTTACTTCTTTTACAACCCCATCTATAAATATATTAAACAACCATGGTGACATTACACATCCCTGTCTAAGACCTACTTTTACCGGGAAGTATTCTCCCTCATTTCTACACACACTAACCTGAGCCTCACTATCCTCATAAAAGCTCTTTACAGCATTTAGTAACTTACCACCTATTCCATATACTTGCAACATCTGCCACATTGCTCCTCTATCCACTCTATCATATGCCTTTTCTAAATCCATAAATGCAATAAAAACTTCCCTACCTTTATCTAAATACTGTTCACATATATGCTTCAATGTAAACACTTGATCTACACATCCCCTACCCACTCTGAAGCCTCCTTGCTCTTCCGCAATTCTACATTCTGTCTTACCTCCAATTCTTTCAATTATAACCCTACCGTATACTTTTCCTGGTATACTCAGTAAACTTATTCCTCTATAATTTTTACAATCTCTTTTGTCCCCTTTCCCTTTATATAAAGGGACTATACATGCTCTCCGCCAATCCCTAGGTACCTTTCCCTCTTTCATACATTTATTAAACAAAAGTACCAACCACTCCAACACTATATCCCCCCCTGCTTTTAACATTTCTGTCATGATCCCATCAGTTCCAGCTGCTTTACCCCCTTTCATTCTACGTAATGCCTCACGTACCTCCACCACACTTACATTCTGCTCTTCTTCACTCCTAAAAGATGGTATACCTCCCTGGCCAGTGCATGAAATTACCGCCTCCCTTTCTTCCTCAACATTTAAAAGTTTCTCAAAATATTCTCGCCATCTACCTAATACCTCCATCTCCCCATCTACTAACTCCCCTACTCTGTTTTTAACTGACAAATCCATACTTTCCCTAGGCTTTCTTAACTTGTTTAACTCACTCCAAAATTTTTTCTTATTTTCATTAAAATTTCTTGACAGTGCCTCTCCCACTCTTTCATCTGCTCTCCTTTTGCACTCTCTCACCACTCTCTTCACCTTTCTTTTACTCTCCATATACTCTGCTCTTCTTATAACACTTCTGCTTTGTAAAAACCTCTCGTAAGCTACCTTTTTCTCTTTTATCACACCCTTTACTTCATCATTCCACCAATCACTCCTCTTTCCTCCTGCCCCCACCCTCCTATAACCACAAACTGCTGCCCCACATTCTAATACTGCATTTTTAAAACTATTCCAACCCTCTTCAACCCCCCCACTACTCATCTTTGCACTAGCCCACCTTTCTGCCAATAGTCGCTTATATCTCGCCCGAACTTCCTCCTCCCTCAGTTTATACACTTTCACCTCCCTCTTACTTGTTGTTGCCACCTTCCTCTTTTCCCATCTACCTCTTACTCTAACTGTACCTGCAGCTAAATAATGATCCGATATATCAGTTGCCCCTCTATAAACATGTACATCCTGGAGCCTACCCATCAACCTTTTATCCACCAATACATAATCTAACAAACTACTTTCATTACGTGCTACATCATACCTTGTATATTTATTTATCCTCTCTTTCATAAAATATGTATTACTTATTACCAAATTTCTTTCTACACATAGCTCAATTAAAGGCTCCCCATTTACATTTACCCCTGGCACCCCAAATTTACCTACTAATTCCTCCATAACATTTTTACCCACTTTAGCATTAAAATCCCCAACCACCATTACTCTCACACTTGATTCAAAACTCCCCACGCATTCACTCAACATTTCCCAGAATCTCTCTCTCTCTCTCCTCTACACTTCTCTCTTCTCCAGGTGCATACACGCTTACTATAACCCACTTTTCACATCCAATCTTTATTTTACTCCACATAATCCTTGAATTTATACATTTGTAGTCCCTCTTTTCCTGCCATAGCTTATCCTTCAACATTATTGCTACTCCTTCTTTAGCTCTAACTCTATTTGAAACCCCTGACCTAATCCCATTTATTCCTCTCCATTGAAACTCTCCCACCCCCTTCAGCTTTGTTTCACTTAAAGCCAGGACATCCAGCTTCTTCTCATTCAAAACATCCACAATCATCTCTTTCTTATCATTTGCACAACATCCACGCACATTCAGACTTCTCACTTTGACAATTTTCTTCTTCTTATTCTTTTTAGTAATCTTTACAGGAAAATGGGTTACTAGCCCATTGTTCCCGGCATTTTAGTTGACTTTTACAACACGCATGGCTTACGGAGGAAAGATTCTTATTTCACTTCCCCATGGATATAAAAGGAAAAGTAATAAGACCAAGAACTATTAAGATAAAATCAAAGAAAACTCAGATGAGTGTGTACAAATAAACATGTACGTGTATGTGTAGTGTGACCTAAGTGTAAGTAGAAGTAGCAAGACGTACCTGTAATCTTGCATATATATGAGAAAGACAAAAGACACCAGCAATCCTACCATCATGTAAAACAATTACAGGCTTTCGTTTTACACTCACTTGGCAGGACGGTAGTACCTCCCTGGGTGGTTGCTGTCTACCAACTTACTATATATATATATATATATATATATATATATATATATATATATATATATATATATATATATATATATATATATATATATATATATATATATATATATATATATATATATATATATATATATATGTATATGTATATATATATATATATATATATATATATATATATATATATATATATATATATATATATATATGTATATGTATATATATATATATATATATATATATATATATATATATATATATATATATATATATATATATATATGAGGGGTGTTAATGTTGCAGTTTAAAAACTGTAGTGTAAAGCACCCTTCTGGCAAGACAGTGATGGAGTGAATGATGGTGAAAGTTTTTCTTTTTCGGGCCACCCTGCCTTGGTGGGAATCGGCCAGTGTGATAATAATAAATATATGTATATATATATATATATATATATATATATATATATATATATATATATATATATATATATATATATATATATATATATATATATATACATATATATATATATATATATATATATATATATATATATATATATATATATATATATATATATATACAAAACAACCACGGGGGAAGTAGAATGATAGCTCTAGACCTTTCGTGTTTCAATCAGCACATCATCAGGAGGTTGTAAAATTGCAAAGAAGAGAAGGGTGTCCAAGCAATAACGTTCCCAGAGGATCGTCTTCGCTGGAGTGAGCGAGGAGAGAGAGAAAGGAGGGCACAGCAAGTGCCACCAGGCACAACAGTGCCCCCAGGCACAGCAAGTGCCCCAGGCACAACAGTGCCCCCAGGCACAACAGTGCCCACAGCCAGAAGAATGAACATAATAGCATTAGAAAAATCCCACAAGCATTGCTATTGTAATAGCCTAAACAAAATTAACGTGGCAATAATAAAAAAATCGGTCATATTCCGCTATGACATCAATAATTTTAAATACATACATAAATATATTGTCAATTATAGGGTAGCCTCCCACGGGACAACCTGTCCATTTAAAGTGACGAGAAAAAGGCAACTTTTAAAGGGGAGACATCTAAAAGCTATGTGAAGGTAATGGGGCCCATAAAAATCAATTCATTACAAAAGGGAGAGAGCTGCAATAACAAGAAAGATGGTCACAGATATTCAACCCACATAATTCTGGGACAAACTCTGGTTCAGCCTTCAGAAACTTCCGGAAAAATAGGCCCTAATTCCTCGGTGTGGCACTACATTTGAGACAGTCTAATTCATTCATATAAGAGCCCAGTTTTAAACTGTGTACTGTTGCTTCAACTATAAACGCATCTAGTTTGAACAGCCCATCACTAATATTGTATAATGACTGCCTAAAATGCTTAATAACTGGCGAATCTACAATATTCCTTTCAAGCCAGGAGGAACAAGGGAGGATGACTCTTGCTCTCCGCCAATTTGCCGGGTTATTACAAGCTCTAATATAGTTGAAAATCACGTTTGATTCCTATGCTATACGTATTGAATAATGGTGCTAGGAAATTCTCACCTCCAATGGTTTTCCCGTTTGTCCCAAACAGGAGAGACTGCAACCATTGTAACCAACTCTGTAGACACCACCAACATGTTGTTGGGGTGAATTCTTATCAGGATGCTTCTAACAGTCCGTGAATTTTTAAATACTACTTGTATATTAAATCTTCTATGAGTATTTGGTAAGATAGATAAATTCTCGTTATATGGGAGGACCAGCACATTCTTGGCCTGAAGTTTTATCCTAGGTTCTGTTCTATAATAAGTTTTCTTAGCTGCCAACAAGGGAGATTCCACAAACACCTTAGGATACCGCAGTTTCGTGCCAGTGTCAAATATTTTCCTAATTTCTTCATCTAGGAACTCCGGACTGCACACTCTATAGGCTCTCAAAAACATAGTAAGAAATACAAATACACATACAGACACAGACACACATACACGCACACACACATACACACACGCATGCAAACACACTCACAGCGAAAGAATGTTTCAGAGATGGGACACAGCAACAAGGGGTCACAACTGGAAGTTGAAAACTTAGATTAGTCACAGGGATGTTAGGAAGTATTTATTCAGTAATAGAGTTGTCAGGAAGTGGAACAATCTGGAGAGTAATGTAGTGGAGGCAGGATCCATACATTACTTTAAGAAGAGATACCATCAAGCTCATGGAGCAGGGAGAGTGGACCTAGTAGCGACTAACGAAAAGGCTGGGCCAGGAGCTATGAATCGACCCCTGCAATCATAAATAGGTGAGTACACACACACACACACACACACACACAGGGTAGTTGCTGCAAGGGTCACAAGCAACTCCAATTTTGAAGCTCACCAAGAACCATTATTCTCTCCACTTAAGATCAGCAGCGTAAGGAACTACTCGCTCATACAACGAGAGAACAATCAAACCAACAATTTGGTTCCTCTGCCTGTGCTCTGCAATTATGGCACACAACACGACAAGCTGATTGAGACTCTTGGTAAAGAAGGGAAGGTGTGGGATGGTGTGGCAGGTGTGGTGGTGTGGCAGGTGTGGTCGTGTGGCAGGTGTGGTCGTGTGGCAGCTGTGGTTTGTGTTGTGACTTCTTAAAATTAGAACAAGAATCCACAAGAAATTGGAGAGAGCTCCATTTGGTAGCTCAAGACCTAAGAACATCCCACCATTTCCCCTCTTAGCCACCATTCCCACCCATCACCACCCATTACAACCCATTATCCCTTCCTACGTAGCACCTGAGGGACCAGCGGATCTTTTATGACCTGAGAGAGACCTCGAGGCTCCTCCCTTGATCTAATTACCTCACAGAGACCTCCATTAAGACACACACAGCACAGTTTCTCCTCCTTTTTCCACCTTTATGGTTCTCGAATCACTTCTCCAGATTCTTTTCCAAATTACAATATTGATTAGCGAGGCGTCTTGAGGTGAGGATAGCAGGGAGTTCCCTGCGTCTAGATCCTCACTATTATTTACTGAAACTCGATGTCTGTGAGTACAAATGGATGAAGTGTGGCTAGCTAGACATTAGCAGACGGAGAATCGAGCCTCCATCACTCCCATGTGGTAAATGATCAAAACACGTTTGGCTTCTTTTAGGTAATGAGTTATTATTATGGTGTAGGTAAGTCTTGCATTTTACAAACCGCGTTTTGTGTGGTTGGAAATGAATGACTTAGTATACGGTTTAATTGTGTCATCTTTTTTTATTTTAGTATTCTAATGTAACTGGTAATTATTCCTGTATGCTCACAACTGTCTGCTCGCAACTCGTCTAACTAAAAACCCTCCTTCAGAAGGGTCTTTAGTTACACGAAAACTATTTATATCATTTCCATAGTTCAGCAACAACTGAGAAATATTTTCAGCAAAGATGACTATATTTTCAGTGACAAATGATGGAACTAAAGTTTCATCGACCTCTCAAAAAATTGGTTAATGAGGAGCTTACGCACACAATTTGAGGAGTTCGTACATAAAACCGAACTTAGTAATTGTTACACAAGAAAATCCACAGACGTTGGGATCAGTGTTGAAGACGTAGTTAAGGTTATTAGTAAAGAGATCACGCAAGCGTTACGAAAGAGAGAGGCAGACAGACAGACAGAGATAGAAACAGACAGACAGAAACAGATAGAGAGAGAGGGGGACAGAACTATAGGGAAAAACATACAGCGATTGAGCAGTAGCAAAAGAGTGACAGCTCACAGTGATAGCCAGAAACCAGAGAGCGAGCTAGACAACGAGAGAGAGATAGATAGAGACAGATAGAAAGCGAGAGAGGTCTTATTGAACCAGCAATAATCAAGGTATAAGGAAGATCTTACGAAGTTGGAAGCCCCGAGCACCATTGAGAGACGTGGGCAGTAGATCCCCGGCTCAAAGCCACGGACCTTCACCAGCGTTAATGGGGAGAGGAGAAATCTGAGACTTGTCGAGGGACTTACTCAACTCTCTCAAACTTGTCAGAAGTGATCGTCATCTTCGACTGAACAAAAACCTACCGTCTAAGATCGGATTTGCTGGGAAGAAATTTTGGTTCCACTCTACAGCTGTAGGTTTTTCATCGTAGATTTGCAAATAAAATTAACGAACGCAAGTCAGTGCCTGCAACTATCACCACCAGCCCTCTCTCTAAGCTTCACCACTGCCAGCAAACCAGTCACTTAAAGACGGGAAATTTAAATGACATGACGTCCTAGACGAGATATGACTTGGATGGTAAAGTTTTCTCGCTTGGAGAGTCGAACTAGGAGACATGAGGCAGAGGAAGCGTGTTTGTACCACTAGTTAACTCTAGCCGAACTCTATTTACATTTAGATTACATTTAGCTTTAATTTTCCGTGTGTTTAATATTCTTTGTGCTGTATCTTGTTTCTAATTTATGAGGCCTGTACAGTGTGTGTGGCTAGTTAATGGTTCAAGTAGGACAGAAACGTCGCCATAAGTTTCAGTCTCCTATGTGCGGGTTACATGTGTATTATTCTAGTCACGGTATTGTGACTTTTCATTCTTCATGAGGACTGGTCTGAGGCCGGACCACGGGGATGATGATCCTGGTCTGAGACCGGACCGCGGGGATGATGATCCTGGTCTGAGACAGGACCGCGGGGATGATGATCTTGGTCTGAGACAGGACCGCGGGGATGATGATCCTGGTCTGAGACAGGACCGCGGGGATGATGATCCCGGAACCGTGTTGACACATTTAATTAAGCTCATATGTGGAAAGAAAAATATTCCTGTAACAAATCCCGAATATTTTTACGAATATTTCTAATATTATATAAAACCGTTCCCTTAAATTATGAAAAATGGCGAGCTTAAGCTTATTTTCTAGATTAACTCAGGATCACAGCATCATAACTAACCTGTGTTTCATAAAAGCTCTAGAATCGAGGCGGGGTGAAGCAGGCCTACTGTACCAGGCCTAAGCAAATCTTTCTCAAATCGAAGCCCTCTAACTCAAATATTTTTTCCAACCTATTCACAGTCTCAGTTTTTATTTTTTTTTTTGGGGGGGGGGGGAGAAATGATCCACGGGATAATCAGGAATTTAATCTCGGGGATCTGGTTCATATGAACGAGTATTAATTGAGTCCATTACCAGCCTCGGTGTTTTCACATCCACGCCCACCATTAAGCTCTTCCTCCCTCCTGGGACACTGATGAAATTAATTGCCCTTATGTAAATTTGGGCACATATTTTAATAGTATCAGGTATTTTTGAAAGCAATTAATTGGATCTCATTACCTCGAAAGCTGCATATCTTAATGGCGAGAATATTCTAAATTATTCTCAAATTATATCCCCCTCTCTCTCTCTCTCTCTCTCTCTCTCTCTCTCTGGATCGACACCATGCCCAGCCCTTCTAGGGTAGGGTAGGTGCCTGAGCCCGAGCTTTCAGCTCACAAGACTGTCATTCCCATTAGCTCCCTTGGGGTGGGGATGGCAGACCAGAGAGTCCTAGCTTCTCCCTACGAGCCCCGTGAGGGCGGGGAATGTGGCTAGGCCTGGAGACAGTTGGTCCCGAAGATGAGGGAATACTTGTACCTCCTCCCATGGGAGACTTAGGTCTCAAGACACTCCCTAGATAGGGAGCCAAGGCCGGGCCACCACTTGGAAAGGCCCGGGCCGGAAGAATGCCGGCGAATCTTTAATAATAATAATCTCTCTCTCTCTCTCTCTCTCTCTCTCTCTCTCTCTCTCTCTCTCTCTCTCTCTCTCACACACACACACACACACACACACACACACACACACACACACACACACACACACACACACACACACACACACACACACACACACACACACACACACACACACAGGATGTTCCAGAGATTGGACACAGTAACAAGGGGACACAGTTGGAAGTTGAAGACACAGATGAATCACAGGGATGTTATGAAGTATTTCTTCAGCCACAGAGTAGTCAGGAAGTGGAATAGTTTGGGAAGCGATGTAGTGGAGGCAGGCTCCATACATAGCTTTAAGCAGAGGTATGATGAAGCTCACGGTTCAGGGAGAATGACCTAGTAGCGACCAGTGAAGAGGCGGGGCCAGGAGCTTGAACTCGACCCCTGCAACCTCAACTAGGTGAGTACACACACACACACACACACACACACACACACACACACACACACATATATATATATATATATATATATATATATATATATATATATATATATATATATGTGTGTGTGTGTGTGTGTGTGTGTATATATATATATATATATATATATATATATATGCACATATATCAATGATGCGTATGTTGTGTTGTCTCACAAGGAGGTACAACGTTCGTAGGGTCGAGTCCTGGCTTGCCACAGGTTGGTAAATGATTATATATATATATATATATATATATATATATATATATATATATATATATATATATATATATATATATATATATATATATATATATATATATATATATATATATATATATATATAGCATTGGTCAGTGCGTGGCTGACAAGAGGATATACAAAAAAACACATCAAAAACAAACATTTATAATTATGTCATATATAGCTTTAACATTATTTAACCTCTTGTAGGTAAAACATCTTGTTCATAAAAGTCTCATTTTTTCACGTACATTTATTTAACCATTAACCAAGAGACTTACTGCAACGCTTCTTTAATGTTCTTAAAACATTTTTTATATAAAACCTGAAAGTTATAGAAGGGGGGTTTGGGGAAATAATGGCTTCAGAGACGCCGCTACCTTCACATTACCGTAGATCTTCAATATTGGGAAATGCACTCTAGAACCCCTTTGAAGCGCTAGAGGATGGTCTGCCGTCCCTGGCTCACAGCTCAGATATCGGGAAATTTGTTTTGTGGAGATATGTATGAGTCAGTGAGTGGAGCGGTGGCTTTGGCGAAGGTGGTGCAGCACGGGTTATGAGTGAGAGGTCAGTTCTTATGTTGAGGAGAGTGTTGGCTGCTAAACTTTGCGGTGGTGATGGTGGTGGTGAATGTAACTGTGTGGTGGTGGTTAAAATGGTAATAACGGTGAATGATAAATTTGTAGTGACAGTGGTGGTGGTGACAATTGATAATAATGTAGTGGTAGTAACTGATATTAACAGTGGTAGTGGTAGTGGTACTGGTGACTGATAATACTGAAGTGGTGGTGACGGGTGGTGGTGACTTACTATGTGTGGTGGTGGTTGCGACATAGTAATGATGGTGGTGGTGACTTGCCCTGGTGATCACACACAGGTACCATCCCTAGGTATGCCTTCATTAAGCTCTACCCAGAACTTAACATGATCCCAGCCACAGGTTATGACTGCACCTTCGTCTCGCTGCCTCATGCCATTACCTAAGCAACAAACATTCCTTCGTCAATATGCGTCTCTTCATTAAATCAAAGAACATGTCGGTTCTCTGAACCATTCATCTACAAACCTGTCAGACACTGCAACTTCTTGGGATCTTAATACTTGGGAATTCTTCGCTTGCCTAATTCTTGGGCACGACCTACTTCAACATTGAACAAATGTTACACCACCTATGACTGCTGCACCTCTCCTGCCAACGGTTTATAAGCTCCTTCTCAGCACGTATGCCGTATTCTATTCAAGATTGATGGACTGACCACATCGACTCAAGGTTGAGGGACTGATTACCTCATTCTCCTCCTGTTCTTCAATTTTCTCCTTTGTATGGACTGATGAAGCCACTGTGTGGCGAAACGTTTCCTCAATAAAGATACCCAAGAGTTGCACATGTGTCTAACTTACACTTCTTGATATAAATCCCAGTAATCTATTTGCCTTATTACGTACGCTTAGGCATTGCTGTCTTGGTTTAAGGTTGCTGCTCACCATAACCCCCAAGTCCTTTTCGCAATCTGTATGGCTAAGTTCTACATTATTTAACTTGTAAGTGCTAGGGTTATGGACACTCCCGAGCTTCAGAACCTTGCATTTATCTACATTGAACTGCATCTGCCACTTTTCTGACCAAGAGTAGAGTTTGTCTAAATCCTCCTGAAGTTCCCTAACATCTACGTTTGAATCAATTATCCTACCTATCTTTGTGTCATCGGCGAATTTGCTCATATCACTAGTAACACCCTCATCAAGATCATTGATATATGTTATAAACAACAACGGGCCCAAGACTGATCCCTGTTGAACGCCACTTGTTACAGATCCCCACTCGGATTTAACCCCATTTATGGACACTCTCTGCTTCCTGTCTGTGAGCCATGACTCGACCCACGAGAGCACTTTTCCCCCAATGCCATGAGCTGCCACTTTCTTCAACAGTCTTTGGTGCGGAACTCTATCAAAAGTGGTGACCTGTACTAACTCAGTGGTGACCTGTACTTAACTCTGTGAAGAAGTGTCTTGTTTGCTCCCGTGGACTGAACCAAGATGCCCTCCATCGAGCAACTTTACCAGCAACTTAAGGAAGAATTGAGGGCAGCGAAGATGGAGATACGGCGATTGACCGAGGAAAACAAGAGGATTCGTAGTAGTCCTCCTGTTTCGAGTCCTCAGGTCAAGAAGGGATCGTGGTCAGTGGCTGGACAGCAGGGGACGACGAAGTTGACGATCAAGAAGACGAATGGAAAGCCAGAAACGATGAAGAAGAAAGAGACTGCTGTGGAAACTCCTGTGGAAACCTCCAACGAATTCTCGGTGCTACCCGACGAATGTGAGTCGACTACTGGGATCGTCACGACGAACGACAACAAGGAAGGTAAGAATATTGTTGTTGTTGGAGATAGCCAGGTTAGATACATGGATAGGGCATTGTGCTTGAAGGACAGGAGTAGGAGACAAAGGGTATGCTTTCCTGGGGCTGGGATGGAGGACATTGTTAGCCGGCTTGACAACATCATGAACGGTAATGGGATCAATCCTATTATTTGCCTCAGTGCTGGAGGCAATGATGTAGGCAAGCGTAGAAGTGAGGATTTAGTTAGAAAGTTCAGGACAGCTATAGACATAATTAGGAAGAAGGGGGGGCGCCTTGTTATATGTGGCATTTTGCCAAGAAGAGGTGTTGGTAATGAATGGTTGTCCAGAGCAATTGGTATTAATTGTTGGCTGGATAAACACTGTAAGGATAATGCAGTACCATTCATTGACAACTGGGACAACTTCTATGGCCGAAATGACATGTATGCCAGGGATGGGGTTCACTTATCCAGGGCAGGTGTGGGTTTTCTTGCTAACTCAGTTGAGGGGGTTGTTAGGACTTTAAACTAGGATTAGTTAGAGGTATGGGTTTAGAAATGATTATTAATGAGTATGGATATATTAACTTATGCTCTGATATTAAGAATCTTAATAGTAACTGTCATGGAGTAACTCTGGGTAATGATAATTTCAGAAATTGTGTAAAAACAAAGATGAATAGGAAAAATGTGCAGAAGAAAAAACATATGATGGTATTTTATGCTAACAGTCGAAGTGCAAGAAATAAAATTAATGAACTACGTTTGGTAGCATGTGCTGGGAACTTTGATATCATTGCATTAACTGAAACGTGGTATGATTTAAAGAGTCGGGATATGACTGCTGAGTGTAATATTCAGGGATTTAAGTTGTTCAATGTGGATAGATGTAATGGGAAGGGGGGAGGAGTTGCATTGTATGTTCGAGAAAATATTAATTGTTGCATAAAAACAGGTACAAAAATAGATGGAGCAGCAACAGAGTCTGTTTGGGTAGAGTTCGTGGAGGGTCAAGAAAAACTAATTCTAGGTGTAATATACCGACCTCCAGGCTTGGATCACGATAGAGGGAGACTTCTTTGGGACGAAATTGTTAGGGCTTCTGGACACAGTAACATAGTCATAGTAGGGGACTTTAACTTTAGTCAAATTGACTGGAATTCTTTGACAGGTAATCTAGAGTCCAGTGACTTTATGGAAACAGTTCAGGACTGTTTTCTGAAACAGAGTGTAACTGAGCCTACCAGGGGTAATAATTTGCTAGACCTAGTCTTGTCAAATAAGGAAACACTCGTGAATAATCTGGAGATCACTGAAGAGCTTGGCGCAAGTGATCACAAATCCATCACTTTTAGCATTAATTGGGAATGCAAAAATAATGATAATACAGTAAAAATCCCTGATTTTTGTTCTGCCGATTATAATGGACTTAGGGAACATCTGTCTAATCTTGATTGGGGTTATCTAGCTAATGATTTTATTGACGATAATCATACTTATGAATATGAAGGGATCTGCTTTTATGATTGTTTTCTTAATAATGTACACAGTGCCCAGAGTATATACATTCCCCAGAGAGAATTTAGGTCTAATAATAACGATCCCAAATGGGTTAACAGGAGGCTAAAGCATCTATTAGGGGAGAAAAGGGGAATTTATAGGCGCATCAGAAGAGGAGAGGTTAACCTTACTGACCAATATGTTCAGCTTAAAAGAGAAGTAAAAAGGGCGATTAGAAAGGCTAAACGTGACTATGAAATTAGAGTTGCTAATGAATCAAAGACTAATCCAAAGGGGTTCTTTCAAGTGTATAGGACGAAGGTGAAGGAAAAGGTAGGACCTCTGAAATCTGGGAATGGACAGCTGACGGATAATGAACTGGAAATGTGTTCCTTATTTAATGACTATTTTTTGTCAGTTTTTACACAGGAAGATGTAAATGAGATTCCAGTAATTAACAATTATTTAGTTCCTGATGATTTTAAGTTAACTAATATTACTGTCACGAGGGACATGGTTATTAAACAGATAGACAAACTGAAACAAAATAAGTCCCCGGGACCCGATGAGTTGTTTTCAAGGGTACTTAAGGAATGCAAGATGGGGCTTAGTCAGCCATTAACGAGTGTATTCAATGCGTCCATCCTTACCAGTGTTGTGCCAGAGTTGTGGAAGATGGCTAATGTGGTTCCTATATTCAAATCAGGGGATAAGTCCACTCCTTCAAATTACCGTCCAATAAGCCTGACATCTATAGTGGGCAAGTTATTAGAATCAATTATAGCTGACATTATCAGAAGTCACCTTGAAGAGCATAACTTGATAAATAAATCTCAGCATGGATTCACGAGAGGTCGTTCCTGCCTGACAAACTTACTGACGTTCTTCAATAGAACATTTGAGGCAGTTGACAGTGATAAGGAATATGATATTGTTTATTTGGATTTTAGTAAAGCCTTCGACAGAGTACCTCACAAGAGACTCTTAAGAAAAGTGGCAGCTCATGGTATAGGAGGTAAAGTTCTAGCATGGATTGAGGCATGGCTTACCAATAGAAAGCAGAGAGTTACCATTAATGGAGTGAAATCTGAATGGGGATTAGTCACTAGTGGCGTTCCACAAGGATCAGTTTTAGGCCCTCTCCTGTTCATAATTTACATTAATGACCTTGATGAAGGGATTACTAGTGACATGAGTAAGTTTGCTGATGATACAAAGATAGGCCGTATAATTCACTCTGAGGAGGATATCAATGAACTCCAGGACGATTTGAACAAATTAATGTCTTGGTCTGAAAAATGGCAGATGAAGTTTAATGTGGATAAGTGTAAGGTACTTGCCCTTGGTAATGAAAATAACCCTCGAAGCTATAATCTAGGTGAAGTAGAGTTTGGTCATACAGAATGTGAAAAAGACTTGGGAGTCATGGTAAGCAGAAATCTAAAGCCAAGACAGCAGTGCCTTAGTGTGCGCAACAAGGCCAACAGATTACTTGGATTTATCTCAAGAAGTATAAGTAACAGAAGTCCAAAAGTTATTTTACAGCTCTATACATCACTAGTGAGGCCTCATTTAGATTATGCTGCTCAGATTTGGTCCCTTTACTACAGGATGGACATAGACTCATTAGAGAACATACAGAGAAGAATGACTAAAATGATTTACTGTGTAAGGAACCTCCCGTATGAAGATAGACTTAAAGCCTTGGTATAAACCTTGGTAATAAATACCGACAAGTTGGTTTAGAAAGACACGTAAGCAAACACTATAACATATTTATTAGAAAACGTTTCGGTCCTGGGACCTTGATCACTTCAAACATACAGAGGTGGAAAGACATTATATATATAGGCGGAGAGTGAGATGTGACGCACGTGACCTGAGGAATGTCATATGAACATAAGAATGGAGGAACACTGTAGAAGGCCTGCTGGCCCATCCGAGGCAGGTCCTTATCAAAACAACCTCTACCTATGAGGAGGACGGGTAGACGATGAAATCATGTGACTCCTGTGTTGTGCAAGAAAGGTATAAAATACCGACAATATGAAAGTTAAGACACATGTGCAACATCTGGATATCTTTATTGTAGTAGACGTTTCGCCATCCAGTGGCTTTATCAATACAGATTCTAGGACATAATAGGAAGACAGTAGAACTATATACAAAAGATGAGGTAATCAGTCCCTCGGCCTTGGAGTTAGTGTTCACAGCATCGTGGTGGAGGAGAGTCTGGAGCAAAGGCAAGAAGACTGGCGCTTTTTATAGGCGTCAGTGAATGGGACGGGCAGCAGACGAGGGCAGTCACTGGTAGGCGGGATTCCCCAGTGGAAGTAGGTCCTTCCCAAAGAGATGGGTTAGTTGCAGCAGCCGTGAAGAAGGTCTTGTAGATGTCCTCTGAACCAAGATTCCATGATGTTGCAGTGTCTGACAAGTTGTGCAAGAAAGGTATAAAATACCGACAATATGAAAGTTAAGACACATGTGCAACATCTGGATATCTTTATTGTAGTAGACGTTTCGCCATCCAGTGGCTTTATCAATACAGATTCTAGGACATAATAGGAAGACAGTAGAACTATATACAAAAGATGAGGTAATCAGTCCCTCGGCCTTGGAGTTAGTGTTCACAGCATCGTGGTGGAGGAGAGTCTGGAGCAAAGGCAAGAAGACTGGCGCTTTTTATAGGCGTCAGTGAATGGGACGGGCAGCAGACGAGGGCAGTCACTGGTAGGCGGGATTCCCCAGTGGAAGTAGGTCCTTCCCAAAGAGATGGGTTAGTTGCAGCAGCCGTGAAGAAGGTCTTGTAGATGTCCTCTGAACCAAGATTCCATGATGTTGCAGTGTCTGACAAGTTGTGCAAGAAAGGTATAAAATACCGACAATATGAAAGTTAAGACACATGTGCAACATCTGGATATCTTTATTGAAGTAGACGTTTCGCCATCCAGTGGCTTTATCAATACAGATTCTAGGACATAATAGGAAGACAGTAGAACTATATACAAAAGATGAGGTAATCAGTCCCTCGGCCTTGGAGTTAGTGTTCACAGCATCGTGGTGGAGGAGAGTCTGGAGCAAAGGCAAGAAGACTGGCGCTTTTTATAGGCGTCAGTGAATGGGACGGGCAGCAGACGAGGGCAGTCACTGGTAGGCGGGATTCCCCAGTGGAAGTAGGTCCTTCCCAAAGAGATGGGTTAGTTGCAGCAGCCGTGAAGAAGGTCTTGTAGATGTCCTCTGAACCAAGATTCCATGATGTTGCAGTGTCTGACAAGTTGTGCAAGAAAGGTATAAAATACCGACAATATGAAAGTTAAGACACATGTGCAACATCTGGATATCTTTATTGTAGTAGACGTTTCGCCATCCAGTGACTTTATCAATACAGATTCTAGGACATAATAGGAAGACAGTAGAACTATATACAAAAGATGAGGTAATCAGTCCCTCGGCCTTGGAGTTAGTGTTCACAGCATCGTGGTGGAGGAGAGTCTGGAGCAAAGGCAAGAAGACTGGCGCTTTTTATAGGCGTCAGTGAATGGGACGGGCAGCAGACGAGGGCAGTCACTGGTAGGCGGGATTCCCCAGTAGAAGTAGGTCCTTCCCAAAGAGATGGGTTAGTTGCAGCAGCCGTGAAGAAGGTCTTGTAGATGTCCTCTGAACCAAGATTCCATGATGTTGCAGTGTCTGACAAGTTGTGCAAGAAAGGTATAAAATACCGACAATATGAAAGTTAAGACACATGTGCAACATCTGGATATCTTTATTGTAGTAGACGTTTCGCCATCCAGTGGCTTTATCAATACAGATTCTAGGACATAATAGGAAGACAGTAGAACTATATACAAAAGATGAGGTAATCAGTCCCTCGACCTTGGAGTTAGTGTTCACAGCATCGTGGTGGAGGAGAGTCTACCAGTGACTGCCCTCGTCTGCTGCCCGTCCCATTCACTGACGCCTATAAAAAGCGCCAGTCTTCTTGCCTTTGCTCCAGACTCTCCTCCACCACGATGCTGTGAACACTAACTCCAAGGCCGAGGGACTGATTACCTCATCTTTTGTATATAGTTCTACTGTCTTCCTATTATGTCCTAGAATCTGTATTGATAAAGCCACTGGATGGCGAAACGTCTACTACAATAAAGATATCCAGATGTTGCACATGTGTCTTAACTTTCATATTGTCGGTATTTTATACCTTTCTTGCACAACTTGTCAGACACTGCAACATCATGGAATCTTGGTTCAGAGGACATCTACAAGACCTTCTTCACGGCTGCTGCAACTAACCCATCTCTTTGGGAAGGACCTACTTCCACTGGGGAATCCCGCCTACCAGTGACTGCCCTCGTCTGCTGCCCGTCCCATTCACTGACGCCTATAAAAAGCGCCAGTCTTCTTGCCTTTGCTCCAGACTCTCCTCCACCACGATGCTGTGAACACTAACTCCAAGGCCGAGGGACTGATTACCTCATCTTTTGTATATAGTTCTACTGTCTTCCTATTATGTCCTAGAATCTGTATTGATAAAGCCACTGGATGGCGAAACGTCTACTACAATAAAGATATCCAGATGTTGCACATGTGTCTTAACTTTCATATTGTCGGTATTTTATACCTTTCTTGCACAACTTGTCAGACACTGCAACATCATGGAATCTTGGTTCAGAGGACATCTACAAGACCTTCTTCACGGCTGCTGCAACTAACCCATCTCTTTGGGAAGGACCTACTTCCACTGGGGAATCCCGCCTACCAGTGACTGCCCTCGTCTGCTGCCCGTCCCATTCACTGACGCCTATAAAAAGCGCCAGTCTTCTTGCCTTTGCTCCAGACTCTCCTCCACCACGATGCTGTGAACACTAACTCCAAGGCCGAGGGACTGATTACCTCATCTTTTGTATATAGTTCTACTGTCTTCCTATTATGTCCTAGAATCTGTATTGATAAAGCCACTGGATGGCGAAACGTCTACTACAATAAAGATATCCAGATGTTGCACATGTGTCTTAACTTTCATATTGTCGGTATTTTATACCTTTCTTGCACAACTTGTCAGACACTGCAACATCATGGAATCTTGGTTCAGAGGACATCTACAAGACCTTCTTCACGGCTGCTGCAACTAACCCATCTCTTTGGGAAGGACCTACTTCCACTGGGGAATCCCGCCTACCAGTGACTGCCCTCGTCTGCTGCCCGTCCCATTCACTGACGCCTATAAAAAGCGCCAGTCTTCTTGCCTTTGCTCCAGACTCTCCTCCACCACGATGCTGTGAACACTAACTCCAAGGCCGAGGGACTGATTACCTCATCTTTTGTATATAGTTCTACTGTCTTCCTATTATGTCCTAGAATCTGTATTGATAAAGCCACTGGATGGCGAAACGTCTACTACAATAAAGATATCCAGATGTTGCACATGTGTCTTAACTTTCATATTGTCGGTATTTTATACCTTTCTTGCACAACTTGTCAGACACTGCAACATCATGGAATCTTGGTTCAGAGGACATCTACAAGACCTTCTTCACGGCTGCTGCAACTAACCCATCTCTTTGGGAAGGACCTACTTCCACTGGGGAATCCCGCCTACCAGTGACTGCCCTCGTCTGCTGCCCGTCCCATTCACTGACGCCTATAAAAAGCGCCAGTCTTCTTGCCTTTGCTCCAGACTCTCCTCCACCACGATGCTGTGAACACTAACTCCAAGGCCGAGGGACTGATTACCTCATCTTTTGTATATAGTTCTACTGTCTTCCTATTATGTCCTAGAATCTGTATTGATAAAGCCACTGGATGGCGAAACGTCTACTACAATAAAGATATCCAGATGTTGCACATGTGTCTTAACTTTCATATTGTCGGTATTTTATACCTTTCTTGCACAACTTGTCAGACACTGCAACATCATGGAATCTTGGTTCAGAGGACATCTACAAGACCTTCTTCACGGCTGCTGCAACTAACCCATCTCTTTGGGAAGGACCTACTTCCACTGGGGAATCCCGCCTACCAGTGACTGCCCTCGTCTGCTGCCCGTCCCATTCACTGACGCCTATAAAAAGCGCCAGTCTTCTTGCCTTTGCTCCAGACTCTCCTCCACCACGATGCTGTGAACACTAACTCCAAGGCCGAGGGACTGATTACCTCATCTTTTGTATATAGTTCTACTGTCTTCCTATTATGTCCTAGAATCTGTATTGATAAAGCCACTGGATGGCGAAACGTCTACTACAATAAAGATATCCAGATGTTGACTCCTGTGTTGTTGGGTTGGTGCTGCTTAAGTATCATGTATGCCAATGTTTTTGAAATTTTGTAGTTTCCAGTGTTGCGTTCTATAGTGTCGGTGACGGCGATTAGTGAGGCTTCTAGGAACCGTCGGCGTCTGAGGTCTGGTTCGGTGAGAACGAGTTGTGCCTCGTTCCAGTTCATCAAATGCCCCGTGGAGTCTCTGTGGAGGACACAGGCGTACCTTACATCGTCTCTGTTAGAGGCATTTCGATGTTCATTCAGGCGGACTGCAAGATCTCTGCCTGTCTCGCCTACATATTTCTTGTGACAGAACCCACAGGGGATAGTGTACACGCCTGCTGTAGAAGTTAGAGGTGTGGGGCTGCGTTTCGCAGTGAGGTCTTTGATAGATGATGTGTTTATGGTGGAAACGTTGATGTTACTCATAGCAAGTGCCCGGCGAGTATTCGTGGCAACATCGCCACATGGGAGTACTATGAACTGTTTAGGGGGCTGTTCCATGGGCGGTTTGTTGAGGATAGCCTATCACTTCGGGCATAGGGAGGGCACCACACAGACTAGCCGGCCACCTTGCCAAATACCTTTCAGCGCTTCTGGGCACCATCAGTCAAGCCCACCTCAAACACTCAGGTGACCTTCTCTCCCGAATTTCCAACCTGAATGTCAAAAACAAAAGCATGGCTTCCTTCGATGTCACAGCCCTCTTTACCAACGTTCCTACTGACGCTGCAATCAACATTCTGAGACAGAGGCTCACTGAAAACCACGACCTCCCTTTACCTCTTCTAGATTTCATCAATCTAGTGGAACTTTGTGTTAATTTCAACTTCTTCAAGTATCAGGACAACTGTTACAAACAATGCTTTGGGATGGCAACGGGCAGCCCGCTCAGTGCTGTGCTTGCCAACCTCTTCATGGAAAACCTGGAGACAGAGAAATTCAGCACCCTCATTCCCAACACCGTTACCTGGCTAAGATACGTTGATGATATATTGGTTTTCTATCCGAGACGTCTCAATATCCAGGGCCTTCTCAACAAGATCAATGCAGTTGAACCATCAATAAAGTTTACACTTGAACTCGAAAATGATGGCAAACTTCCTTTCCTCGACGTTCTACTGTGCAGATCTCCCGACAGTGACAAACTTCTCTTCAAAGTGTATAGAAAACCTACCAACAAGGACGATCTTATACATTTTTATTCACACCAAGACACCCGCACTAAGAGAGGAGTCCTCATTGGCTTCTTCTTGAGAGCTCTTCGCATCTCCAGCCCTTGTTTTCTAGAAGAAGAATGCACTTACATAACACAAGCCTTTACACGTCTTCAGTTCCCATCTTTCTTCATCCGAGATTGCAGACTCAAGGCACAAGCTATCCTCAACAAACCGCCCATGGAACAGCCCCCTAAACAGTTCATAGTACTCCCATGTGGCGATGTTGCCACGAATACTCGCCGGGCACTTGCTATGAGTAACATCAACGTTTCCACCATAAACACATCATCTATCAAAGACCTCACTACGAAACGCAGCCCCACACCTCTAACTTCTACAGCAGGCGTCTACACTATCCCCTGTGGGTTCTGTCCCAAGAAATATGTAGGCGAGACAGGCAGAGATCTTGCAGTCCGCCTGAATGAACATCGAAATGCCTCTAACAGAGACGATGTAAGGTACGCCTGTGTCCTCCACAGAGACTCCACGGGGCATTTGATGAACTGGAACGAGGCACAACTCGTTCTCACCGAACCAGACCTCAGACGCCGACGGTGCCTAGAAGCCTCACTAATCGCCGTCACCGACACTATAGAACGCAACACTGGAAACTACAAAATTTCAAAAACATTGGCATACATGATACTTAAGCAGCACCAACCCAACAACACAGGAGTCACATGATTTCATCGTCTACCCGTCCTCCTCATAGGTAGAGGTTGTTTTGATAAGGACCTGCCTCGCATGGGCCAGCAGGCCTTCTACAGTATTCCTCCATTCTTATGTTCTTATGACATTCCTCAGGTCACGTGCGTCACATCTCACTCTCCGCCTATATATATAATGTCTTTCTACCTCTGTATGTTAGAAGTGATCAAGGTCCCAGGACCGAAACGTTTTCTAATAAATATGTTATAGTGTTTGCTTACGTGTCTTTCTAAACCAACTTAAAGCCTTAAATCTCCACTCTCTGGAGAGGCGTAGAATGAGGGGAGATATCATTGAAGTGTATAAGTGGATGACGGGCATAAACAAGGGAGACATTAATAAAGTACTGAGGGTGTCGAACCAGGTAAGAACCAGGAATAATGGATTTAAGTTGGATAAATTTAGATTTAGAAAGGACATAGGTAAGTACTGGTTTTCTAACAGAGTTGTAGATGCGTGGAATAGTCTTCCCAGTGGGATGATAGAGGCTAGGACCTTGGGTAGCTTTAAGAAGAGACTGGACAAATATATGAGTGGGAGGGGCTGGGTTTGATTGGTGTCAAGGGGTAAGGGAGTTATTTCTTGAGTAGCTTTAGGTAGATGTCGTTTTGATAAGGACCTGCCTCGTATGGGCCAGTAGGCCTTCTGCAGTGTTCCTACATTCTTATGTTCTTATGTTCTTACTAAAATCTAAGTAAATAATATCAAATTCTTTATCGTGGTCAACAGCCTCAAAAGCTTTACTGAAGAAAGTTAATAAATTAGTTAGACAAGACTGGCCTCTTGTGAATCCATGCTGAGTATCATTAATCAAGCTATGCTTATCGAGATGGCTTCTTATAATCTGAGCTATAATTGACTCTAGTAATTTGCCTACAATTGAGGTCAGGCTTATTGGGCGGTAATTTGACGGTAACGACTTGTCCCCTGTTTTAAAAATAGGAATTACATTAGCCATCTTCCACATATCAGACACTACACCTGTTTGAAGAGATAAATCAAAAATATTAGTTAATGGTTCACAGACTTCCATTTTGCATTCCTTTAGAACCCTTGAAAAAACCTCATCAGGACCCGGTGACTTTGTAGATGAATGGTTCAGAGAACCGACATGTTGATAAATTAGACACATGTGCAACTCTTGGGTATCTTTATTGAGGAAACGTTTCGCCACACAGTGGCTTCATCAGTCCATACAAAGGAGAATCTTGAAGAACAGGAGGAGAATGAGGTAATCAGTCCCTCAACCTTGAGTCGATGTGGTCAGTCCATCAATCTATTCAAGATTGATGGACTGACCACATCGACTCAAGGTTGAGGGACTGATTACCTCATTCTCCTCCTGTTCTTCAAGATTCTCCTTTGTATGGACTGATGAAGCCACTGTGTGGCGAAACGTTTCCTCAATAAAGATACCCAAGAGTTGCACATGTGTCTAATTTATCACCCGGTGACTTATTTTGCTTCAGTTGGTTTATCTGCTTCACAACCATTTCACTAGTGACTGTGATGTTACATAATTTATCTTCTTCTGATCCACTATAAAAATTAATTACCGGAATATTATTAGTGTCTTCCTGTGTAAAAACCGAGAGAAAATAATTATTTAAAATCGAACACATTTCATTTTCTTTGTCAGTAAGATGCCCATAGTTATTTTTAAGGGGACCTATCTTATCTCTGACTTTTGTTCTATAGACCTGGAAAAAACTTTTTGGGTTAGTTTTAGAATCCCTAGCAACTTTAATTTCATAGTCCCTTTTAGCTTTTCTTAGCCCCTTTTTAATGTCCCTCTTAATGTCAATATACTGATTCATAAGATGACCCTCGCCTCTTTTGATACGCCTATAAATTCCTTTCTTATGCCCTAGTAGATATTTCAGCCTATTATTCATCCATTTTGGGTCATTTCTATTTGATCTAATTTCCTTGTAAGGGATAAACGTTCTTTGAGTAGCATGTATTGTGCCCAGAAAACTGTCATATTGATAGCTCTCTTCGTTACCCCAGTCAACAGATGATAAGTGTTCTCTAAGCCCATCGTAATCTGCTAAGCGAAAATCTGGGACTGTTACTGAGTTATCCCTACTATCATACTTCCATTCAATTCTAAATGTAATTGATTTGTGGTCGCTAGCACCCAGTTCCTCTGAAACTTCTAAATTATTAACAAGGGATTCATTGTTTGCCAGAACAAAGTCAAGCAGGTTATTACCCCTTGTAGGTTCTGTCACAAACTGCTTCAAAAAACAATCCTGAACTACTTCTAAGAAGTCGTATGATTCTAAATTCCCAGTCAAGAAATTCCAATCAATATGACTAAAGTTAAAGTCTCCTAGAATTACTACATTATCGTGCCTTGTGGCCCTAACAATTTCCTCCCATAGTAGTCTCCCCTGGTCTCTATCTAAATTTGGGGGACGGTATATCACACCTAAAATTAATTTTTCATGCCCCTCTGAAAATTCTATCCAAACAGACTCTGTATGTGTTACTTCAGACTTAATACCCGTTTTTATGCAACAGTTCAAACGATCTCGGACATACAATGCCACGCCACCCCCCTTCCCGATACTTCTATCTACTTGGAACAATTTAAAACCCTGAATGTGACATTCTGCAGGCATGTCCCGACTTTTTGAATTAAACCACGTCTCAGTAATGGCAAATATATCTATGTTACCTGCACTAGCAACTAGTCTCAACTCGTCCATCTTATTCCTAGCACTGCGACTATTTGTGTAATAAATATTTAAAGACCCTCCTCTCTCTTTACCCTTCCTGCTCCTTTCTGTTATTCCACTAAACCTATTACTGTCCTTGTCAATTAGTGCCACTGGCTTTCCAATATCCACCTCATTTTGCCTATTACTAGTTCTCCTAGTACTCATATTACTACCCTGCGACTTCACAGTTTTCCCGCCAAAACCCATACCACTAACTATTCCTAGTTTAAAGACCTAACAGCTCCCTCCACTGCGTTGGCCAGTGCTCCCACCCCACACCTAGATAAGTGAACCCCATCCCTGGTATACATGTCATTTCTGCCATAGAAGAGGTCCCAGTTGTCAATGAATGTTACCGCATTTTCCTTACAGTATTTGTCCAGCCAGCAATTGACACCAATTGCTCTGGACAACCATTCATTTCCAACTCCTCTCCTTGGCAAAATGCCACATATGACAGGTTTCCCACCCTTCCTCCTAATTATCTCTATTGCTGACCTATACCTGCTAATCAGGTCCTCACTCCTACGTCTGCCAACATCGTTGCCTCCAGCACTGAGACAGATAATAGGATTGCTCCCATTACCTCTCATGATGTCATCCAGACGGCTAACAATATCCTTCATCCCAGCCCCAGGAAAACACACTCTCTGCCTCCTACTCCTATCCTTCAAGCAGAATGCCCTATCCATGTACCTAATCTGGCTATCCCCAACAACAACAATGTTTTTACCTTCCTTGGCGTCGTCCGTCGTGATGCTCCGAGTAGTCGACTCATATTCGCCAGGTAGCATTACACCACTTGTAGAATTCGTCAAGACGTTCTCGATGGTCTTCGTTGGGGTTTCTAGGGATGTCTTACTCACGTCTGCCAATGCTTCTTTGGTGCTCGTTGTGGCATTCCCAGTAGAACACTCACATTCGTCAGGTAGCACCGAGAATGGGTTGGAAGTTTCCACGGTAGTCTTCTGGTTTCTCGTTGTTTCTGCCTCTCCAACCGTTTTCTTGATCTTAAGATAAGATAGATAAGATAAGATTTTGTTCGGATTTTTAACCCTGGAGGGTTAGCCACCCAGGATAACCCAAGAAAGTCAGCTTGGTTCCATGTTGCCCGGCCACTGACCAAGCTCCCCTCTTAACCTGGGGACTCACAACAGAAGGATTACTACGAATCCTCTTGTTCTCCTCCGTTAATCGCCGTATCTCCATCTTAGCAACTCTGAGCTCCTCTCTCAACTGCTGGCAAAGTCGCTCAAGAGAGGGCATCCCGGTTCAGACCCACAGAGAGCACACAAACAGGTCACCACAGAGCCAAGTACACGTCACCACTGAACTAAGTACACGTCACCACTGAACTAAGTACACGTCACCACTGAGCTAAGTACACGTCACCACTGAGCTAAGTACACGTCACCACTGAGCTAAGTACACGTCACCACTGAGCTAAGTACACGTCACCACTGAACTAAGTACACGTCACCACTGAGCTAAGTACACGTCACCACTGAGCTAAGTACACGTCACCACTGAGCTAAGTACACGTCACCACTGAGCTAAGTACACGTCACCACTGAGCTAAGTACACGTCACCAGGAACTTCTCCAGCGTTGTCCTAAACAGCAACAAACCTACGGGCCCATGCTGGGTAGGTCTGACCCATGCTGGGTAGGTCTGACCCATGCTGGGTAGGTCTGACCCATGCTGGGTAGGTCTGACCCATGCTGGGTAGGTCTGAATATGTAGGTGAATATGTTTTCTTTTTCCGAATCACCCCCAAATTAATGGGGAAGAGCCGGTGTTAAAACAATGAAATGTGTTAATTGTGGTGTTAATTTATGATAAATGTTAACTGCTATGAATATGAGAGGGTTATCATGTTCTAAATAGATGACTTTTATTGCAGTTTACGTTAAAATCTTCTGTATTTATACTTGTCTTCACATTTTTTTTTTCAACTAGATTGTATCTTAAACAACAGCCTTTAGAGTCGTCCACCGTTAACACGACCCTCGCTCACTGGTCGTCAGGGTAGTTTCTAGATTATTATATTTATTTAAACCGCTAAAACCATGTGGGTCACTGAAGGACTAGTGAAGGCTCAATCCGCTACCTGCGCGACTGAGAAGTTGCATAGTTGTACTTGCTTCTTCAGCATTTGAGAGTTGAGAAGTAATGAGAGAGCGAGTAGGTGGTGCCTACATCTGTTAACAGACCGTCAATTGCCTACATCTGTTAACAGACTGTCAGTTACCTACATCTGTTAACAGACCCTCAGTTGCCTACATCTCTAAACAGACCCTCAGTTGCCTACATCTCTAAACAGACCGTCAGTTGCCTACATCTCTAAACAGACCGTCAGTTGCCTACATCTCTAAACAGACCGTCAGTTGCCTACAGCTCTTAACAGACCGTCAGTTGCCTAACATACACATATAACCCGGCCTCCATCCCCAGGCTAATATCAACAAAATCCTGCAATGAAAGCCTCAATTAAAGCCAGTGTACATACAAGCTTGCTTCTGCTTGCTATTTGCTCGGGTCGAGTTACTCATACCTGTGAGGTCTCAATATGTGATATAACCCCAGGGTGGGTGTGCTCTACTGCATCCTGCCCAGGAGCCCAGGAGCCCAGACGCCAGTAGGAGTATATTGTGGAGTTGCTAGGTACCTATTCCTGAGCATATAGCAGCTCCGCATGTGTGATCTGAAGGGCAGTTTTGTGTTTTGTCATGAGCCTATTGGTCCGGGCCGTTGATGTTTTCACTACAGTAATTTAGGGAGTTAGTGGCAGCGCTCAGCTCACAACCATGAAGGCCTGGGGTGTTCCGTGGCCTGGTAGGCAACGCTCTCGCCTCACACACTGAGTGTTCGTGGTTCAATCCCCGGTAGGATGGAAACATTGGGCGTGTTTCCTTACACCTGCTATCCACATTCACTTGCAAGTAGGTAGGTAGGTACCTGGGTGTTAATGGACTGGTGTGGGTCTCATCCTAGGGGACAATGGAAATAAGACAGACAATCCTCGATGGCGCACTGACTTTCTTGGGTTATACAGGATGGCTAACCCTCCGGGGTTAAAAATCACTGAACATCTATTGTCTCTGTTACCTAGGAAAAAACAGAAACAAGTTAGTCTCCTAGTGTGGAGTCACATCCTGGGGAAGAGATCTTGCAAAGGCCTACGATGTAAATATGTCACACTGCCTGACTTTCTTTGGGTTATCGCGGATTATTATCCCTCCCAGTAAAATCTTCGACCAGAGAAGACGAGGGATGAAATGCCATCATTTCATTAATTTCATTTTCTAGAGGGACATCAAGTTGAATACAAACAGGAAAAGGGTCTGTCTCACGCCCAACAGTCGGAGGATCGAGCCTCCACAAGGGGTTTAGCGTTTAACATGAATTATTTTTAATTTCCATTTTCTATAATTCTAACATAAAATGTATTCTCTAGGTTATAATTCTAGAACTAGCCATTAAGCTAGGTTAAAGAACAAAATGGCACAATAACACAAAAAGGCACAATACTGTGACTTATAAAAAGGAATTAGAAAAGCAAAAAGAGATTATGAGGTTAAAGTTGCAAGAGATTCGAAGACTAACCCGAAAGGATTCTTTCAGGTATACAGAAGTAAGATCAGGGACAAGATAGGCCCACTCAAAAGTTCCTCGGGTCAGCTCACTGACAGTGATAAGAAAATGTGTAGAAGTTTTAACACATACTTCCTCTCAGTTTTTACACAGGAGGATACCAGCGATATTCCAGAAATGATAAATTATGTGGAACAGGACGATAATAAACTGTGCACGATTAGGGTCACAAGTGACATGGTCCTTAGGCAAATAGATAAATTAAAACCTAACAAATCCCCAGGCCCTGATGAACTGTATGCAAGGGTTCTAAAGGAATGTAAAGAGGAGCCTAGCAAACCTTTGGCTAATCTTTTCAACATATCACTACAAACTGGCATGGTGCCAGATAAGTGGAAAATGGCAAATGTGATACCTATTTTCAAAGCAGGTGACAGGTCCTTAGCTTCAAACTATAGACCAATAAGCCTAACCTCCATAGTGGGAAAATTTATGGAATCAATAATTGCCGAGGCAGTTCGTAGCTACCTTGAAAAGCATAAATTAATCAACGAATCTCAGCATGGTTTTACAAAGGGGCGTTCCTGCCTTACGAATTTGTTAACTTTTTCACTAAGGTATTTGAGGAGGTAGATCATGGTAATGAATATGATATTGTGTACATGGACTTCAGTAAGGATTTGACAGGGTCCCACATCAGAGACTATTGAGGAAAATTAAGGCACATGGAATAGGAGGAGAAATTTTTTCCTGGATAGAGGCATGGTTGACAAATAGGCAGCAGAGAGTTTGCATAAATGGGGAGAAATCAGAGTGGGGAAGCGTCACGAGCGGTGTTCCACAGGGGTCAGTGTTTGGCCCCCTGCTGTTCACAATATACATAAACGACATAGATGAGGGCATAAAGAGCGACATCAGCAAGTTTGCCGATGACACCAAAATAGGCCGTCGAATTCATTCTGACGAGGACATTAGAGCACTCCAGGAAGATTTGAGTAGACTGATGCAGTGGTCGGAGAGGTGGCAGATGCAGTTTAATATTGACAAATGCAAAGTTCTAAATGTTGGACAGAACAATAACCATGCCACATATAAACTAAATAATGTAGATCTTAATATTACGGATTGCGAAAAAGATTTAGGAGTTCTGGTTAGCAGTAATCTGAAACCAAGACAACAGTGCATAAGTGTTCGCAATAAAGCTAATAGAATCCTTGGCTTCATATCAAGAAGCATAAATAATAGGAGTCCTCAGGTTGTTCTTCAACTCTATACATCCTTGGTTAGGCCTCATTTAGATTATGCTGCACAGTTTTGGTCACCGTATTACAGAATGGATATAAATGCTCTGGAAAATGTACAAAGGAGGATGACAAAGTTGATCCCATGTATCAGAAACCTTCCCTATGAGGATAGACTAAGGGCCCTGAATCTTCACTCTCTAGAAAGACGTAGAATTAGGGGGGATATGAATGAGGTGTATAAATGGAAGACAGGAATAAATAAAGGGAATGTAAATAGTGTGCTGAAAATATCTAGCCTAGACAGGACTCGCAGCAATGGTTTTAAGTTAGAAAAATTCAGATTCAGGAAGGATATAGGAAAGTACTGGTTTGGTAATAGAGTTGTGGATTAGTGGAACAAACTCCCAAGTACAGTTATAGAGGCCAGAACGTTGTGTAGCTTTAAAAATAGGTTGGATAAATACATGAGTGGGTGTGGGTGGGTGTGAGTTGGACCTGATTAGCTTGTGCTACCAGGACGGTTGCCGTGTTCCTCCCTTAAGTCAAGGTGACCTGACCTGACTAGGTTGGGTGCATTGGCTTAAGCCGGTAGGAGACTTGGACCTGCCTCGCATGGGCCAGTAGGCCTGCTGCAGTGTTCCTTCGTTCTTATGTTCTTATAAATGGTCCAAGTCGGACCGAAACATCACCATTTTCTCCTCTTTCCCATGTGCGGACTATATGTGTATTGCTTAGATTGTAGGAGAAATAGCCATCCACATGTTATGACTAACATGTAAGTCTTAATAACTGACATTTCTCACCCTCCGTATGACATTATAGATACATAATGGTTATAATCTCAAACCATAATTATCCTAATCTCTGCATGACCGCTACGAGATTAGTGCTTCCCCGTGAATATATTAATATTGCATTTATTTCGGTGAGTGATAGCTGCTGTGAGGACACTGACCCCGTGCAGTGTAAACAGTGATGTGAGAGGCGAGGAGTACACTGAACTCCGTGTAGTGTAAACAGTGACGTGAGAGGCGAATAGAACACCGACCCCGTGCAGTGTAAATAGTGACGTGAGAGGCGTGTAGCACACTGAACCCCGTGCAGTGTAAACAGTGACGTGAGAGGCGAGTAATATACCGAGCCGAGGAACTCGCCTTCGCATTTGGACAAATATAAAGTTTCCATTTTCATTTATTTTCTCATTTTAGTGCCCTAAATTACTCGCTCGAGCCAAATTTTTTTTTTAAAAGACGTGCAATATATATACCTTTTTTTTTACGTTTTAATTGCGCTTCAGATAAATTCTTGTCGGGGCAGATGGGCTGGGAAGAATGATTAAAAATGTTTCTGGATGTTATTTTCCCCGTGGAGGAATAACTAAAATGTATATCATGAAATGGTTGGTTGGTTAATGGAGGTTTGAAATCTGTCTACTGCACGATGGTCATTAAGATTGCAAAATAACCTGAACGTAGATATTAAAGTAAACTCTGAGTATATATGCTGAGGATCATTAATATCTCAGTGTATATTCGTTGATAGGCATTAACCTTTCGGTGTATATACACTGAGAGGCATTAACATCTAGGTGTATATACACTGAGAGGTATTAGCGTCTCAGTGTATATACATTGAGAGGCATTAATATCTCGGTGCATATTCAATGAGAGGCATTAACATTTCTGTGTATATACAATGAGAGGCATTAACCTCTCAATGTATATATCCCGCTTCACGAAATAAATTTACTCATAATAAACATTAAACATTCTAAGCAGTGCAAAAGACTCATGCCAAAAAAAGTTAAACATCATAAAAAATCTAAGAATACAAATTAAAAATAATATTGCAAAACAATATATCATTTATCATACTTTTTTTTTTATTTCTGACGTATAGAATACATTCACTATGTATGATTATACTTCCTGTGTTGTAGCGCAGTCTCTGTCTCACTGGTTCTATACACTGTGAGGAGTCTCTCTCTCTCTCTCTCTCTCTCTCTCTCTCTCTCTCTCTCTCTCTCTCTCTCTCTCTCTCTCTCTCTCTAGTACTCTCTTCTTTTTCTTCTACTTCTTCCTCCTCTTCGTCTTCTTCCTTTTCGTCTTCTTCCTCTTCCTCATATTCCTCGTCATACTCTTCCTCTTAATCATTTTCATCTTCTTCGTCTTCGTCTTCCTCTCCAAATCCCCTCTCCTACCTATTTTCCATCTTACATAATTTTTGTATTTACCTTCTCCTTCTCCTCCTCCTCCTCATCATCATCATCATCATTCAGTGTTTTTTACTACTCCATTTCCTTCAACATTTACTCTTCTCTTGCTCTCTTTTATCGTCCCATCTTCCCCATTATCATCGTTTCCTGCTTCATCTGATTGAACAAGGTTCCTCTTTACATAATTATCAGATTTAAAACAACGGTTCGCACGACACTGGTCGTAGATAGATGAGTGAGCACGACACTGGTCGTAGATAGATGAGTGAGCACGACACTGGTCGTAGAGGAGTGAGCACGGTACTGGTCGTAGATGAACGAGCACGACACTGGTCGTAGAGGAGTGAGCACGGTACTGGTCGTAGATGAACGAGCACGACACTGGTCGTAGAGGAGTGAGCACGACACTGGTCGTAGATGAACAGTTGACCAGCCTAATCCAACCAAATATATTTTAGATAAGTTTACAATTATTTAGTAATCAACAAACACAAAGAAATGCATTTTTTTCGTTAGGTTCAGAACGATTTTTTTGCGAAATTATTGCATACACAAATTTTCACTTGCTTTATTCGGCAAGAACTCCCTGAGGTATGGAAAATGGCAAATGTAGTCCCAATTTTTAAAAAGGGAGACAGACATGAGGCACTAAACTACAGACCTGTATCACTAACGTGTATAGTATGCAAGGTCATGGAGAAGATCATCAGGAGGAGAGTGGTGGGGCACCTGGAAAGAAACAAGTGTATAATTGACAACCAGCACGGTTTCAGGGAAGGAAAATCCTGTGCCACAAACCTACTAGAGTTTCATGACAAGGTGACAGAAGTAAGACAAGAGAGAGAGGGGTGGATCGACTGCATATTTTTGGACTGCAAGAAGACCTTCGACACAGTTCCTCACAAGAGGTTACTGCAAAAGCTAGAGGATCAGGCACACATAACAGGAAAGGCACTGCAATGGATCAGAGAATATCTGACAGGGAGGGAACAACGAGCCATGGTACGCGACGAGGTGTCAGAATGGGCGCCTGTGACAAGCGGGGTTCCACAGGGGTCAGTCCTAGGACCTGTGCTGTTCTTGGTATATGTGAACGACATAACGGAAGGGATAGACTCAGAAGTGTCCTTGTTTGCAGATGATGCTAAGTTAATGAGAAGAATCAAATCGGATGAGGATCAGGCAGGACTACAAAGAGACCTGGACAGGCTACAAGCCTGGTCCAGCAACTGGCTCCTTGAATTTAACCTTGCCAAATGCAAAGTCATGAAGATTGGGGAAGGGCAAAGAAGACCGCAGACACAGTATAGTTTAGATGGCCAAAGACTGCAAACCTCACTCAAGGAAAAAGATCTGGGGGTGAGTATAACACCGAGCATATCTCCTGAGGCGCACATCAATTAGATAACTGCTGCAGCATACGGGCGCCTGGCAAACCTACGGATAGCGTTTCGATACCTCAGTAAGGATTCGTTTAAGACTCTGTATACCATTTACGTCAGGCCCATACTGGAGTATGCAGCACCAGTTTGGAATCCACACCTAGTCAAGCACGTCAAGAAATTAGAGAAAGTGCAAAGGTTTGCAACAAGACTAGTCCAAGAGCTACGGGGATTGTACTACGAAGAAAGGTTGAGGGAAATCGGCCTGACGACACTGGAGGACAGGAGGGCCAGGGGAGACATGATAACGACATATAAAATACTGTGCTGAATAGACAAGGTTGACAAAGACGGGATGTTCCAGAGAAGGGACACAGACACAAGAGGTCACAATTGGAAGTTGAAGACTCAGATGAATCAAAGGGATGTTAGGAAGTATTTCTTCAGTCATAGAGCAGTCAGGCCGTGGAATAGCCTAAAAAGTGACGTAGTGGAGGCGGGAACCATACATAGTTTTAAGGCGAGGTATGATAGAGCTCATGGGGCAGGGAGAGAGAGGACCTAGTAGCAATCAGCGAAGAGGCGGGGCCAGGAGCTGTGACTCGACCCCTGCAACCACAAATAGGTGAGTACAAATAGGTGAGTACACACACACACACACACACGACACTGGAGGACAGAAGGGTCAGGGGAGACATGATAACGACATACAAGATACTGCGGGGAATAGACAAGGTGGACAGAGATAGGATGTTCCAGAGAGGGGACACACAAACAAGGGATCACAATTGAAAGCTGAAGACTCAGACGAGTCACAGGGACGTTAGGAAGTATTTCTTCAGTCATAGAGTCGTCAGGAAGTGGAATAGCCTAGCAAGTGAAGTAGTGGAGGCAGGAACCATACATAGTTTTAAGAAGAGGTATATATATATTATTTTTTTTTATTATCACACTGGCCGATTCCCACCAAGGCAGGGTGACCCGAAAAAGAAAAACTTTCACCATCATTCACTCCATCACTGTCTTGCCAGAAGGGTGCTTTACACTACAGATTTTGAACTGCAACATTAACACCCCTCCTTCAGAGTGCAAGCACTGTACTTCCCATCTCCAGGACTCAAGTCCGGCCTGCCGGTTTCCCTGAACCCCTTCATAAATGTTACTTTGCTCACACTCCAACAACACGTCAAGTATTAAAAACCATTTGTCTCCATTCACTCCTATCAAACACGCTCACGCATGCCTGCTGGAAGTCCAAGCCCCTCGCACACAAAACCTCCTTTACCCCCTCCCTCCAACCTTTCCTAGGCCGACCCCTACCCCGCCTTCCTTCCACTACAGACTGATACACTCTTGAAGTCATTCTGTTTCGCTCCATTCTCTCTACATGTCCGAACCACCTCAACAACCCTTCCTCAGCCCTCTGGACAACAGTTTTGGTAATCCCGCACCTCCTCCTAACTTCCAAACTACGAATTCTCTGCATTATATTCACACCACACATTGCCCTCAGACATGACATCTCCACTACCTCCAGCCTTCTCCTCGCTGCAACGTTCATCACCCATGCTTCACACCCATATAAGAGTGTTGGTAAAACTATACTCTCATACATTCCCCTCTTTGCCTCCAAGGACAAAGTTCTTTGTCTCCACAGACTCCTAAGTGCACCACTCACCCTTTTCCCCTCATCAATTCTATGATTCACCTCATCCTTCATAGACCCATCCGCTGACACGTCCATTCCCAAATATCTGAATACATTCACTTCCTCCATGCTCTCTCCCTCCAATCTGATATCCAATCTTTCATCACCTAATATTTTTGTTATCCTCATAGCCTTACTCTTTCCTGTATTCACTTTTAATTTTCTTCTTTTGCACACCCTACCAAATTCATCCACCAATCTCTGCAACTTCTCTTCAGAATCTCCCAAGAGCACAGTGTCATCAGCAAAGAGCAACTGTGACAACTCCCACTTTATGTGTGATTCTTTATCTTTTAACTCCACGCCTCTTGTCAAGACCCTCGCATTTACTTCTCTTACAACCCCATCTATAAATATATTAAACAACCACGGTGACATCACACATCCTTGTCTAAGGCCTACTTTTACTGGGAAATAATTTCCCTCTTTCCTATGTACTCTAACTTGAGCCTCACTATCCTCGTAAAAACTCTTCACTGCTTTCAGTAACCTACCTCCTACACCATACACCTGCAACATCTGCCACATTGCCCCCCTATCCACCCTGTCATACGCCTTTTCCAAATCCATAAATGCCACAAAGACCTCTTTAGCCTTATCTAAATACTGTTCACTTATATGTTTCACTGTAAACACCTGGTCCACACACCCCCTACCTTTCCTAAAGCCTCCTTGTTCATCTGCTATCCTATTCTCAGTCTTACTTTTAATTCTTTCAATAATAACTCTACCATATACTTTACCAGGTATACTCAACAGACTTATCCCCCTATAATTTTTGCACTCTCTTTTGTCCCCTTTGCCTTTAAACAAAGGAACTATGCATGCTCTCTGCCAATCCCTAGGTACCTTACCCTCTTCCATACATTTATTAAATAATTGCACCAACCACTCCAAAACTATATCCCCACCTGCTTTTAACATTTCTATCTTTATCCCATTAATCCCGGCTGCCTTACCCCCTTTCATTTTACCTACTGCCTCACGAACTTCCTCCACACTCACAACTGGCTCTTCCTCACTCCTACAAGATGTTATTCCTCCTTGCCCTATACACGAAATCACAGCTTCCCTATCTTCATCAACATTTAACAATTACTCAAAATATTCCCTCCTTCTTCCCAATACTTCTAACTCTCCATTTAATAACTCTCCTCTCCTATTTTTAACTGAGAAATCCATTTGTTCTCTAGGCTTCCTTAACTTGTTAATCTCACTCCAAAACTTTTTCTTATTTTCAACAAAATTTGTTGATAACATCTCACCCACTCTCTCATTTGCTCTCTTTTTACATTGCTTCACCACTCTCTTAACCTCTCTCTTTTTCTCCATATACTCTTCCCTCCTTGCATCACTTCTACATTGTAAAAACTTCTCATATGTTAGCTTTTTCTCCCTTACTACTCTCTTTACATCATCATTCCACCAATCGCTCCTCTTCCTTCCCGCACCCACTTTCCTGTAACCACAAACTTCTGCTGAACACTCTAACACTACATTTCTAAACCTACCCCATACCTCTTCGACCCCATTGCCTATGCTCTCATTAGCCCATCTATCCTCCAATAGCTGTTTATATCTTTCCCTAACTGCCTCCTCTTTTAGTTTATAAACCTTCACCTCTCTCTTCCCTGATGCTTCTTTTCTCCTTGTATCCCATCTACCTTTTACTCCCAGTGTAGCTACAACTAGAAAGTGATCTGATATATCTGTAGCCCCTCTATAAACATGTACATCCTGAAGTCTACTCAACAGTCTTTTATCTACCAATACATAATCCAACAAACTACTGTCATTTCGCCCTTCATCATATCTTGTATACTTATTTATCCTCTTTTTCTTAAAATATGTATTACCTATAACTAAACCCCTTTCTATACAAAGTTCAATCAAAGGGCTCCCATTATCATTTACACCTGGCACCCCAAACTTACCTACCACACCCTCTCTAAAAGTTTCTCCTACTTTAGCATTCAGGTCCCCTACCACAATTACTCTCTCACTTGGTTCAAAGGCTCCTATACATTCACTTAACATCTCCCAAAATCTCTCTCTCTCCTCTGCATTCCTCTCTTCTCCAGGTGCATACACGCTTATTATGACCCACTTCTCGCATCCAACCTTTACTTTAATCCACATAATTCTTGAATTTACACATTCATATTCTCTTTTCTCCTTCCATTACTGATCATTCAACATTACTGCTACCCCTTCCTTTGCTCTAACTCTCTCAGATACCCCAGATTTAATCCCATTTATTTCCCCCCACCGAAACTCCCCTACCCCCTTCAGCTTTGTTTCGCTTAGGGCCAGGACATCCAACTTCTTTTCATTCATAACATCAGCAATCATCTGTTTCTTGTCATCTGCACTACATCCAAGCACATTTAAGCATCCCAGTTTTATAAAGTTTTTCTTCTCTTTTTTAGTAAATGTCTACAGGAGAAGGGGTTACTAGCCCATTGCTCCCGGCATTTCAGTCGCCTCATACGACACGCATGGCTTACGGAGGAAAGATTCTTTTCCACTTCCCCATGGACAATAGAAGAAATAAAGAAGAACAAGAGCTATGTAGAAAAAGGAGAAAAACCTAGATGTATGTATATATATATGCATGTGCATGTCTGTGAAGTGTGACCAAAGTGTAAGTTGGAGTAGCAAGATATCCCTGTTATCTAGCGTGTTTATGAGACAGAAAAAGACACCAGCAATCCTACCATCATGCAAAACAGTTACAGGTTTCTGTTTCACAGTCATCTGGCAGGACGGTAGTACTTCCCTGGGTGGTTGCTGTCTACCAACCTACTACCTACATATTAATATATATATATATAATATACAAATATATATATATATATATATATATATATAATATAAAAATATATATATATATATATATATATATATATGTGTGTGTGTGTGTGTGTGTGTGTGTGTGTGTGTGTGTGTGTGTGTGTGTGTGTGTGTGTGTGTGTGTGTGTGTGTGTGTGTGTGTGTAATACATTTATCAGCAAATTTAGAGAGTTCTTCCTAACCTGTTTGAGTATTTTCTTCCCATACCGCAAAATTAAAAAATCGAATGAAGTGTAAAAAATCGTGAACAACCAGAATGCCTACAGTTATACATATGTGCACTTTAAAACCAATGCTTTCATTCAGAATTATTCAAAGGTATCATACCTACAGCCTCTTTCTTTGCCTTCCATTTCCCTGGCTGTGTTTGTCTCCGATGGCTTTCATACTTGCCAGTGTATGTAATAATGATAATACTTCTAGGTTTACTAAAAATAATAAGCAAGCCTTCTCAGTGTTATTGTGGAGCATCAGAAGGACAGTGACAGCCTAGCGCCGTGGTGATGCTCGGTACTTGCTCAGCTAGATCAAGGGAATTGGATCTGTGCTCCAGTTCCCTAAATTAAGCCTGAATACCTTCCATCCCCTTTCCCACAGGTGCTGTATAATCCTACGGATTGAGAGCTTCCCCATAATAATAATAATAATAATAATAATAATAATAATAATAATAATCAGCTAGATCATAGTAACGTGGGAGATGAAGGATATAAAATGCCGACACGATGGAAAAGTAAACGCATATGCAGTGTAATGTGATTCTTTATTGACAAAGTTTATCCTACACAGTAGGCTTTATCGAGTCACCAACGGATCTCTTTGTGACTTTATACCCCTCAAAGGACGTTCCTTGATGCTGGTGAGGGGCTCTTGATCTTGGGAATTGGATATGTGCTCCGGTTCCCTGAATCGAATCTGAATACCTTCCATACTCCCCCTCCACATGCGCTGTATAATCCTACAGGTTTAGCGCTCCCCATGATTATAATATAATAATAATAATAATAATGTGACTTGATAAAGCCCAATGTGTGGGCGAAACGTAGTCGATTATGAATCTCATTATATTGCATCTACTTTTCCATCCAAGTAACGTACTGCTGACAGTAGTGAAGAAGGAGCACATTTTGCACAAGTATTATATTCTGACAACGTTTTGCTCTGTGTAGACTTTTTAGACTTCTTTGGGCTCCACAGAGAGCGAAACCTCGTCCCTATAAAAGCTAGTTCTGCCATGTGTCAGCTGATGAGTTGTAGTTTCTTGCTCATGGTAACCGCCATTAACATCAGCTATGGCAAGCTGTTTCTCAACTAATGGGAACACATAGAGTTTCTGAGCAATGCTTAAACAGATTATAGTTTCTGTGTTTTTTACGAGCTAGGAGTTATCTTACCTCCGTTTGTTTTAAAGCTAGGTTTTATCTGAGATATATTCCGCTTCCATTCTCTCGTTTCCCAAGATGCCACCCAGAGCACTCGTCTAACACCTAGGTACCTATTTACCGCTAGGTGAACAGGGGCAGCAGGTGTAACAGAGCGCGATACACGGTGACTGAGTGTAACCAAGGGAGGTTTAAAATCTGCACTAGTTGGTTATGGTAACTCTTAGAAGAGCGAGAGATGTGAAAAGTCAAGAGGATTGGAGGAGGTGGCCGGTAAAGGAAGAGGATTGGGAAGTGAGGAGGAAGCGTGGAAGTCAAAGGAGAGGTCAAAGAGACACAGGATGAAAGAACAGCATTGTGGAGCGGGATGATTTACCCCTGGATGTCATGTGTTAACTGTGTGTAGGAGATGATGTTTCCTTTGATGTTTTGGTACCCAGGACACATACCTAGGTGTGATACATGTTTCCTGGAGACTCCTTCATGACTACACTTCAGCACTTCAGTGTGTTATTCCTTTTCGCTTAGTTCGTTCTTTCATTTTTTTTACTGTTCACTCCACTTATTTACGTTCAGTTCATTTTCTTAATACAAGTGGTACTTTTACAAGTCTGAACGTTTCCTAGCTACGCTCAGCCACCTCGGTGCCAAATATATCTCTGCATTTCCTTGATTTGCTTATTATAACCTGCATATATATTTTTATATATGGTAACCTAACGTGACCTAACCTAACCTAACCTAACCCGACCTAACCTAACCTAACCTAACCTGACCTAACCTAACCTAACCTAGCCTAACCTAACCTAACCTAACGTGACCTAACCTAACCTAACCTAACCCGACCTAACCTAACCTAACCTAACCTAACCTAACCTAACCCGACCTAACCTAACCTAACCTAACCTAACCTAACCTAACCTAACCTAACCTAACCTAACCTAACCTAACCTAACGTGACCTAACCTAACCTAACCTAACCCGACCTAACCTAACCTAACCTAACCTAACCCGACCTAACCTAACCTAACCTAACCTAACCCGACCTAACCTAACCTAACCTAACCCGACCTAACCTAACCTAACCTAGCCTAGCTTAACCTAACCTATGAAGATTGAGACACTTATGCAGCATATGGGAATCTTTATTCAGGAAACGTTTCGCCACACAGTGGCTTCTTCAGTCCAATACAAAGAGGAAGGCGTAAGGAGAGGAGGAGAATGAGGTAATCAGTCCCTCAACCTGGAGTCGATGTGTTCAGTCCATCAATCTTGTAGAATGTACAGCATAGGGCCGTAGACGTGGCTTATATACTGTAGTGATGTGAGGTGAAGCAGGCGGAGGCGGGGTCATAGTGGTACCATCCACTAGTCGAAGTAGGTCTTCGTCCAAAGGTTGAACAAGTGTTGAAGAATTCTTTGTAACAAGATCCCATGATGCTGCAGTGTCTGACAGTTGTGATGAATGGTTTGAAAAACCGACAAGTTGAAGATTGAGACACTTATGCAGCATATGGGAATCTTTATTCAGGAAACGTTTCGCCACACAGTGGCTTCTTCAGTCCAATACAAAGAGGAAGGCGTAAGGAGAGGAGGAGAATGAGGTAATCAGTCCCTCAACCTGGAGTCGATGTGTTCAGTCCATCAATCTTGTAGAATGTACAGCATAGGGCCGTAGACGTGGCTTATATACTGTAGAGATGTGAGGTGAAGCAGGCGGAGGCGGGGTCATAGTGGTACCATCCACTAGTCGAAGTAGGTCTTCGTCCAAAGGTTGAACAAGTGTTGAAGAATTCTTTGTAACAAGATCCCATGATGCTGCAGTGTCTGACAGTTGTGATGAATGGTTTGAAAAACCGACAAGTTGAAGATTGAGACACTTATGCAGCATATGGGAATCTTTATTCAGGAAACGTTTCGCCACACAGTGGCTTCTTCAGTCCAATACAAAGAGGAAGGCGTAAGGAGAGGAGGAGAATGAGGTAATCAGTCCCTCAACCTGGAGTCGATGTGTTCAGTCCATCAATCTTGTAGAATGTACAGCATAGGGCCGTAGACGTGGCTTATATACTGTAGTGATGTGAGGTGAAGCAGGCGGAGGCGGGGTCATAGTGGTACCATCCACTAGTCGAAGTAGGTCTTCGTCCAAAGGTTGAACAAGTGTTGAAGAATTCTTTGTAACAAGATCCCATGATGCTGCAGTGTCTGACAGTTGTGATGAATGGTTTGAAAAACCGACAAGTTGAAGATTGAGACACTTATGCAGCATATGGGAATCTTTATTCAGGAAACGTTTCGCCACACAGTGGCTTCTTCAGTCCAATACAAAGAGGAAGGCGTAAGGAGAGGAGGAGAATGAGGTAATCAGTCCCTCAACCTGGAGTCGATGTGTTCAGTCCATCAATCTTGTAGAATGTACAGCATAGGGCCGTAGACGTGGCTTATATACTGTAGTGATGTGAGGTGAAGCAGGCGGAGGCGGGGTCATAGTGGTACCATCCACTAGTCGAAGTAGGTCTTCGTCCAAAGGTTGAACAAGTGTTGAAGAATTCTTTGTAACAAGATCCCATGATGCTGCAGTGTCTGACAGTTGTGATGAATGGTTTGAAAAACCGACAAGTTGAAGATTGAGACACTTATGCAGCATATGGGAATCTTTATTCAGGAAACGTTTCGCCACACAGTGGCTTCTTCAGTCCAATACAAAGAGGAAGGCGTAAGGAGAGGAGGAGAATGAGGTAATCAGTCCCTCAACCTGGAGTCGATGTGTTCAGTCCATCAATCTTGTAGAATGTACAGCATAGGGCCGTAGACGTGGCTTATATACTGTAGAGATGTGAGGTGAAGCAGGCGGAGGCGGGGTCATAGTGGTACCATCCACTAGTCGAAGTAGGTCTTCGTCCAAAGGTTGAACAAGTGTTGAAGAATTCTTTGTAACAAGATCCCATGATGCTGCAGTGTCTGACAGTTGTGATGAATGGTTTGAAAAACCGACAAGTTGAAGATTGAGACACTTATGCAGCATATGGGAATCTTTATTCAGGAAACGTTTCGCCACACAGTGGCTTCTTCAGTCCAATACAAAGAGGAAGGCGTAAGGAGAGGAGGAGAATGAGGTAATCAGTCCCTCAACCTGGAGTCGATGTGTTCAGTCCATCAATCTTGTAGAATGTACAGCATAGGGCCGTAGACGTGGCTTATATACTGTAGAGATGTGAGGTGAAGCAGGCGGAGGCGGGGTCATAGTGGTACCATCCACTAGTCGAAGTAGGTCTTCGTCCAAAGGTTGAACAAGTGTTGAAGAATTCTTTGTAACAAGATCCCATGATGCTGCAGTGTCTGACAGTTGTGATGAATGGTTTGAAAAACCGACAAGTTGAAGATTGAGACACTTATGCAGCATATGGGAATCTTTATTCAGGAAACGTTTCGCCACACAGTGGCTTCTTCAGTCCAATACAAAGAGGAAGGCGTAAGGAGAGGAGGAGAATGAGGTAATCAGTCCCTCAACCTGGAGTCGATGTGTTCAGTCCATCAATCTTGTAGAATGTACAGCATAGGGCCGTAGACGTGGCTTATATACTGTAGTGATGTGAGGTGAAGCAGGCGGAGGCGGGGTCATAGTGGTACCATCCACTAGTCGAAGTAGGTCTTCGTCCAAAGGTTGAACAAGTGTTGAAGAATTCTTTGTAACAAGATCCCATGATGCTGCAGTGTCTGACAGTTGTGATGAATGGTTTGAAAAACCGACAAGTTGAAGATTGAGACACTTATGCAGCATATGGGAATCTTTATTCAGGAAACGTTTCGCCACACAGTGGCTTCTTCAGTCCAATACAAAGAGGAAGGCGTAAGGAGAGGAGGAGAATGAGGTAATCAGTCCCTCAACCTGGAGTCGATGTGTTCAGTCCATCAATCTTGTAGAATGTACAGCATAGGGCCGTAGACGTGGCTTATATACTGTAGTGATGTGAGGTGAAGCAGGCGGAGGCGGGGTCATAGTGGTACCATCCACTAGTCGAAGTAGGTCTTCGTCCAAAGGTTGAACAAGTGTTGAAGAATTCTTTGTAACAAGATCCCATGATGCTGCAGTGTCTGACAGTTGTGATGAATGGTTTGAAAAACCGACAAGTTGAAGATTGAGACACTTATGCAGCATATGGGAATCTTTATTCAGGAAACGTTTCGCCACACAGTGGCTTCTTCAGTCCAATACAAAGAGGAAGGCGTAAGGAGAGGAGGAGAATGAGGTAATCAGTCCCTCAACCTGGAGTCGATGTGTTCAGTCCATCAATCTTGTAGAATGTACAGCATAGGGCCGTAGACGTGGCTTATATACTGTAGTGATGTGAGGTGAAGCAGGCGGAGGCGGGGTCATAGTGGTACCATCCACTAGTCGAAGTAGGTCTTCGTCCAAAGGTTGAACAAGTGTTGAAGAATTCTCTGTGTGCTGTAGAATGTCTACAAGATTGATGGACTGAACACATCGACTCCAGGTTGAGGGACTGATTACCTCATTCTCCTCCTCTCCTTACGCCTTCCTCTTTGTATTGGACTGAAGAAGCCACTGTGTGGCGAAACGTTTCCTGAATAAAGATTCCCATATGCTGCATAAGTGTCTCAATCTTCAACTTGTCGGTTTTTCAAACCATTCATCACAACTGTCAGACACTGCAGCATCATGGGATCTTGTTACAAAGAATTCTTCAACACTTGTTCAACCTTTGGACGAAGACCTACTTCGACTAGTGGATGGTACCACTATGACCCCGCCTCCGCCTGCTTCACCTCACATCTCTACAGTATATAAGCCACGTCTACGGCCCTATGCTGTACATTCTACAAGATTGATGGACTGAACACATCGACTCCAGGTTGAGGGACTGATTACCTCATTCTCCTCCTCTCCTTACGCCTTCCTCTTTGTATTGGACTGAAGAAGCCACTGTGTGGCGAAACGTTTCCTGAATAAAGATTCCCATATGCTGCATAAGTGTCTCAATCTTCAACTTGTCGGTTTTTCAAACCATTCATCACAACTGTCAGACACTGCAGCATCATGGGATCTTGTTACAAAGAATTCTTCAACACTTGTTCAACCTTTGGACGAAGACCTACTTCGACTAGTGGATGGTACCACTATGACCCCGCCTCCGCCTGCTTCACCTCACATCTCTACAGTATATAAGCCACGTCTACGGCCCTATGCTGTACATTCTACAAGATTGATGGACTGAACACATCGACTCCAGGTTGAGGGACTGATTACCTCATTCTCCTCCTCTCCTTACGCCTTCCTCTTTGTATTGGACTGAAGAAGCCACTGTGTGGCGAAACGTTTCCTGAATAAAGATTCCCATATGCTGCATAAGTGTCTCAATCTTCAACTTGTCGGTTTTTCAAACCATTCATCACAACTGTCAGACACTGCAGCATCATGGGATCTTGTTACAAAGAATTCTTCAACACTTGTTCAACCTTTGGACGAAGACCTACTTCGACTAGTGGATGGTACCACTATGACCCCGCCTCCGCCTGCTTCACCTCACATCACTACAGTATATAAGCCACGTCTACGGCCCTATGCTGTACATTCTACAAGATTGATGGACTGAACACATCGACTCCAGGTTGAGGGACTGATTACCTCATTCTCCTCCTCTCCTTACGCCTTCCTCTTTGTATTGGACTGAAGAAGCCACTGTGTGGCGAAACGTTTCCTGAATAAAGATTCCCATATGCTGCATAAGTGTCTCAATCTTCAACTTGTCGGTTTTTCAAACCATTCATCACAACACACATATTTCACAGGATGGGTGTACCTCCCTGGATGGTTGCTGTCTACTAGTTTATGTATACATACATACATACATACATATATATATATATATATATATATATATATATATATATATATATATATATATATATATATATATATATATATATATATATATATATATATATATTCAATAAAAAACTATAGGGAGGTATCACCTCTAGAACTGTTATAGGGGCCCTCATCCTCAGAGAAAAGAATAAACTTGCTTCAGGGAAAACTCAAGGTTCTCCCTGAAGCTGTTTGAGAATTTTCTCCTACCACCCCTATACATATACATATATATATATATATATATATATATATATATATATATATATATATATATATATATATATATATATATATATATATATATATATATATATATATATATATATATATATATATATATATATATGCAAAAAGCAACCACTCTGAAACAATAGAGAAATTCCAAGCGCTTTCGTGACTACTCACATTATCAAGGAACTATGAAAGTAAAGCATCCAAGGAAGCTATATAAGGGGTTTGGCCAACACCTCACTATCAAATCCCACAACGGTTAAACACCTGACGCGCGCCGACCCAACTGGATAGGAATATAATTGAATCTTGTTTCATAAAAAGCAGTTTTGAAAATAATATGAATATTTCCTTTGGTTTATATAAATTAGATCCATTTATAATTAATAGAATTTGGGAAGAATTTAATAATACACTGGACAAATAATAATTTTTAAATTTTCTTGGGTAGAATAGTTTGTGGGTGAGTTGTGCAAAGGACCTGTCCAGTTGGGTCGGCGCGCGTCAGGTGTTTAACCGTTGTGGGATCTGATAGTGAGGTGTTGGCCAGACCCCTTATATAGCTTCCTTGAATGCTTTACTTTCATAGTTCCTTGATAATGTGAGTAGTCACGAAAGCGCTTGGAATTTCTCTATTCTTTCAGAGTGGTTGTTTTGCATATTCTGAAATCACCTGTTTACTGTGATCTTATTGCAAGAGGCGTGGAGTTAAAAGATAAAGAATCACACACAAAGTGGGAGTTGTCACAGCTGCTCTTTGCTGATGACACTGTGCTCTTGGGAGATTCTGAAGAGAAGTTGCAGAGATTGGTGGATGAATTTGGTAGGGTGTGCAAAAGAAGAAAATTAAAGGTGAATACAGGAAAGAGTAAGGTTATGAGGATAACAAAAAGATTAGGTGATGAAAGATTGAATATCAGATTGGAGGGAGAGAGTATGGAGGAGGTGAACGTATTCAGATATTTGGGAGTGGACGTGTCAGCGGATGGGTCTATGAAAGATGAGGTGAATCATAGAATTGATGAGGGAAAAAGAGTGAGTGGTGCACTTAGGAGTCTGTGGAGACAAAGAACTTTGTCCTTGGAGGCAAAGAGGGGAATGTATGAGAGTATAGTTTTACCAACGCTCTTATATGGGTGTGAAGCGTGGGTGATGAATGTTGCAGCGAGGAGAAGGCTGGAGGCAGTGGAGATGTCATGTCTGAGGGCAATGTGTGGTGTGAATATAATGCAGAGAATTCGTAGTTTGGAAGTTAGGAGGAGGTGCGGGATTACCAAAACTGTTGTCCAGAGGGCTGAGGAAGGGTTGTTGAGGTGGTTCGGACATGTAGAGAGAATGGAGCGAAACAGAATGACTTCAAGAGTGTATCAGTCTGTAGTGGAAGGAAGGCGGGGTAGGGGTCGGCCTAGGAAGGGTTGGAGGGAGGGGGTAAAGGAGGTTTTGTGTGCGAGGGGCTTGGACTTCCAGCAGGCATGCGTGAGCGTGTTTGATAGGAGTGAATGGAGACATATGGTTTTTAATACTTGACGTGCTGTTGGAGTGTGAGCAAAGTAACATTTATGAAGGGATTCAGGGAAACCGGCAGGCCGGACTTGAGTCCTGGAGATGGGAAGTACAGTGCCTGCACTCTGAAGGAGGGGTGTTAATGTTGCAGTTTAAAAACTGTAGTGTAAAGCACCCTTCTGGCAAGACAGTGATGGAGTGAATGATGGTGAAAGTTTTTCTTTTTCGGGCCACCCTGCCTTGGTGGGAATCGGCCGGTGTGATAATAAAAATAAAATATATATATATATCTATATATATATATATATATATATATATATATATATATATATATATATAGATATATATATATATATGAAAGGGGGTAAGGCAGCCGGGATTGATGGGATAAAGATAGAAATGTTAAAAGCAGGTGGGGATATAGTTTTGGAGTGGTTGGTGCAATTATTTAATAAATGTATGGAAGAGGGTATTGGCAGAGAGCATGCATAGTTCCTTTGTATAAAGGCAAAGGGGATAAAAGAGAGTGCAAAAATTATAGGGGGATAAGTCTGTTGAGTGTACCTGGTAAAGTGTATGGTAGAGTTATAATTGAAAGAATTAAGAGTAAGACGGAGAATAGGATAGCAGATGAACAAGGAGGCTTTAGGAAAGGTAGGGGGTGTGTGGACCAGGTGTTTACAGTGAAACATATAAGTGAACAGTATTTAGATAAGGCTAAAGAGGTCTTTGTGGCATTTATGGATTTGGAAAAGGCGTATGACAGGGTGGATAGGGGGGCAATGTGGCAGATGTTGCAAGTGTATGGTGTAGGAGGTAGGTTACTGAAAGCAGTGAAGAGTTTTTACGAGGATAGTGAGGCTCAAGTTAGAGTATGTAGGAAAGAGGGAAATTTTTTCCCAGTAAAAGTAGGCCTTAGACAAGGATGTGTGATGTCACCGTGGTTGTTTAATATATTTATAGATGGGGTTGTAAGAGAAGTAAATGCGAGGGTCCTGGCAAGATTCGTGGAGTTAAAAGATAAAGAATCACACATAAAGTGGGAGTTGTCACAGCTGCTCTTTGCTGATGACACTGTGCTCTTGGGAGATTCTGAAGAGAAGTTGCAGAGATTGGTGGATGAATTTGGTAGGGTGTGCAAAAGAAGAAAATTAAAGGTGAATACAGGAAAGAGTAAGGTTATGAGGATAACAAAAAGATTAGGTGATGAAAGATTGAATATCAGATTGGAGGGAGAGAGTATGGAGGAGGTGAACGTATTCAGATATTTGGGAGTGGACGTGTCAGCGGATGGGTCTATGAAAGATGAGGTGAATCATAGAATTGATGAGGGAAAAAGAGTGAGTGGTGCACTTAGGAGTCTGTGGAGACAAAGAACTTTGTCCTTGGAGGCAAAGAGGGGAATGTATGAGAGTATAGTTTTACCAAAGCTCTTATATGGGTGTGAAGCGTGGGTGATGAATGTTGCAGCGAGGAGAAGGCTGGAGGCAGTGGAGATGTCATGTCTGAGGGCAATGTGTGGTGTGAATATAATGCAGAGAATTCGTAGTTTGGAAGTTAGGAGGAGGTGCGGGATTACCAAAACTGTTGTCCAGAGGGCTGAGGAAGGTTTGTTGAGGTGGTTCGGACATGTAGAGAGAATGGAGCGAAACAGAATGACTTCAAGAGTGTATCAGTCTGTAGTGGAAGGAAGGCGGGGTAGGGGTCGGCCTAGGAAAGGTTGGAGGGAGGGGGTAAAGGAGGTTTTGTGTGCGAGGGGCTTGGACTTCCAGGAGGCATGCATGAGCGTGTTTGATAGGAGTGAATGGAGACAAATGGTTTTTAATACTTGACGTGCTGTTGGAGTGTGAGCAAAGTAACATTTATGAAGGGATTCAGGGAAACCGGCAGGCCGGACTTGAGTCCTGGAGATGGGAAGTACAGTGCCTGCACTCTGAAGGAGGGGTGTTAATGTTGCAGTTTAAAAACTGTAGTGTAAAGCACCCTTCTGGCAAGACAGTGATGGAGTGAATGATGGTGAAAGTTTTTCTTTTTCGGGCCACCCTGCCTTGGTGGGAATCGGCCAGTGTGATAATAAAAAATAATATATACATATATATATATATATATATATATATATATATATATATATATATATATATATATATATATATATATATATATATATATATATATATACATATATATACATATATATACATATATATATATATATATATATATATAATATATATATATATATATATATATATATATATATATATATATATATATATATATATATATATATATATATATATATAAATATATATGTGTGTGTGTGTGTGTGTGTTTGTGTGTGTGTGTGTGTGTGTGTGTGTGTGTTTTAAGAAGCTCCTGGCGGGGCCAGGAGCTAGGACTCGACCACTTCAACCTCAACTAGGTGAGTACAACTAGGTGAGTACACGCACACGCACACCAGTCACTACACACCACACACACACACACACACACACACACACACACACACACACACACACACACACACACACACACACACACACACACACACACATATATCCAGACTCACACATACACTCCCCCCCTCCCCCACCGACATCTCACTACTTCCCCTGATCCCTCCCCTCCCTCGATCACCCTCCCCTCCCCCTTTCACCCTAAACCCTCCCCACTCCTCCCCACTCAGCTCCCACATAGCCACAGTTCCTCCACTACTTCCCCCTCCACACTCTGACATACACACTACTAACCTAACATACAGAACTACATAGGTTTCCCACTCTGAGGCAATCAGGATAAAACAAAAATGGGTTGCCAGAGAGCAACAAGAAAAACCAAGGGACAGGAGGAGGAAACTGCAAAGGAAGATTGGGCAGCAGAGCTCAAAAAAAGAGATCATGAATGGGAAAAGAAACTAGAAGAACTTAGCATGAGAATGGAAGAGAGGATAGATATGGAAAGCAGGAAGTGGGAGGTGCATGTCAAAGCAGCAGAAGTTAGGATACAGAGTTTAGAAGAGGAATTGAAAAATCTGAAACAGCCTAAAGAACTAAAGAACATTTCGGGATTGACAACAGAGACTGCTACCTCAGCCACAAATAAGGGGACTGTAGGGAAAGAAGGGGCACAACTGCATATAGAAGCTCTATCAGAGGAGACCGTAGCAAATGAAAGAGCTAAGCTTTATGTGGAGGCCCTAACAGACAACAACAGAGCCCAAGAAAAGCCGAGAAGGGAAAATGACAGGCCACTGAGCCCAAGTACATTAGCCAGTGAAACTGATGAAAGGAAAGCTGCAGTGGAGGAAACCAAATTAAATGAGAGGATACACAGGGATATGCAGTGGGAGAATGAAAGGGTGAGGTCAGTCTTTGTGTATGGGCTACAGGAAGTTGAAGGGGAAACATATGAAGCAAGAAAACAAGGGGAAAAAAAAGAAATTGAAAGCATCATGAAAGCAATAGGAGAAGACGACATGACCCAGCTGGAAAATTTTCGGAGAATAGAGGGGTTTGTAAAAAAAAGAACCCGGCCAGTGAGAGTGACCTTCAAGGCAGAAGTGACTCGGACCAGGATCCTGCAGGAGAATGCACGATTAAGGGACATACCGGCATACAGGAAGGTGTATCTCGACTGCGACAGAACACAAGAAGAAAGGCAGAAACTGAGAGAGATGGTACAAAGGCGAAAGGAGGAAAGAGAGGGAAGGAGAAGACAGAGAGGAGATCCCAGACCCAGGAAGAAGATCAAATACAGCCTCCCTCACAACTTCCTATAGAAGCCTCCCAACCAGGTCAACCCCAGTGCAACCAAACACTCTAAATTAAAACACCCATGCCACATCCAATGCCCCCACCCACTACATTACAAACTCCACCCCCACAGCAACAACCCATAGTTCCTTACCAGGTCTCCCACTTCCCCAACCCCAATATACCTCCCAGACAACAGTCTTAGAAAAGAAGTTGAAGGTGTGGTATACAAATGCAGATGGAATAACAAACAAGTATGAGGAGTGGCACGAGAGAATCAAAGAGACATCCCCAGACATAATAGCACTCACAGAAACAAAACTCACCAGAATAATAACAGATTCAATCTTTCCATCTGGATATCAAATCCTCAGGAAAGACAGAGGGAGGAGAGGGGGAGGAGGACTTGCACTGCTCATTAAAAACCAGTGGGTTTTGAGAAAATGGAAGGAATGGATGGCACGGGCGAAAGGGACTACTTAGTAGGAACAATCCAGTCTGAGGGACATAAGGTGATAATTGCAGTAATGTACAACCCACCACAGAACTGCAGGAGGCCAAGAGAAGAATACGATGAGAGCAACAGAGCAATGATCGACACACTAGCCGAGGTGGCCAGGAGAGCACCCATGGGGGGAGCAAAGTTACTAGTTATGGGTGATTTCAATCACAAGGAGATTGACTGGGAAAACCTGGAGCCCCATGGGGGTCCCGAAACATGGAGAGCCAAGATGATGGATGTGGTACTGGAAAACCTCATGCATCAACATGTTAGAGACACTACCAGAGAGAGAGGAGAGGATGAACCAGCAAGGCTGGACCTTGTATTCACCATGAGTAGTTCGGACATCGAGGGTATCATGTATGAAAGGCCCCTGGGAGCTAGTGATCATGTGGTTCTGTGCTTCGACTACATAGTTGAGCTCCAAGTGGAGAGAGTAGCAGGAATAGGCTGGGAAAAACCAAACTACAAAATGGGGAACTACTCAGGCATGAGGAACTTCCTTCAAGACATTGAGAGGGAACTGACAGGAAAACCAGTACAAGAAATGATGGACTATGTAGCAACAAAATGCAAGGAGGCAGAGGAGAGGTTTGTTCCCAAGGGAAACAGAAATAATGGGAAGAACAGAACGAGTCCTTGGTTCACCCAAAGGTGTAGGGAGGCAAAAACTAGGTGTACTAGAGAATGGAAAAGGTACAGAAGACAGAGAACTCAGGAAAATAAAGAAATCAGCCGAAGAGCCAGAAACGAATATGCACAGATAAGAAGGGAGACTCAGAGACAATATGAAAATGGCATAGCATCAAAAGTAAAGACTGACCCGAAGCTGTTATACAGCCACATCAGGAGGAAAACAACAGTCAAGGACCAGGTAATCAGACTGAGGAAGGGTGATGGGGAATTCACAAGAAACGACCGAGAGGTTTGTCAGGAGCTCAACACAAGATTTAAAGAGGTATTTACAGTGGAAACCAATAGGACTCCAAGAAATCAGAACTGGGGGGCACACCAGCAAGTGCTGGATGAGGTACATATGACCAAGGAGGAGGTGAAGAAGCTGCTATGCGAACTTGACACCTCAAAGGCGGTGGGACCAGACAACATCTCTCCATGGGTCCTTAAAGAGGGAACAGAGATATTGTGTGAGCCATTAACAAAGATCTTCAACACATCATTTGAAACTGGGCAACTCCCTGAGGTATGGAAAATGGCAAATGTAGTCCCAATTTTTAAAAAGGGAGACAGACATGAGACACTAAACTACAGACCTGTATCACTAACGTGTATAGTATGCAAGGTCATGGAGAAGATCATCAGGAGGAGAGTGGTGGGGCACCTGGAGAGAAACAAGTGCATAATTGACAACCAGCACGGTTTCAGGGAAGGAAAATCCTGTGTCACAAACCTACTAGAGTTTTATGACAAGGTGACAGAAGTAAGACAAGAGAGAGAGGGGTGGATCGATTGCATATTTTTGGACTGCAAGAAAGCCTTCGACACAGTTCCTCACAAGAGGTTACTGCAAAAGCTAGAGGATCAGGCACACATAACAGGAAAGGCACTGCAATGGATCAGAGAATATCTGACAGGGAGGCAACAACGAGTCATGGTACGCGACGAGGTGTCAGAGTGGGCTCCTGTGACAAGCGGAGTTCCACAGGGGTCAGTCCTACGACCTGTTCTGTTCTTGGTATATGTGAACGACATAACGGAAGGGATAGACTCAGAAGTGTCCTTGTTTGCAGATGATGCGAAGTTAATGAGAAGAATCAAATCGGACGAGGATCAGGCAGGACTACAAAGAGACCTGGACAGGCTACAAGCCTGGTCCAGCAAGTGGCTCCTTGAATTTAACCCTGCCAAATGCAAAGTCATGAAGATTGGGGAAGGGCAAAGAAGACCGCAGACACAATATAGTTTAGATGGCCAAAGACTGCAAACCTCACTCAAGGAAAAAGATCATGGGGTGAGTATAACACCGAGCATATCTCCTGAGGCACACATCAATCAGATAACTGCTGCAGCATACGGGCGCCTGGCAAACCTACGGATAGCGTTCCGATACCTCAGTAAGGATTCGTTTAAGACTGTATACCAACTACGTCAGGCCCATACTGGAGTATGCAGCACCAGTTTGGAATCCACACCTAGTCAAGCACGGTGCAAAGGTTTGCAACAAGACTAGTCCCAGAGCTACGGGGATTGTCCTACGAAGAAAGGTTGAGGGAAATCGGCCTGACGACACTGGAGGACAGGAGGGTCAGGGGAGACATGATAACGACATATAAAATACTGCGCGGGATAGACAAGGTGGACAAAGACGGGATGTTCCAGAGATGGGACACAGACACAAGAGGTCACAATTGGAAGTTGAATACTCAGATGAATCAAAGGGATGTTAGGAAGTATTTCTTCAGTCATAGAGTAGTCAGGCCATGGAATAGCCTAGAAAGGGATGTAGTGGAGGCAGGAACCATACATAGTTTTAAGGCGAGGTATGATAGAGCTCATGGGGCAGGGAGAGAGAGGACCTAGTAGCAATCAGCGAAGAGGCGGGGCCAGGAGCTGTGAATCGACCCCTGCAACCACAAATAGGTGAGTACAAACAGGTGAGTACACACACACACACACACACACACTCGCTGTGTTTTCCCAGAGCTTTCTTTACCTCAACCCAGGATTCTCTAAAGACAAATTTCACCCATAAAATTTTATTATGGCGTGAATCTTCAAGAACGTGTAGCCTGTCGCCAGAGAGAGACGCGTGTTGTTTAGTGTTGGCTTGAAAAATGTTAGTTATTGTAGCTTACAACACCCCAGGGTGAGTGATGAATGGTATACTGTGTCCTGGATGATGATTGATACACTGTGTCCTGGGTGATAACTGATACACTGTGTCCTGGGTGATAACTGATACACTGTGCCCTATATGGTGACTGATACACTGTGTCCTGGATGAATGGTACACTGCGTTCTGGGTGATGACTGATACATTGTGTCCTGGGTGATGACTAATACACTGTGTCCTGGGTGATGACTGATACACTGTGTCCCGGGTGAGTGATAGTGACAGAATGTATCTCGGGTATTCAGTGATAATGTCAATTTCTTAGGTAATGACAGTGACAAACTGTCATTATCATCATTTGGCTTACTATACATACACTAAGGTTCGAGTTCCCGTCCATTGAACCATAGTCAATATATGTGGCAGACCAAGAGATGTACCATTCAGTCACAGGGTAACATTACGATGATTTAAAAACAACACTTCCGTGATATGGCTGCATCAGTTGCACCAACTATGACTCTACTGTCTCATCCCACTGTCCCAGAAAGTGTCCTGGTACAACTATTCTCATACTCCTCGAGGCACTCTTCTGTTAATCCAGTTTAAGTCGTGATGGTACAACGTAACCCCTGCCCCTCCATCCCATGCACACACACATCCATGTGCATGGATAAAGAGAGAGGTTCAGAGACAATGCGAGAATGACATAACATCAAAAACAAAATCTGACCCAAAGTTGTTACACAACCTCATCAGGAGGAAAACAACAGTGAAGGACCAGATAATCAGGCTGAGGAAGGAAAGAAGGGAGCTCACAGGGAGCGACCAGGAAGTATGTGAGGAGCTCAGCCCAAGATTCAGGGAGGTTTTCTCAGTGGAGAAAGAGAGGCTTCCAGCATTCCGAGGTGGCAGGGTGCATCAGCAAGTACTGGACACACTGCACACTACCGAGGAGGAGGCACAGAAACTGTTAGGGGAAACTAGATACCTCGAAGGAGGTGGGCCCAGATAATATCTCTCCTTGGGTCCTGAGATAGGGAGCAGATGCAATGTATGTGCCACTAACAACAATCTTCAATAAATCTATATAAACAGGGCAACCGCCTGTGGTATGGAAGACATCAAATATAATCCCAATTTTTAAGAAAGGAGACAGACAAGCTGCACAAAATTACAGACCTATGTCGCTGACATGTATTGTATATAAAGTTATGGAGAAGATTATAAATTATCAGTAAAAGAGTTGTGGAGCACCTAGAACGGAATGGACAAATACATGACAACCAGCACGGATTCAGGGAAGAAAAATCCTGTATCACGAACATATTGGAATTTTATGACAAGGTAACGGAAGTAAGATAGGAGAGAGAGGGGTGGGTAGATTGCATCTGCTTGGCCTATAAGAAGGCTTTCGACACATTGCCACACAAGAGACTTTGGAAAGCTAGAGGAAGGAAAGTACTGTAATGGATCAGGGAATACCTGACAGGAATTAAACAACGTGTGTTGGTCCGAGACGAGGTGTCAGAGTGGGTGCATGTGTCACGTGGGGTTCTACAAGGGTCAGTCCTAGGTCCGGTGCCGTTTCTTGAATATGTGAATGACGTGACGGGAGTGATAGGTTCAGGTGTCTTTGTTCACAGACGACGTGAAGCTAATGAGGAGCATACAAGCGGACAAGGATCAGGTAACCTACAGGGAGATCTGGACAGACTGCAAGCCTGTTCTGACAAATGGCTCCTGGAGTTTAACCCCACCAAGTGAAAAGTTATGAAGCTTGGGGAAGGTCAAAGAAGACGCAGATGGAGTACAGCCTAAGAGGTAAAAGGCTGCAAAACTCACTCAAGGAAAAGTATCCAGGGGTGAGCACATCTCCTGAGTCGCACATCAACCAAATAACTGCTGCAGCATATGGGCGCCTGGCAAACCTAAGAATAGAGTTTCGACATCTAAGTAAGGAGACATTCAGTACACTGTACACCGTGTACGTTAGGCTCATATTGGAGTATGCAGCACCAGTATGAAAACCACATCTGGTCAAACAAGTCAAGAAATTAGAGAAAGTGCAAAGGTTTTCAACACGACTAGTCCTGGAGCTGAGGGTTATGTCCTACGAGGAGAGGTTAAGGGAAATCAACCTGACAACACTGGAGGACAGGAGGGGTGGGAAGGACATGATACCGACATATACTGAGAGGAATTGACAAAGTAGATAGAGACAGGATGTTTCAGAGATGTGACACAGCAACAAGGAGTCATAGCTGGAAATTGAAAACTCAGATGAGTCACAGGGATGTCAGGAAATATTTCTTCAGTCATAGAGGTGTCAGGAAGTGGTACAATCTGGAGAGTGATATAGTGGAGGCAGGATCCATAAATAGCTTTAACAACAGCTACGATAAGGCTCATGGAGCAGGGAAAGAGTGGACCTAGTAGCGATCAGCTAAGTGGCGGGGCCATGAGCTATGAATCGACCCATGCAACGAGAAATAGGTGAGTACAAATAAGTAAGAACACGCACATGGATCACACATCTAGCACTTGTCATTCTTTTATATTTTCATTGGCTGTCTTTCATTTACGATGTATTTTATTGCAAAACATTTAAACTTATGCAATAAAAACTTATTATTGTTCTCGTAAATAGGTACCTTGGTGTTACTCAGCTGTCACGGGTAGCATCCTGGGGAAGTCCCGGACAAAAAAAAAGTGGGAAATAAACCACACTTCTTTCTTGGAATATCCTCTATCATATTACCGATGATGTACGATAGTAATAATAATAATAATAATAATAATAATAATAATAATAATAATAATAATAATAATAATATCTTTATTTCTACATGTACAAAGTATACAGACCATAGCTGACATCAGTGACATACTACTATATAGAAAGCCCCTTGTTATGCTGAGCATTTCGGGCAAATTAGATCAGTTTTGTCCCAGGATGCGACCCACGCCAGTCCACTAACACCCATTATTATTATTATAATCAAGGGGGAAGCGCTAAACCCGGAGGATTATACAGCGCCTGGGGGGGGATGTGGAAGGCATTCAGGCTTAATTCGGGGAACTGGAGCACAGATCCAATTCCCTAAATCAAGAGCCCCTCACCAACATCAAGGAACCTTCCTTGAGGGGCCACTAACACCCAGGTACCAATTTTAGTGATGGGTGAACAACGAAACATGTCAAGTTTGTCCCCTGGGGGACAAGTTTGAGAGACCATAATGAAAATAAGACAGACGCTTATCGATGACACACTGACTTTCGTGGGTTATCTTGGGTAGCTAACTCCCCCTTCCCCCCGGGTTAAAGATCCCAGCAAATATTATCTTTACAATTTACAATGTAAAATAATATATGCTAGTCTCCTACTAATAACAGAGAACGAAAACCTGTCTGTCGCGAAGATACATAGAAAATGAAATTTTAGGCTGGAAACTCAAATAAATTTTAGTCTTTTTTTTTGTGTGTATGCATTTCTACTAGATTTATCAATTATATTCAAAAACAATTGTTAATTGCATAATATTGCTTAGCTAACACAGTTAGACTACAATTAACCTCAAGAAACTAGAAATTGGATTATTAAACAGCAAAATGGCACAATACCGTGACTGGAACAATATACAAATAACCCGCACATATATCTTTATTTACTACAAGCACATGTACAAGGTATTTCGGGCAATTTAGGTCAGTTTTGTCCCAGGATGGGACCCACACCAGTCCACTAACACCCAGGTACCCATTTTATACTTGTGGGCGAACAGGGACAGCAGATGTTTTATGAATACATGTTCTAATGTTTTCCAGCCGTGCCGGAGATTCGAACACCGAACCTCACTGTGAGAGATGAGTGCGCTGGCTATCGAGCTACGGAACTTCTATAGGAAATACCTCTAAGAGAGAGAGAAGCTTATGACGACGTTTCGGTCCGACTTGGACCATTATATCTCTCAGTGTATATACTTCGAGAGGTGTATATCTCTCTGTGTATATACTTCGAGAGGTGTATATCTCTCTGTGTATATACTCCGAGAGGTGTATATCTATCGGTGTATATACTCCGAGAGGTATATCTCTCGGTGTATATACTCCGAGAGGTGTATATCTCTCAGTGTATATACTCCGAGAGGTGTATATCTCTTGGTTTACATACTCCGAGAGGTGTATATCTCTCGGTGTATATACTCCAAGAGGTGTACATCTCTCAGTGTATATACTCCGAGAGATGTATATGTCTCAGTGTATATACTCCGAGAGGTGTATATCTCTCGGTGTATATACTCTAAGAGGTGTATATCTCTCAGTGTATATTATTATTATTATTAAAGATTCGCGGGTATTCTCCCGGCCCGGGCCTTGTCCAAGTGGTGGCCCGGCCTTGGCTCCCTCTTTAGGGAGTGTCTGAGACCTAAGTCTCCCATGGGAGGAGGCACAAGTACCTCCTCATCTTTGGGACCAACTGTCCCCAGGCCTAGCCACAAGCTAGGCCTCTCTGGTCTGCCATCCCCGCCCCAAGGGGACAAATGGGAATGACAGTCTTATGAGCTAAAGGCTCGGGCTCAGGCACCTACCCTACCCTAGAAGGGTTAGGCATGGTGTCGATGTCAGTGTATATACACCGAGAGGTGGGTTATCATGGTTACTAACCCATGGGTTAATGCCCAGGGACACTAATGGAAATAAGTCACTTTAACTTTGTTCAAAGGGATATCCTAATTAATTTACACTACGTATGATAATTGTACTTATGTGTAACTGAGCCTAAATAAACTCAATAATCCGAATATGATCTGTGACTTCTAGACCTTCATCAATTCATGACATGAAACTCTACACATAGTCACGATTAAATCTTGAGTTAAAAAAGATAAAAGATAAGTATTTGATTTCTTTGCAGTGTTACAATGTGTATTTGCAATTTTGATTTAAGTAAAAAAAGAAAGTCACTACCGTGCCGAGGCATTTCGGACAGCTCCATTTCATGTCTCTCCACACTCTAACCTGTGGACAATACTCCAGTTCATACAGTTGGTGGGTTGGCTAGTAAATTTATTCAGGTACAGGTGCATATATATATACAGCTGTATAAATTATCATATATAGCAGCATATTGAGAACAACCACTGTGGAAAAAAAATAGTGAAATTCCGTTTTCTTGTTTTTTTTTTTTTTTACAATGTCAAGGAACTGTGTTCATTGATAATGTGAGAAACCACATTATCAAGGAACTGTGTTCCTTGATAATGTGAAAAATCACTAGGGCACTTGAGATTTCACTATTTTTTCACAGTGGTTGTTTTGCATATTGTGATATCACCTGTTTACCATGATTTTATTGCATAGCATCATATGTGTAGATTACTTAGGATAACCCCACAAAAAAGTCAGTCAAAGCGACTTATTTCCATTTCGATTTCAACTAAACGAGGGTCATTAAGGCTACACGTACTTTTCCATCCCCTTACAAGCTTACTTTAATTCCTAAAATTAAAGTCAACTCTCAGTAAATATACGCTGAGAAAAATATACTTCTCAGTGCATTTCTCTCAATTTTTTAATTTTTCCATTGACACACATTTCTTAAGAGCAACCACAATCGTCTTGGAAAAATATTTGGTTAATGTTTTGTTGTATGGATAGTTTGATTTTTGGCTAAATTTTTAATTCAGTAAGTAATATTAACTATCAAACCAACCAATAAATTAAATATCAGCCGAATATTTTTTTTCGGATTATTAACCCGGAGGACTAGCTACTCAAGATAACCTGAAAAAGTCAGGTAATGTGGCTTGCATAATAATAATAATAATAATATTAATAATCATAATAATAATAATAATAATAATAATAATAATAATAATAATAATAATAATAATAATAATAATAATAATAATAATAATCTTAATTTCTACAAGTACATGTACAAGGTATACAGTCCTAGCCGACATCAATGACATACTGCTACATAGAAAGCCGCTTGTTATGCACAGCATCAAAGTTTAATGGTTATATATAATCTTAACCATGATTTTTCAAGAGGTGGACCGGAAAGCCAGCGGAAGTCCTCGGTCAGATGACCAAAAGCTCCGGTTGCGGGTCATCATATGACTAAGACCCGTGTCAGGAAACACTTGTCTTGTTTCCTGATGAACATTATACCTACCTACCCATTACCTGGAGTTTACCTGGAGAGGGTTCCGGGGGTCAACGCCCCCGCGGCCCGGTCTGTGACCAGGCCTCCTGGTGGATCAGAGCCTGATCAACCAGGCTGTTACTGCCGGCTGCACGCAAACCAACGTACGAGCCACAGCCCGGCTGGTCAGGAACCGACTTTAGGTGCTTGTCCAGTGCCAGCTTGAAGACTGCCAGGGGTCTGTTGGTAATCCCCCTTATGTATGCTGGGAGGCAGTTGAACAGTCTCGGGCCCCTGACACTTATTGTATGGTCTCTTAACGTGCTAGTGACACCCCTGCTTTTCATTGGGGGGATGTTGCATCGTCTGCCAAGTCTTTTGCTTTCGTAGTGAGTGATTTTCGTGTGCAAGTTCGGTACTAGTCCCTCTAGGATTTTCCAGGTGTATATAATCATGTATCTCTCCCGCCTGCGTTCCAGGGAATACAGGTTTAGGAACCTCAAGCGCTCCCAGTAATTGAGGTGTTTTATCTCCGTTATGCGCGCCGTGAAGGTTCTCTGTACATTTTCTAGGTCAGCAGTTTCACCTTCCTTGAAAGGTGCTGTTAGTGTGCAGCAATATTCCAGCCTAGATAGAACAAGTGACCTGAAGAGTGTCATCATGGGCTTGGCATCCCTAGTTTTGAAGGTTCTCATTATCCATTCTGTCATTTTTCTAGCAGATGCGATTGATACAATGTTATGGTCCTTGAAGGTGAGATCCTCCGACATGATCACTCCCAGGTCTTTGACGTTGGTGTTTCGCTCTATTATGTGGCCAGAATTTGTTTCGTACTCTGATGAAGATTTAATTTCCTCGTGTTTACCATATCTGAGTAATTGAAATTTCTCATCGTTGAACTTCATATTGTTTTCTGCAGCCCACTGAAAGATTTGGTTGATGTCCGCCTGGAGCCTTGCAGTGTCTGCAGTGGAAGACACTGTCATGCAGATTCGGGTGTCATCTGCAAAGGAAGACACGGTGCTGTGGCTGACATCCTTCTCTATGTCAGATATGAGGACGAGGAACAAGATGGGAGCGAGTACTGTGCCTTGTGGAACAGAGCTTTTCACCGTAGCTGCCTCGGACTTTACTCTGTTGACTACTACTCTCTGTGTTCTGTTAGTGAGGAAATTATAGATCCATCGACCGACTTTTCGTGTTATTCCTTTAGCACGCATTTTGTGCGCTATTACGCCATGGTCACACTTGTCGAAGGCTTTTGCAAAGTCTGTATATATTACATCTGCATTCTTTTTGTCTTCTAGTGCATCTAGGACCTTGTCGTAGTGATCCAATAGTTGAGACAGACAGGAGCGACCTGTTCTAAACCCATGTTGCCCTGGGTTGTGTAACTGATGGGTTTCTAGATGGGTGGTGATCTTGCTTCTTAGGACCCTTTCAAAGATTTTTATGATATGGGATGTTAGCGCTATCGGTCTGTAGTTCTTTGCTGTTGCTTTACTGCCCGCTTTGTGGAGTGGGGCTATGTCTGTTGTTTTTAGTAACTGTGGGACGACCCCCGTGTCCATGCTCCCTCTCCATGAGTCTGGCCCTGATGGAGAGCATTTCCGGCAAATTAGGTCAATTTTGTCCAAGGATGCGACCCACACTAGTCAACTAACACCCTGGTACCTATTTTACTCATAAATGAACATTGACAGCAGGTGCCTTAATTAAGGAAACACGTCCTAATGTTTCCACCCGTACCGGGGATCGACCCTCGATACGGGGATTCCATCTGGTAGATGAATAGGGGTAACAGGTGTGGGAAAAAAACATGACCAGTGTCTTCAATCGTCCCATGATCAAACCCTGTTTGTTTGGTTGTGAGCCGAAGGCATTACCACTTGAGCCACAAGCCACTTTAACGCTCACATCGGGGTAAACAAAAAAGTGTTGTGGCCTCCGCGGTCACCCACCCTCCCTCATAACCTCACTTTTATTAAGGTTTCGGGAATTTCCAGGTGGTTGTTGCTGTGAGGTGTCCTGTTGCTCATTCTTTTGTGCCCAGGATCGATACCTAGGCTGAGCGAGAAGTATGGGTAAGTCTCCTCCAACCTGCAAGCAATTGTTTACCTAGCGGAGTACTAGTTTTTGTAGTTAGCATCCTAGGCATCCAAAAGCTTTTTATACCTGCTGCCCCTCTTGATCTAGAAGTCACTATATGCATAGTTGTTAGTTGACTGGTGTGGGTGGCATCCTGGGGAATGTTAATGTACTTTACATAGGGCTGGGTTGTGTCACAAGCTGAGACAGTACAACAGCTCCTACCTTCAAATTCATATGTGTTAAAATATCCAGCCTTTGTTCACACCGTCATTGTAAAATTTATATAATTTTCAAGGAGTATTTATTTATACACGAAACAAGAGATATTAATTTTAAATGTATATTGTTCTACATATGAACTCACCCACCTGTCAGAAGTACTTCATCTGCTCCAGTCAGATACAAACACGTAATACAGCAAGCTTACACTTAAACTTATTGTGTATAAATTAATTATTTTGTATTTAAATCATCCAGTTTTACTTGTGAGTATTTCGTTCCTATACAAGCAGCACAAAACAAGTCGATACATAGCATTAGGTAGTGTGTTAGTCTCTGGCTTAATGTTTACGATTAAAACTACCCCTTTCCTTGAGATAAATGACCCACACGAACGGTGGATCAAGCCTCCACCTCTCCTCCCACTCAATATAACCTACATTGGTTTAGCATTTCGCGTAACTACAGTGCAGTATCTGCAGGTAACGACGATCAGGGTATTCAGAGATCTGGGTGTCATCCCGATCTCCCGAATACCGGAATACAAAAAAAAAGTAATACCGTATGTGACATTAAACACATACTGATGAAGTATTTTTGTTTATTACATATATTATCCAGCACAGCTGGCTTACATGCTCTCTAGATAGCTAGATACACTTAAATAATACACTCAGATACATATTAAGAATGTTTATGATGTATTAGTAATATTAATTTTAATAATATAAATCGTGTCATGTACACGTTATCACCCTGTATAAACAGGCATATGTTCCATTGCTAACCTATACCCTATGTTCATCACTCCTGTGTTGAACAAGTGTTGTCACATTGCCAGTAACTTAACTTATCTCTCTCTCTCTCTCTCTCTCTCTCTCTCTCTCTCTCTCTCTCTCTCTCTCTCTCTCTCTCTCTCTCTCTCTCTCTCTCTCTCTTTCTCTCTCTTTCTCCCTCTACACACACACACACACACATATATATATATATACATATATATATATATTTATACATATATATATATATATATATATATATATATATATATATATATATATATATATATATATATATATATATCAATAACAACACTGCGACTAGCCAAGGAGTCGAACCCATGCTGCTTTGGCCCGCCTCATGGTAAGCGAAAACATATGACGCTATAGTCACAATAAAGGCAATGGTGTCTATGATGTTAGTAATAGTGATGACCGTAATATAAGTGGTGGTGAAGAGTGTGATGAGAGCGGTGGTGTCTATAATGTTAGTAATAGTGATGAGCGTAATATAAGTGGTGGTGAAGAGTGTGATGAGAGCGGTGGTGTCTATAATGTTAGTAATAGTGATGAGCGTAATATAAGTGGTGGTGAAGAGTGTGATGAGAGCGGTGGTGTCTATAATGTTAGTAATAGTGATGAGCGTAATATAAGTGGTGGTGCAGAGTGTGATGAGGTTAACCACATAGACATTAATGTTGAATACAATACTGTTGACAAATGTAATGAACACAATGTTGGTAGTGGCGTTGGTGATGACAGCTGTAGTGTTGCGTGTAATGTTAGTGGAGGGAATGTGAGTGGTGGTGTCACCTATCATACATTCACACATAAACAGCGTCGTGCTCTGGGTTTACGAAGACTCCCACGAGGCCTTACAACTGGAAGTAAGTGCACTTACAAAACTCATGGACAATGGTAGCACTGTTGACATTGATAAGGTCTGCTATTTATATGAACAATTTTTTCATTATGCTGAGAAACTCAAGATGATCCCAGGACTACTATAATGGATCAAAACTCGTATAAACTTTCTATATTAAGCTGGAATATTGCATCACTTAGAAAAAGACTTCCTGACCTTCATCATAAAATAACCACCGAACCCATTGATGTTGTGTGTCTACAAGAGTGCAGAGTCCCTGAAAAATCCCAACCCCCTAAATTACCATCATTTGTTGCATATAACCTCAAATCTACTAACTCTTGTGTTCTATATATTAAAAAATCACTTCCCCATCAACTTCTTGCACATAAGAAAACAGAGGGGCTACAATATCACGGTGTTAGGATTTATATAGGGAACTCTGCTCTCAACATATTTAACTTGTACGCTCCTGCTGATAAGTTTAATTACTTGGAGCTCCCAACTTGTGCTCATTCTGAGCCTACTCTTATTATTGGCGATTACAATGCAAGACACAAAAGCATTGGTAACTCACAGTTTGGTAATCGTAATGACAATCAACTGTTGTCACTCTTAAACAGTCATGATAATATCCAAATTGTAGGTGACCTTGAACCCACACATATCTTCGGAGGCGTCCTTGATCTGTGCCTGGGCTTCAACATTACTTCTGCCAGCTGTGAGTCTTCCATTGTAACAGATATAGCGTCTGATCATTTCCCTAGGCTAACCTCACTAGATATTGGTAATACTATCCTTCCTGGTGGGATATTCAAACGGAAACGTTTTAATGTTCCCACTGATCAACATGATGACTTTGTTGCACATGTGACTGACTGGTATAATTCCTATGAGTGTTCCTCTGTAGAGACCTTTAACAATGACCTTGTGAGCAGTATTCAGAACTACTTAGAGCCGCCACTGCAACCTCTTGGTACTCTAAACCCAACAAACTTCCATAATAATCATACCTCCTTCAAAAACCATACTTATTACAATGATTCTAAACTTCGTACACTGAAACGTACTGCTCGCAGACTAGGCCTAGCCTATAGAAAACATCGTACCCCTGGAATGCTGAGGCTCTTCCAAACTGCCCTTGCTGCTGCCAGAGAGCGTATGACAGAGCTGCGGCAAACAGACTGGGAAAAATTTGTCAACAGTCTTAATGCTCACACCCCACTTAGCCGGACATGGAGGGACATAAATAGAATTAAGGGTAACAGAACTGGGCTGATCGCGCACCCTCATCCCTTGCATAGGGCGAATGAGTTAGTCAGTGCTTGGGCTGCTACATCTAGCTATGACAATCTTCCCAGTACCACACAGGCAAAATTAAATGACAAATATGATGCAAGGGAGAGACTTGTTTGCTTTATGCTCGGCAAGGCAGATGACTGCAACATTCCTTTCACTAATTATGAACTTGATGCAGCACTAACTAAGGGCAACTCCACGTCGCCTGGTGAGGATGGTATTACTTACAACATACTCAGATTGCTGTGTCGAGTACCAGGTAATCCATTACTTGAATTATATAACATGAGCTATGTAACTGGGGAGCTCCCTCAATCTTGGACCAACAGCCTCATCATTCCAATTCCTAAGCCCAATCAACAAAATGCATTTCGCCCAATATCTCTTACTAGCTGCTTGTGTAAAACATTTGAGAGAATGATTCTTAATCGTCTCATGTACAGAATCAAACAATTTTTGTCTCCCCGGTTACATGGTTTCATGCATGGAAGGAGCGTGCATCATTGCATAGCCACCTTTCTCACCCTGCACACTGACAGCTCATACACTACCTTCCTTGACCTTAAATCCGCTTTCGATGTAGCCAACCGACATGTAATCATTAGTGAACTTGCCAGAATGGATGTTGGAGGATGGCTTCTCCGCTGGATTAAAGGCTACCTGTCCAACAGAAAATCGTCTGTGTTGTTCCTGGGACATAGAAGTGTAACTAAAGACTTTGAATTAGGAACCCCACAGGGAGGTGTGCTCAGTCCCACACTGTTCAATATTCTAATTAATGCATTACTTAATGCTATGCCTAGTCAGCCCCATCATTATGTGATTAGTTTTGCTGATGACATAATGATTCACACCACCGGATTCTCCAACACCCAAAACATTCTTAATCATGTACTAGCCTCGTGTCAGGACCTGGGGTTGATAATCTCTACTGATAAAACAAAGATACTCAATAGGCGTCCTCCTCGACAGAGAGACACAGTTCGTCAGATCCAATTGCATGATGGGTCTCTTCTAGAATATGTAAGCAGATACAGGTATCTAGGCTTTGAGGTTCCACTACTTGGACCTGTTGTAACAAGACTTTGTCGAGAATACAAAGAAAGACTAAGAGCACTTAGAGTTGTGGCAGGGCTTCACCCCAGGTATGGTGCTAATGTTAAAATTGTGAAAATGATGTATCTTGCTTATATTAGATCATTGGTTGATTATGCTGCGCCACTACTTGCTCTTGTGTCTGACTGGAAGCTTGGAGGGCTGGAAAAACTGCAGAACGAAGCAATGAGGATCATTTTAGGATGCCCTCGTACTGCCAAAATTTTAAATATGCAAAAAGAACTTGATATTCCAAGCATCAGAGATCGTGTTACTGAAAGAAATATCCTAACTGGGGTTAATATGCTCAGGCAAGCTCATTCAAACCCCTGCACAGAAGCCCTCCAAACTTTCCTCAGCACTGGTGAACACTCCTCTAGATGGATCGAAAAAACTGGAACCGACCTCCGCATGAATCAGATACATGATCTATGTCAAGTAAGGCAACAGCGGCACTTCTCCGCTCCATGGAATATTACCCTATTCCAAACTACCATTCCTCCATTTCCCCCCAAACTACTTCTTAAATCACAACCAAAACTTCGCCTTGAAGCCAAACATGAGGCCTTAAGCTGTATTGATAACTTAGTCACACAGCACACACTCTCGCAAATTATTTACGCTGATGGTTCTGTTCACCAATCCACTGGTGCAGCTGGTAGTGCTGCTGTTGTCGTACAGAGTGATGGCTCTCTTAAAGAAATTGGAGCACGCATCAATAATTGGGCCTCTACCCTTCAGACAGAACTGTTTGCCATACTCCTTGCACTGAAATGCATCTATGTTTCAAAGATTGACAGTTTAATTGTAATTGATTCTCTGTCATCCATAAATGCTCTCAACTCATTAAGCATAAATTGAGGTATGCTTGTGTCAGAAGCCAGACACAGGTATGGTAGGATTGTGGACAGTGGAGTCAGAGTGCACATGCTGTGGATTCCATCTCACATTGGTCTTCAGATGCATGATAGAACTGATAAATTGGCTAAGCTGTATGCTTTCAAAGAGGGAGTAGATTACAATATTGGCTTGTCAGGTAGTAGTTTGAGAACAATAATACGAAAAGAACTTCAACTGAATTTTATGGACTTAAGGCTCAGGGAGATTGACACCAGTGAGTCCATCTATCATCATTCTATCATGCAGGAGGAGCCACATGTCTATGGTGCATCCAACAAAATAAGCAGACTCTTGGATGTCACTACTGCCCGGCTCCGGCTGGGTTACAAGTATCTTTGGCAGGTTAAATCACCACCACCAGATGTAGACCAAACGAAATGTAAACTTTGCCAGATGGACTATTGTCACACCCTGCGTCATTATGTACTGGAGTGCGATAAAATTAATGAATTTAGAAACAACTCACTCAGAAGTGTTCAAGAAATGGCTAAGTATTTTATCCACAGTGGTATATTACAGACCATTCTGGAGAAATACCCTGACTTTGCTAGCTGTAAATAAAGCATGTGTGTGTGTGTGTGTGTGTGTGTGTACTCACCTATTTGTACTCACCTATTTGTGGTTGCAGGGGTCGAGTCACAGCTCCTGGCCCCGCCTCTTCGCTGATTGCTACTAGGTCCTCTCTCTCCCTGCCCCATGAGCTCTATCATACCTCGCCTTAAAACTATGTATGGTTCCCGCCTCCACTACGTCACTTTCTAGGCTATTCCACGGCCTGACTACTCTATGACTGAAGAAATACTTCCTAACATCCCTTTGATTCATCTGAGTCTTCAACTTCCAATTGTGACCTCTTGTGTCTGTGTCCCTTCTCTGGAACATCCCGTCTTTGTCCACCTTGTCTATTCCGCGCAGTATTTTATATGTCGTTATCATGTCTCCCATGACCCTCCTGTCCTCCAGTGTCGTCAGGCCGATTTCCCTCAACCTTTCTTCGTAGGACAATCCCCGTAGCTCTGGGACTAGTCTTGTTGCAAACCTTTGCACTTTCTCTAATTTCTTGACGTGCTTGACTAGGTGTGGATTCCAAACTGGTGCTGCATACTCCAGTATGGGCCTGACGTAAATGGTATACAGAGTCTTAAACGAATCCTTACTGTGTGTGTGTGTGTGTGTCTGTGTGTGTGTGTGCACTCACCTAGTTGAGATTGCAGGGGTCGAGTCCAAGCTCCTGTGTGTGTGTGTGCGTGTGTGTTTGTGTGTGTGTTTGTGTGTGCGTGTGTATGTGTATGAGTGTGTGTGTGTGTGTGTGTGTGTGTGTGTGTGTGTTTATGTGTGTGTGTGTGTGTGTGTGTGTGTGTGTGTGTGTGTGTGTGTGTGTGTGTGTGTGTGTGTGTGTGTGTGTGTGTGTGTGTGTGTGTTCCCCTAATCATCACCCCCCTACATGACAGTGTGACTCAACAATCAATATTTGCACCAATAACTCACTACAGTTGTGACCGGGTGTGGGAGTGTGAATTGCTCATTACTCTAAAATTTGTTCATGATTGTAGCCATGTATAAACGCAAGTAACCATTCTTACAGTATTCATTACCTTTGTAACTTGTGAGTTCATTACCTTGTACCTAGTTCAGCCATCAAAACTTTGGGGCCCAGTCCCTGGACCCATTGTGTACCTCTGTAATCTGTAAATACCTTTGTAACTTGTCATGATTGTGACTAGACCTACCTGGAGTTCATTACCTTTGTAAATTGTGAGTTCATTACCTTTGTAAATTGTGAATTCATTACCTCTGTAACTTGCTCAGCCATCAAAACTTTGAGGCCCAGTCCCTGGACCCATTATGTACCTCTGTAATCTTTACACCGCCCACAGGATGGGTATGGGGTGCATAATAAACATATTAAACTAACTAGCTATAGTCCATCGAGGACTAGGGCGTCGTGTGTTATCGCTCACCATGAGGCGGGCCAAAGCAGCGTGAGTTCGACTTCTTGATTAGTCGCAGTGTTGTTATTAATCTGCACCACTTGTTCATGTGTACAATGATATATATATATATATATATATATATATATATATATATATATATATATATATATATATATATATATATATATATATATATATATATATATATATATATATATATATATATATATATATATATATGTATAATTTTCTTGAAAGTGTAGCGGGCAGATACAAAGAAAAATAAGAAATGAGAATTTAAGCCAGTTATTCCTTCCTAGAGGACTTCTTTTTCGTCATATCCACCTGGGAATAAATTGGCTCTTCCTTGATCTTCTGTTGCTTTATGGCGAGGATTTGCTCCACCCGGGCACCGTCTGCAGTTGGTCTTGAAACTGGGATGCACTCATAGTGACTCCTCACCACCTGTAATAAGAGTTATATTCATCGACCTTTAAAGCCTGTCGATACACGAGGGTCATTAATTAAGGCTACATGTTACCCATCCGCCAACACTCAGGGAAACTTTAATCCCAGTTATGAGCCTACTGGGATTAAAGCAACAAACTCTAAAGGGCATATAAACTGAGATAAATATATCTATATCCCTCCATGCGCACTTATAATGTTGCTTTCAGTCTTTATTAAACAAATATCTCAGCCCGGAACAGGATTCGAACCTGCGCACTCTGCATCAAAGTACACTTCTGTCACACAGCCAGAACTCAGGTAAGTATGTGCAAAGGTTTCAGCTTTTATACAAGGTTTCACCCACCGATGGGGGGACTGATAGAGATCCTGGGGTTTCAGTAGTTACAGCAGCTTCAAGGGTTTCTCCTAGATAGCCTTCAAGATAGCCTTGATACTGGTGAAGGGCTCTTGGCCCAAGAAATTAGAGTAACTTTCCCCTTCCTTAGGTCGAACCTAATCACCTCCCATTCCTCAAGAACTATTTGACCCTACGGATTTAGCGTTTCCTCATAATTATACCGCATTAATTTAGAATAAATGGAATTAGGTCATCTGAATTATTCTAATATTCACGGGGAAGCGCTAAACACGTAAGAGTCACCAAATCAGATTTGACCCGAGGACGTGAAGGGTAGCTCCAACTCACTGGATCAAGAGCCCTTCACCAGCAACACCTTAAGGCCCTCTGAGGAAAGATGTTATCTTACGCAAATTCTTAAGACTGGTTACAAAAAAATAATGCCGTTTGACATTACGTAAATTTCTAGCAAGGTTAGTCTAGGCATTAACATTAGTTTTGACACGAAAAATGAAAAAAAATGCATATCAGTATTGTCTTAAACTATTTTTAATATTGTACACGAATGGCATACAATACCGACAACATACGGAACCAGACATATGAAACATCCTGGTATCTTTATCTGTAGACGTTTCGCCATCTAGTGGCTTTATCAGAATTCATCACATTATGTCCTCGTATTGAAGAAACATCTACAAACGTAGATACCCAGATGTTGCACTTGTGTCTAATTCTTCATATTATAAATGTTTTATAGTGGACAGCATACATTCAGGAGATTCTAATTTGCGAAACTCATTTTTTTAAATGAATTGAGAATTGTAAGGTAGAACACACCATGAACAGAGGAAATCTATATTTCTGTAATGACGTTTCCCTCTTAAGTAGAGTATTTTCATGTCTTGATTTGACAGAACGATACATAGTACAAGGTACATAGTACATAGTACATAGTACAAGGTACAAGGTACATAGTACAAGGTACTTAGTACAATGTACATAGTACATAATACAAGGTACAAGGTACATAGTACAAGGACTGAGAAAGTCCCAGCGCACGAAACAACTAATAAACAGTAATAATGGTAAAATTACCGACAAAATGTTAGGTAAATGGACAGAGATGCAACTAATGTGACATTTTATTGCGACAGGAGCTTTGTCAAGCCGTTACTGCTTGACAAAGCTCCTGGAGAGCGAAATGTTACCACAATAATATGTCACATTACTTGCATCTGTGTCCATTTACCTAACATCTTATAAACATTCGAACTGCTGTATACGTATCCAAATCTGCACATAGCGTGTTTCCACCCGAGTCTCAAACGAGAAAAAAAAAACGTAAGGTTTGTTGATATAAAGAACAAGATAGGACGTCATTACCTCCTTGTTGGATGGCGTGAAGTGTTTCAGTTTGTCGTATTCACAGTTTACAGGTTCTGAAAAGATTAATCACGGAATGAAAATTTGTGTATGCAATAATTTCGCAAAAATCGATCTGAACCTAACGAAAAAAATATATTTCATTATGTTATTATATTATTGTAAACTTATCTAAAATATACTTAGTTGGATTAGGCTAAATTAAATTGCGCTGGTTACAAGGTTAGGTAAGTTTTCTAAGGTTCTTCCTGGTAAAAAATTATTAATTTTTACATTAATATATATCCTTAAATATCTTTAAATATCTTTAAATATATCTTTAAACGTAAAAGAGAAAATTTTAGAAAGGACTTAATTTTAAATGAGTTCTTGCTAATTGACCAATTTTACCTATTCGGCACACACATACACACACACACACACACACACACACACACACACACACACACACACACACACACACACACACACACACACACACACATATATATATATATATATATATATATATATATATATATATATATATATATATATATATATATATATATATATATATATATATATATGAGAGAGAGAGATAGGAGAGAAGAGAGCAGAGAACAGAGACGCGGAGGAGCGAGAAATCAGTAGGGAAGGAAGAGAAATTACGTGAGAGGATAATATCAGAAAGACATTAAGGAGAATTTTATTTTCTTTATTTTTCTTATTTCCCAGATTATTAATGTTATTATTACTCCATTTATGATTAGACGCTCAACCAGCTTGGGTCATGCAGTGCCTGAGGAATGGGAGGCAATCAGGCACCATACAAGGATGGGGAGGGTAGCAACAATTCCTAGGATGAAGAGCAATTCACCGGTTACAAAGGCCTCTCTTCCCAGAGGTGTTGATCACTCCTGAAGCTCCTCTTGGGTTGACAGATTTCACGTATCGTAAACTCGTCATGGTTGACATTTATAACACCAAGCTTCTCCAGAGGCTTCACCACACACCCCCACCAAGTGGGTACCTTGATGCTGGTGCAGGGTTCTTGATCTATAGAACTGGAGCTACTCTCCTCTTTCTTGGATCAGTTCTGATCCCCTCCGATTAATGCCCGACGTGCAGCATGACCGTAAGTGGTTCATTGTGTCCTCATAAATATAATAATAATAACCAGAGTGCTCTCCGGAAGGAAGTCATCCTGGTACAACAGTAATTAAAAACTTTAAAAAATATATAACTAATCGGGTTTCCATTGCTCTTTGCGCTGAATTACCTGCAGAAGTTTAGCGTTTGACATAAATAATATTAATATTAATAAAAATATGACTGTAGTTTTCAACGAAATACTTCGGTCAGTGAAAGTTGTGTATACATGTGGACTTTTTCCCAAGCAACTTACCGTCCACAACCTCGTCATCATTTCGACTGTATTCCTTCCAGGCTTCTGTGTAAACCATAGGCTCGGAGTAAACAGCATTCTCGGACACAGTGGATGGTTGATATTTGCCAGTAATCTTAGGCAGGACTTTGACTGCAGGCAGCATGTCCGGGGCGCACCCTGGTGCAGGGCAAGTCGTATGAGTCTTCGATTGTTTTCCTTGTACAGGGACATTGGCTTGCGAATTGTGACCGTTGTTGTATGAGAAATTCATTATCTTCTGAGGGCTGAGGTTGGGCAATTGAGGCCCTGGTACAACAGTTTCGAAGCTCCTGGTATTCACAGCTCTAGGAGGCTTGTCTGGTTTCTGTCCAGTGCTGGATGCACGAGTGTCCTGCGTGTTAAGAAATGTCTGTCATTAACTTGTGCTGCAAATACTGTTTATCTATTACTCATATAAAATTTAAAGAGGCAGAGAGAAAGAGGAGAATTACTACACTTGATATTAATGGACCCACACGGACAGAGGCTCAAATCTCCATCACACGAATGAAGGATCAAGTCTCCAACACACACACACACACACACACACACACACACACACACACGAAGGACTACCGCCTCACCTCGAGGATAAACAATGGTTACGTTACGTGGACGACGTCCTCGTAATAACTCCCAAAAGTTTTGATGTCGGAGTCTTCAGGTAAGGTTCAACGCAGTTGAACCGGCGATCCAGTTTACACTAGAAGAAGAGTCCAGTGAACAAGCTACCTTTTCTAGACGTCCTCATTTACAAAGTAGATAACCTAAGATTTCAAGTTTACAGGAAACTTACAAATAAAAATGATCTCACACTTCTATTCCAGTCAAGATTCTAACACCAAAAGAGGCATCATCATCATCGGAGTTTTCCTAAAAGCATACCGAATTTGTAGTCCTGAGTTTTTTGATGAGGAATGTACATACATTCACCAAACCTTCACTGATTTACATATTACTTTCTTTTTCATCAAAGATTGCAAGAAAAGAGCTCTTCATATCATTAATTCTCCACGCATCAACACCACTCCTAAAAGAGTTATAATTCTTCCCAACAGCCAGGTTGCTTTGAACGTTTTTAATGCACTTACACAAGCTAACACTTCCAGCATTTCAATAAAGGATCTAACCAGGAGAAAATTCAAGCGCCACGAACCAGTCAACGCAGGGGTTTACACTATGCTCTGTGGAGGCTGTGACAGGATTTATGTAGGTGAAACAGCAAGAAACCTCGACACCCGCCTCAATGAACACATTTATGCATGTAGGAACGACAACTTGAACAACGCCTGCGTGCAACACCGAAATTCCACCAATCGTCTCATGAAATTCAAGGACGCCAGATTAGTGATCAGAGAAACTAATTTCCGCAGACTCAAGTGCCTTGAATCAGCACTAATCGCTGTTTCTAATACAATTAAACAAAACAACGGCAGCTTCACCATCTCTGAAGTCTTAGCAAGAATCCTCATGAAAACAGTAAACCCTGCCATCACATAGTCTCTCCTGTTAATACTACACAAAGCACATTACAGAGGATGAACACTGAAACAGGCTGTCTCTAATCCAACTTCCAACAGAAATATTTGTCTAACCTATTTTTATGTTACCAAAGTAATAGCTTTTATATCCTTTTACTTATGTGCAAGTTAATTGTTCACCATATTGTTTTACTACTACTACAACTTATATCATTACTACTACTACTACTACTACTACTACTACTACTACTAATACTACTACTACCACTAGTATTATACCTCACTCTAAGCCTATATATACCCTCTGTGTCCATGTATTGTTTGTAACGGCTTGATAAAGCTCCTGGAGAGCGAAACGTTTCCACAATAAAATGTCACAATTAGTTGCACATATTGTCGGTAATTCTACCAACATATGTACAACAATTACCTTGACCACAGTGCTGGATACTGCGGGCTTCACAATGGGTAGCTCTTCATAGATGTGTCTACCCAGGGTGAGCATGTCTTGGTCAGCGTTGGGAGTATTAGGTAGCAACACCTGGCCAGGGGGCACCGACTGAGACTTGTTTGTTACGTTGTGACGTGCTATCTCTTTCTCCTTCGACACCAGTGTGTGGATCTGTTTACCCTGTCAACAATATCAGTTTGTCAGGATTAATTAAATCACAGAAAAGGGTGGAGTTCGAGCCCTTGGCAGATGAGTCCAAAAACTCACTGGTCAGTGTGTTATTGCATCTTCTCGAGTTTATTCGGATTACTATAATTATTGTTATTATTATTATCATTATAATCAAAACTAATCACAATTATTGTTATTAGTATTACTATATCATTAAAATAATGGTATACAATATAGACAAATAGCGACAGGTAGATGAGTAAGTCATATGTGTAACAGTTAAAAACGTTTCGCCTACGCAGTAGGTTTCTTCAGTTATGGAACTGAGCACTTCACAAGACTAGGGGACTAACCACCTCAAAACAACGCCTTCAAGGCTGATGGACTGATCACACCATCTTTACCTCTCCACTGTTTCGGCTGTCTTCATATTCAGTTACCGCTGTATTACACATGAAGAAACCTACTGTGTAGGCGACACGTTTCGGAAATAAAGATATCTGTTACGCTTGTGTCTTACTCATCCATTATTATATCGAATTATCAGAACTGTGTTTCAGTGTCTGAAGGTGACCAGAACTGTGTTTCAGTGTCTGAAGGTGACCAGAACTGTGTTTCAGTGTCTGAAGGTGACCAGAACTGTGTTTCTGTGTCTGAAGGTGACCAGATTATTATTATAATCAAAAAGAAGCGCTAAGCCAAAAGGGCTATACAGCATGAAGGTGACCAGAATTGTGTTTCAGTGTCTAAAGGTGACCAGATCTGTGTTTCTGTATCTGACGGTGACCAGATCTGCTTCTTCGTCTATTACTGACCAGAGTAATTATCTAGCTCTGAAAATCTCCCGTGCTATGTATATTAGCTTGCCAGGTGACAAGTGTTATGTATATTAATCAGATAGTATCCTAAGTTGTGTATCTCAAATTGCAAGTGACCATTGTTGTGTATACTGACCTGCTAGTGACCAGTGATGCGTATGTAAAATAACCAGAGAGTGACCAGTGTTGTGTGCTAGTCTACCTAAGAGCGACTAGTGTTGCGTGAGAGTCTACCAAAGAGCGACCAGTATTGTGTGTGACTTAACTAGCTCTTACCGAATTAGTTAAGAAAACGAACTCTCCCTCGCCAAACTGAGTCTTCCTGCCGGCCTCCAGATGGAAGTTGTCGTCGGTGTAGCCGAAGCGGCGGAGGTTTTCAATACCCCAGCGGACGATTCTATTGCCGTCGAGGGAAACGATGGTAATGTGGCCGTTCTCCACCACCAGCTGCACCTTGCCGTCCACTCCAAGCCTCTGACGGGTGTCTGCACTCACCGTCACGTTATACAAGCGACATACTGAAACACACAACATATTCACATCAACGTATTATCTTTCACTCATGTACTTCCATTGCAAAAAAATGAACAAAAGCACCATCATCTGTGTGTGTGTGTGTGTGTGTGTGTGTAGCTGAAAGGAGACGAAGGGAAGGTCCCAGAATGGGTTATAGTTAGGTTATATTTGTGGTCTTAATTCATCGCGTATAAACAAAAGAAATTTAAAGATGATTATAAAGAAAATAGCTAATTTCCATTTTTGGACACCAGTATGCAGATGTATCAGAACTGCAGCTATTTTTTAAGATGTACGTAAAGTAAACACATTCTGATTGTCATCCACACGCTTTTTCTTCTTCCTCTCCCCAAAAAAGATGTTATTCCAGTCTAATTTTTTAAGGCGTACCGAGTACGCGAGTCTCAATTCCAAGAACAGTAGATTTCACTAATGTGCAAAACAGTTAGGTTATACTAAGACTTTGACTCTGCTCACTTTTTTCGTTTTTGGGATAAAAGAAATGTTTTGAAACCAGACATACAGTATTCTTTCTTACCTAGAAGAACCTGAGGCTGCAAAGGAAATTATTTCTCATAATGATGTGAATGCTTCTCATCTAGCCTAGCTGGCAGGAAAACTAAGTGATGAATGATAGAATCTCCACCCACTCCTAAATTTTTTTTTGGGGGGGAGATACTGCAGTGAATGCTGGCGATTACAAGATTACACGCCCCGGTTGTGAAGTTTTATACTGAGAAAACAAATAAATAATCTGAGGTAAGATAGCTCTTAGCATGTAAATAAGCTTAAATAGGATAACAGTCTTAGATTGTAAATAAGCTTAAGTAGGATAACAGTTCTTATCTTGTAAATAAGCTTATGTAGGATAACAGCTCTTAGCTTGTAAATAAGCTGAGGTAAGATGACATCTCTTAGGGTGTAAATAAGCCAAGGTAGGACAGCCGTTCAGTCTGTAAATTAAACAGTGCAAAAATGTAACTAACTTTCCTCAGCTGACACATAGATATCGTTTTCAACGGTAACTCTGTTGCTTGCAGAATTTCGTTGCTGCTGCTGCTGTTGTCCTTGTGCCTGCATCGGTTGTAATAATGTCTTCTGGACAGCCTGCAAAAGATATCTCGGTTGAGCTACTACAACATTGTTCAACATTGGTGGAATATTGTATGTGATTACTGGCATGTTGTTTAGGCAAGCATACCTCAAGAGACTGATGACAACTGTCTAGAGATGACAGTACAAATACTCTTTCCTGCATTGAAATTCACTCATTCATGCGCTCGCGCACACATACACACACCACGTATGAGGCAATTCCTGTATGAGGTGCAGTGTGAAAGAGAGCTAGAAGGGTAGACAATAAACGAAATGATGGAACACGTGAAAGCAAATTTCAGGGAGGCAGAGAAGTTCTTGGCGAGGGTTAACAGAAACAATGGGAAGGCCGGGGTGAGCCCATGGTTTACCCGGAGGTGTGGAGAAGCCAGAGCCAAATAATATGCTAGAGTACACTTGGCTTTGGACTCGGAAAAATAAGGAGTTGAATCGAAGAGCCAAAAATGAATGTGCATGAATAAGAAGAGAAGCCCAGCGTCAATACGAGACTGACATAGCAACAAAAGCCAAATATGACCCAAAGTTGTTATACAGCCACATCAAGAGGAAAACAACAGTCAAAGACTAGGTAATCAGGCTCACAGGGAGCGACCAAGAAGTATGAGAGGAGCTCAGC